>NC_056739.1:701727312-701892312 GCF_019279795.1 Protopterus annectens
AAACATTCACATCCACAATACAACCTGACAGGCCATACTGTAGAACACAATCCCACAAACATATGAACATTAAAATGTGCGATACACATGTACAGAAACGTTACTGGCACATACCCACGTAATGGTCTGGCCTGAACTGAGCCATCCAACCCCAACACACCTGGATGCATAATTGAATACCCATCATCCCCTCCACAGCACACTCCCCCTTCCTGAATGTCCACCAAAACCACCCAGACTCGGGCTGCTAGCATGGCGCAGCCATATCTGCACATAGTGACCCCTACTTATATCTAATAGGCAGTCTCACCCTAGGCAGTCTCAGGATTGCAGACTATGTATCCCTTGTATGTATAACCCCACCTCATTTTCATAAAGCCAAAAGAATCGAGGTCATTGGTCCTCACAATTTTTGGATATCCCTCATGGGATAAGTATCTGTTCTAAACATTAGACTTGGTGTCATGACACAATGTCCAGGCCTGTAGACATCTGGACACAAGTTGTATGGGTGGTAGTTGTCCACAAGACTGCTCAGCCTCCAGCCGGTCCTTCAGAACCTACGACCCAGGATTAAACACCTGACTGTGATGCACATCTCCCCACGTGCATTATCGGAAATATATACCTTACTAATTTGCATAGTGGAAGTCAGATGTAGGGTGATTAAGGTGCTTTAAAGCAGACGTAAGTAGGATTACCACCTTTCCCACTTTGCGAGGGACAGTCTCTTTTTGGGTAGTTGTGTCCTGACCAAAAATAATACAATGGCAAATGTCCTGAGATTGTAGGAAATAATTATGTCCCATATTTCATGTAACAGTTGCATAAAATAGTTATTTCTGTATGTAAAATACCTAAATGTTACAAGAAACTGAATAAGCAACTAAACTGCTACAAGAATAAGCTTTCATTTAGGCAAATAAGTAAAGTTTTAACCTTTGTACTGACCACGGGTATGTGTCGGCCAGTAAAATCTGATGTGTGTCCTGAAAATGCCCCACTTTGGCCGTTTGAAAAGGTGGCAACCCTAGACGTAAGCAGGTATGCAGGCACGTATGCATGATGGTATAGGTTCATAGGTAGGTACTAGCTATTGGCCCTAGGGCCTATATAAGCCTAGCCAAAAAATGTACCCTGGCTTTCGCCACCCAAGAAATTTATTTTCCTGTGCCCCTGTCAAGCAGAGCCACAGAAGTGATCCCTGGGGTGAATTTCCCATTTCCCATCCAGTCATCAAGATTTTTCTTGAAGAGTGCTAATGAAGAGTTCTGTTTGACATAGATAGGTAGTATGTTCCAGAGTATGGGAAGTCTCTGGGACAGGAATCTATCCCTCCAGCATGTTCTGTTTATTGTGGTGACAAGGTTTAGGTCCCTAGAGCGTGTAGCTGGGAGGGATTGGGATTTCTTTAAGTGGAGCATGTCCAACAGCTCTGGGTTTGACATAGCTTTGTATGTTAGGCAGAGATCACCCCTGAGTAGGCGATATGCGATGGAGTAAAGCTGTCGTTTTTGAGACGGTCTCGTGAGGGCATCTGTTTGAGGCCAGTAATCCTCTTTGTGAGGTATTTCTGTGGTCTTTCCAGTTGTTGTAGATGTCTTGTGAGGTACATGCCAAAAGGGGCGTTGTACTCTATAATGGGTCTAATGAGTGATGAGTAGAGGGGAACAATGACCTCTTTTTTTCTGGATGAGAATCCTTTTGTGATGAGATGAGCCACGTAGAAGGATTTCCTGACCACTGTGGTGATGTGATTATCAAAGGAGAGACTACTGTCCACCTGTGTCCCAAGGTATGGCAAATGTAAATAAGCATGTAGGTGTATATGCATGTGTATGTACAGACCTATATATATATATATATGTATATGTGTGTAGCTATGAAGAATGAACATGGTCACAATATAGCAGTCATAATGAATGTGAAGGGAAACAGCAGTGTAACCCCGCGTAATATTTAGTGCTGTTATATCAGGTTGGCCAGTGGTGAGCACACCTCTCCATCCCCAACCACAGGTAGGACACTAAAAGTGGAACTAACGATGTCACCGTGCTAAGTCTGACTTTCAGCTAGGGACAGGGCAGTCCCGGTCCCCAGTCAGACAAGCCTAAACCCGGATGATCACATGAACACCCTGACAATCAAATACATGTATGTGCCAGGCTTTGGAGGTATGAATATACTTGGAGTGAGTCAACATGCAGCATGGGTCCAGAGCAGTAGGGAATGGCGCATGTGTAGTAGTGCAGTTTTCCCAACAGGAAAATGGATGCCTGCTGTGTAAGTAAAGTGTTGAGGCGTGTGTTCGGGTAACTATGAACCATGGGTATACATATAAATGAAGCAGAACACCAATAGTGTAGTGGTTATATTATTCGCCTAACGAACAGGCATCCAGTTCAAGTTTGACTGTAGCTAATATCATTTTCCTTGTAGAATGAATGTCGCTCTGCTGTAAAGCCGACATTTAAACATGTAAAAGTGAATGTGTGTATCGCATGGGACTATTAATAGATCCTTTCAATCAAAGTGGTACTGTCATAATGAATAAGGCACAAGTAAGCACAAATAAGCATCAGTAAACAGATGTAATGCACAGTAAGCATGGCGAAGGCGCCATGCCTCTGGGTGTAAGCAGCTCCCAGCATAGGAAATGTATGTTTTTATGTACAGATGTAATATATATATATATATATATATATATATATATATATATATATATATATATATATATATATATATATATATATATATATATATATATATATATATATATATATATATATATATATATATATATATATATATATATATATATATATATATATATATATATATATATATATATATATATATATATATATATATATATATATATATATATATATATATATATATATATAGATACACACACACACCCACACACACACACACACACACACACACACACACACACACACACACACACACACACACACACACACACACACACACACACATATGTGTATATAGACATATATCTACAAACATGAAGAAAAAAAAAAAAAATATATATATATATATATATATATATATATATATATATATATATATATATATATATGTGTATGAAGAATGAACGTCAAAACAATAAAGCATACACAAGGGATGTGAAGGGTATCAAGAGCAAATATGGTATTATATAGTGCTGTCAGCTTATGTCATAAAAAGCTGCCCGGGAGTGAGCAGAGCACCGCTACTCATACCACAGGCAGGGTTTTACCAGTGGGAGTAATATCGTTGAATTGTTAAGTCTACTTTACACACAGACAGAATGTAGTCCATGTTGGGACCACCAAAATGTGTAAAAAGAAAACCAAATGGGGCGTAAATCCCCAAAAAATCCCCCAAAGGAAAGGGGGGGGCACCAAAAAAGGGGTTGGCCAAAAATTAAAGGGGGGGGCAGGGGAAAAACCCGGGGTTTCCAATACAAAGGGGTTTTTGGGAACAAAATTTTTGTAAAAAAGTTAAATTTTCCCCTTTTTTTGGGGGGGAAAAAAGAAGGGGCCTTTTTGAAAAAAAAAGGTGTGCCCATGGGCCTGGCAAAAAAAACAAAGTGGTAATGGATTTAAAAATTTTGGTTTCAACAAAAGGGGGGTTAAAATATTTTTAAAAAAAAATTTTTAATTATTTTAATATTTATATATTATAATATATATATAATAAAATGAAAAAATATTTAAATTAATTTTTAAAAACACTTTCCAAAAATTTGTTAATAAATAATAAATTATATAATAATAATAATAGGGTTTTTTGGGGGGGGTTTTGGGTTTTGTTCCAATTAATTACCATAAAAAAACCATAATAAACATTTTACACTTTGGCGGGGTTAACCGGAAAAAGAACAAAAAACATAAGCCCCCCTTCCCAAATGAATGGACTATACAACAAATTAAAACCCATTCCCCCCGCCAAGGGTAGTGGGGAAGAAAATTTTTTTAAACAGGAACACAAGGGATTTGTAAAAAATTAAAATAATAATTTATTTTTTAAATAAATAAAAATTTTGGGGTAAAATTCCCCATTAAAATTTATAAATTATAATAATATTTATTTTCCCCCAAACCCCCACCCAATAAATGGGTGTTTTGGGGAAAGGGGTGGGGGTTGGTGTTATTATGGGGGGTTCGGGGCTAGGGGCAAAAAAGCCCAATGAAGAATTTGTTCCAGGGCTGTAAGGAAAGTGCCCAAAAGGAAAAGGAACAACAGGGAAGGCCAGTTCCCCCAAAGAGACATGGGAAATTCCCAACAATGAAATGCCCTCCCCCGAAAAGAATGATAAAACAGAAAATACAAATCTTTGGACAACATATGGGGACCGGGGGAAAATTTTTTAAAAAATAATTTTAATAATTTTAATTTTTTAAATTTATAAATAAATAAAAATTTTAAAAATTTTAAAATTTTAAAATTTAAATTTATATAAATTTTGTTCAAACCATAGAGAAAGGGGTCTGTTAATTTAAAAGGGTTGGCTACGGGGTCAAAAAAGGTTAAAATGTTCCCAAAACCCTGGGAAAAAAGGGGGAAAAAAAGGCCCTTTTAAAAGGGCGGGATCCCCCTTTGGGGCCCCAAAAAGCAAACCCTTTTTCTGGCCCCAATAAAGCAAAGTGGTTAACCTATAAAAGGGGTTAACCAAAAAAACATTTAGGAGAGTATGTGGGGTTTTTTAACCCCATGAAGAAAAGGGAGGGTTTGCTGTAATGCAGGGGGGGAAACAGGGAGGGAATTTTTACATCATTTTGGCTCCAAATTTTTGGGGAAACCTGCCCATATTTTAAGAATTTTTCTATTTTATAAATATAAATTAAAAATTATATATTAAAATTAAAATAAATATATTAATTAATTTTTAAACACGTATGAATAAATTTTAAACAACCCAAAAAATCCAGAACTGTATTTTAAGGAAATGGAAATAACAAAGAATAATAAAAGGTAAATCACCATGCCTTCAGCCCAATTGAGGAAACTACCTGGGAAATTTAAAAGGTTTACCCCCTTTAAAAAGGGTGCCCCTTTGGGGACACCCAAAATGTTTTTTTTTGTAGAAGGGGTCCTGTAAATTTTGCTACCAGGATGATGAATAATGGGTTGGGAAACCTGTCCCCCAGGGACCCCCTTTTGGGGCATTGTGTCCCAAAATAAGGGGGAAGGGGAAATTTTTCCCCTTGAAGGGGAATTTTTTCCTTAGGGGATTTGGCATTAAAACTTTTTTGGGTATCGAAAAAAATGAAAAGGCATGAAATTTGGGCTCAAGAAAAATTTTTTTTCCCCCCGGGGGTGAAGAAATTTTTTTAGGGTGGGGTATGGTTGCCCCCCCCAAAACCTGAGCCTCTACTGGTAGTCCAAATTTTTGGGGGAAAATGGGCCCATTTCTTAAAAATGTGATTCCGGGGAATCTGTGATTTAGAATCAAAATTAAAACCCCAACTAAATTTGAATTTTTATGTATTAAAAAAATTTTTCAATAAAAATAATGTTTAATGAACAAAAATTAAAAAGCCCTGAAATCGGGACAATGTGTTAAATTTTTTAAAAATTCCCTTTTGGGTTCCCCCCAAAGTGGGCAGGTTTAAAAAAGCCCCCCCAAATTTAAAAGGGGGCCCTTTTGGACTTTTTAGCATCCCCGGGTTTGGGGCCCCCAAACCTTTATTGGTATAAAATTTTGGGTTCCTTATAACCCAAGGGGCCGAATAAACAACAAATAATATCAAAATTTATGGCACCCCTTATTGAAAGTGAAATCCATAACCTAAGGGGCACCATTTCCAACTGAATTTTATTGTTGAAATTTGGGGCCACAAGGAAATTTTGGTTCCTGGGGTTTACAGAAGCCCAATGTTTTGAAAGCAAAAAGGGGGGGGGTGTTGTTTGGCTACCAGTATGCGAGTATAGCATTAGTAAAGCAATGTAGAGACTAACCGAGTGTAAGAAGCTGTAACCAGAGGTCAGCAGTGCTTAACACTGCGTAAACCCACGCACACCTGCTCCCAACTGCTTTAATGTGCCTTACTCCCTCCGTATCCAATAGCATTGTTCTGCCCTGCAAACAAATAAACGTCCTCTGCAAGGGTCGGAACATGGACCCTGCAAACGCAGCTAATGTGAATTACCAATATGCCACGGCAGATATACAGACAAAGGACAGTCCCACAAACATATCATACAGTGCAGTCATTCAACAGTATAGGAATGTATCCCATCATGTAGACGTATATGTGAGTGTTTATGTCAAGCATATAGGTACATGCATATATAGAGATATATCAGGAACATACCATGTGGCAACAAAGCATTACAAATGAATGAAATGGGAAACACCAGCAATGCCTGTATTATGTAGTGTTGTTGCTCTATGTGATCTCAAGACTCCCTCAGACAGACGTGTCATTCATACATGCAAATAGTTGTACATTGGTCATATACATCACTCTGTGCATGTAATATACATTAACACAACAGTACCTGTCCAATCATTATGTGTGAACAGTACTCTTGCAAGGTGCTGTGTGCAACATCATCATCATAATAAAGATAAATGGGGTAATCATAGAGGGACCGGTAGTGTTGTGTATACAATGGGGTCATCCTCATCACATGTACTTGGACCATGTAGGAGTGATGTGCATACCAGGATTGTTTGCCTGAGGGACAGGGGTGAGGATAACAGGAGTATGTTGTGATGCATATTACAAGGGTTTCATGTGTCCAGTGGGCAGGTGTGTGTAATGGACAGCTATGTATAGGGAAGATGTCCTAGTAGCCGATTGGCCTTATGGTTCCGTAGGTGAAGGTCGGATCTAGGGGAAGGAGTGTAGGTATAGCTGTGGAGGATAGGTAGGATCACAGAAAAGACAGCATACAGGGTTGGTATATGACACATGTGGGGGGGGATACAGCCCGGACGGTGATGGGTGTTCAGCATTCACAAGCCCATGGGAACAGTAGGATGGAGGTCCCCAGCCATGGGCAACTGCCACTGCACCTAAACAGCTGCAAAGGAGGCAGTGCTGGGGGCTGTCCAGGAGGGGCAGCATCACCCTGTAAATTTGACACTCTGCCCTTGAGCCAGCGTATTTGGCTTTGGAACCCCTTAGTGAGCCACCAATGCAACATGTCCGGGACCGCATGACAGCAGACATGTACCAGTCTGGTCCTGCTCCCAGGGGGGACATGCTCCATCCTCAGTGGTAGTACCACCAGAAGGTGGTGCAGAGCCAACAGAGGTTGATGTCCAAGGCTGGGCCTCAGATGTGCTAGTGCCCGGTGCCATTGTCAGCTGAAGTGGGACAGGAGGTTCTACCGGGACCTCACAATCCATTCAGCCAATAGTGTTGCAGTTTATGGCACGTATGGCTTAGTGATAGACAACAGCATACAGGATTACCTACGACAGTATGCATAGATAACACCATCAACCCAACACAACAGCATACAGGATTGTCTACAACAGTATGCATAGATATCACCATCAACCCAACACAACAGATGGTATACATTTGCAGAGGGAGCACAATACATACATATATACTGCATGCCATTTGTACAATGTGTAGTAGACATGTGACCGCAGATATGAACAGTTGCCCATTATGGTCTTGTCACTGGGAACCCCAGACAGTGTCTGTCATACCACTGTCTCATGTGACACATGTCCAGTCAGGGATGTGATGGCAGTAACACATCCGTATCATCATGTACTGTCTGCAGTCCTCACACCATGCTTCTGCTGTGCACAGATGTGTGTTCAGTGTGTAACACAGGAAACAAATGGTTGCACACACTGACCAGTTCACAGATGGCCCTACAGATGGGGGTCCCTCATGAACAGAGTACTGTCATGTCTGTATTATAACATGCAGAATAGCCATTACCATACACATGTTAAACAGGCAGTAGTCTCAATGCAGCATAGCTACACTTACATGCTGTAGTGATGTGTGGCACATCACCCTCTTGTCTTTAGGCTATTTCCCACTGTGTAAAATGTTTGAGATACATCCAGATATCATCTGTGATGCCATGTCAGAACACCACATCCAGGTACCACTCACAGCGACTGTCATGGCCAAATAACAACATGTTTTCCCTAGATAGTGTACTGTGTTTATCATGCAGATGGCTATGGGAACACCATCACAGCTGTACCACATGCAATCAGCTAGAGGAGGACTGCAATAGGTGCAGAGGCCATCACTTGACCATGTCCATCACTTACAATACACATGCTGCTGCTGTGCAGGTGTACACCTTCACATCCACCAGAGAGTGTGTGGGTGGGACAGGCAAAGTACACCAGGGAAGGGCCTGGAGACTAAACCCTAAGCATCGTCTGCCACATGCCTAACAGTACAGGGGTCAAATCCCTGATTGACTACTCATTACTATTGCATGTGCATGACGTTACTACATGTGCCACAAAGGCAACATGCTGCTGTGCTGTAAGAACATATATGTGTGTAGGTGAGTGACATCTGCAACAGAGATATAGTAGACATACATTAGGTGTGGCACACATGGCTGCCCACGTGAATGGATGCCATTGTCACCACAACCACACTTTCTAATGGACACGCATTGACACTCTTTGCCTGGGCTACAAATACACAACCTAACTACTTAGTTTGTCACACTGCAGTAATGCACAGGACTACATGCACCACAGGGGATATCTGGAGGTTCTCTGGGCTAGGGCATGTGAAAGTGCTTGACATCTGTTGGTATGCCAATGAGGGTTATGATGGGAGTGACTGTGGTTGGGAGCATCACAACCCACACACAGACACAAGGTGCCAGTACTGGCATGCAGGTATGCATTGCTTCATGGGTGTGTAGTGGTTGGCTGTGCAAGATGGCTGTACAAGGCTGGGTGAGGGGTAATCCTTGGCATTGCATCACCTGACAATGGTGTGAAGTGCAGGGGTGTAGTGTCTGCAATGTCCCACCCAGATGGGTACTGCATGATCTGGCCTGACATCCTGGTTACCAATGTGTATGGCCATAGCTTTGCAATGCATGCCATGTCTGTGTTTGATAGTCCTTCACATGGACATTGCCTGGGATATGCATGTCCCACAATAGTGTACAGTGACATGTACAGGTGTACTTGGTTTGGCAGGCACATGTGTACACAGCTTGTTATCCCCCGATATGCCAGTACTGGCCTGGTGTGGCAAAACCTGCTTATAGTGAGCAGGTCGACCCTGCACCTGCATTGATAGTATGATACAGGTATTTCGTGGTGTCAGTGGCATGGGTCCATACAGGGCACATGTGTACAGCATTGTCTGGCCTCTGTGGATCACATTTGATGGCACCACATATGTTGCAGGCATCCAGTGTAGAACATAGTGAAGGCACAATGTCCGCATATATGTGCCTGTTGTACCGCTGTACAGAGTGCCATGTCCTCTGCAGGCCACTGCATTCACACCATGTCTACTATCTGTCATCAATGTGCATGGTACTAACAACATAGCGGGATATCCTAGGCAAGTTTGTTTGTGCATGGCACATAGGTGCGGGACATATACCGGTACTAGTAGGGCTGCATACTTTGTTCACCAGGCCTTTTGCCATATGTATGGGTACGGCTTGCCAACACAGTCCCATGGCTGACTAACAGCTGTACTCCTTGTGAGGTGGCCAATGTGTCATAAGATGGACACCATATAGGAAAACTACAAAATCTGCTCCCAAACATGTCCAATGGTAAGACAATCATGGCCACCTCTACATAGGCTCTCACAGACAAACACACATTTGCCATGTCCTATATACAACCCCCTACCTACTGTATCACACTGCAGCAATACGCTTTTACAGCACACGCTACGGCAAATACTGGGTTGCAGCACGCCTACATGTGTATACCTAGGTGGGTGACAACAGCAGGAATGACAAAAGGGGTCATGCGATTTGTACAATGAGTGGATACCCTACAAAGCACTGTACTTGTCTCACGCAGGCAGACACACACACACACACACACACACACACACACACACACACACACACACACACACACACACACACACACACACACACACACTTGCACACTTGGCATGTCTGGGATTAGAACACCGACCTAACTACTTTAGCACATTACAGCATTACACAGTTACATAACACGCTACCGAGACTACTAGGACACAGCACTCCCAGAAGTGTATTTGTAGATGGGTGACATCATCAGCCTTGCCAAAGGTGGGTATAAGAAATGTATGGAGTGTGAGCAGTCTAAAAGCATTTTTCAGTCCTCAGGCAAATGGGGACAAACACACACACACACACACACACACACACACACACAAAGCACATACACGCCAGTGGTGGGAAAGGAACACCTGCCTTTCTACAGATCACTATTACAATACTACATAGTTACGAGTTGCGCCACACAGACTACACATTTCAAGGCTGTCATTATGACCTTCTAGGAATGTGGACATCAACAGGGATGCTGGCAGTTAAGATGTACATACCTGTGAACCTGTGTGTTTAAAGTAGGAATCCATCCTGACCTGGAGTATGCCCATCTGTGGAATGGATGACTACTATCACTATACAGGGTTACAATGGCCATGCCCATACACAGAGGCACATAACTGACACAAAGTGTCACTGGGCATGCTCACATACTTAGTAGCACAGGGCTGTTCTGAATGCACTATGTACCCATCTACACAATGTTATACTGGGCATGCTCATACACTTACGAGCACAGGGCTGTCTGGGATGCTCTCCGATTCTAAACCCTGAAGGCCACAGTGGCCATGCTATTACAGGTATACATAAAGAACACATTGTAATGGGCTCTGGTGTTAGTAGTTGTCATTGTTAGCAGGAATGCTGCTCTACATATATCTGACACCGGTCTTTTACACGTCTGCTGCTGTCCAACAATGGGGAGTACTGACATCTGTGCAGTGAGGAACACCTGGCTGATGGCTCTGTAGTGCACAATAGCACTACCACCATATATCTCAGAACCAGGCATGTGGGCCATAACACAGGTACAGACTGCTCCAAGTGGTGGTGTCCCCACATGTATAGAAGCCACTCACATGTACTGACCGGTACCCTCATGAAAGGCATCACAGATGAGTTATGTGCAGGACACAGTGTCACATGCTGCATTCTAGGCTGCAAACCTCAGACACCACCATGCCCTCGGACCACCAACACACATCCATACATGTTGTAGGACATATAAGAGTATACCACCATGTGACCCTTGACCAGTGGACTGTACCAAGCTCTACATCAACTGTAGAGAGTACCCATGTACTGACACAGTTGCATCATGTGTTATGCAATGCAATGATACCACTGTCTGTAACCAGTTCAGCTGTACACATACCAGGGGTCCTCGGTTATTTACAACATTAGCAGATGACTGTTGCTGTACACCAGTACACACCCTCATGTTTGGATATGACATACATGTACCTGCCCTGGGTATGTACATGCCACACACACACACACACACACACACACACACACACACACACACACACACACACACACACACACACACACACACACAACATACATGTAAATAGCATAGCTGTTGTTGTCCTTTGTGCAAACAGGTGGCTACAGCCATTGCACACATGCACATGGAATGTAGGTCCATGGCTGCTGAATGCTAACAGTACATAAGGTGTGATATCAATGTTGACAGATGTAACATTCCCTCTGTACTGGTCACCCATTACACCTATCATATCATACAACAGTCCATGTGTCATGTATGTTATTACACATGTCCACCAATTGCAATGCCTACAAACATGCCCAAATGACAGGATTATAGGACCTACACACATGTACATGTAGTGATGTGCATTCAGATACCACGCGTGTGCAGTTGCTGATGTATGCAGGTGACATGTATCTTAGTACATCATGCAGTTGCAATGCAGCCTCAACATTTCCAACTGTATATGGTGATATGCTGAATGTACAGAAAGATGTACCTCAGGTATGGACAGATGTGTGGAAATAACTAAGTGGTGGGGCATCTTTGCAGATGGATGTTTGCTGAGGACAGCTCACAGGTGTGTCACAAGTGGTCCTACAATAACCTGTGTAACTGGTAAGCAATGGTTTCATTAATTGAAGGACATAACACACAACTTAGACAGCGGTCAGGGTGACACCGAAGGTAAATCACAGTTAAGACATCCCATGTGCATATATCAGCACTGTTGCCAAAGGAAGCATCAGTACACTTTGTAACGCATGTAATACTGCTGTAAGTCTGTCATACATATCATGAGCTAGGCAGGTCTTTGATTCACAGTACTGGCATATGTGGTTGCGTGTGTGTCCATATATGTCACGTATGGTGGGGAATACATCTCAACTGTTACTCACACTACACATCTGTACAGACTGCAATGTAGAAATCAGGCAGGGGCATGTATCTCACACATGTGAGGTATCTGTATGTGCATGACATAGGTGTATTCAATAGTGAATGCCACAGTGTGTGTATATGTGTGTGTGTGTGTGTGTGTGTGTGTGTGTGTGTGTGTGTGTGTATGGCTGTTTGGTCCCTGGAGTGAGGATGTATGTTACCATACTGAACTGATAAGACCACTCCCCCATCCAGGTGATGCAATCTACTATCCGTGTTGATGATTCCGATCTTAGGCCATACTGACTACCTGTATATGTGTTTTCTTTGTGGCTTGTCATGTAGGTGCACAGTACTGTAATGATGAGTTGCACATAGGAAGGGGTCCTCAATTCAACAGTAGCAACTGTGTGTGAGTGTGTGTTACTGTGTCGGTGAATCTGTGAGTGTGTGGGTGTGTTACTGTGTCACTGAATACATGTGTGTCAATACCTAAATGAGTGGGTGCAGTTGTGTGTTGGCATCCTGTCATGGGAATGTGTATTACTGCTTCCCAATGAGGCATCACACTTCTCACTGGCCTCTACCCTTGTAATCAGCTAGACCGCTCTCTTACCTCACCACTCCATGTTACTGTACCTGTGATGTTACCCAGTATAGATGTCATGTCTGTAGCCACAGTAGCTTAATACACAGCTATCATGCTCTTGGATCAGTAGACATGTTTGGAACGTGGGACATTCTCACTGTTATGTGGCAGCTACACGGTGCATGCTAGTATATTCATACATACCTGTGAGTAGTCCACATTGACATATGAGAAACTAACTGCAAACACTGACATCCACCGGCACGTGCAATTAGACCTGAAGGGGGAAAGCAGAACATCATGACCAACATGCAGTTACTGCTGTTACACAAGACACATACTGTTAACAGTACAAAATGCATTGTACACCTGTAGTACATGGTATGTCTGCTGCCTGTCAACAGTACTCAACAATTGTAAATTACACTTATCTTCCTAGTGTGTTCACCCTGTGCATCAGACCATATGAGCATGTCCCTGCACCGATGGTGTGGATGTCAGGGATGCGGCACAGACATCATCATATGCACAGGGTGATAATGTTTGCCAGAGGTCTAGGCTGCACCATTGGATGACATGTGTGTGGGTTAGGGCCTTTGATCTAATTGGGCATGTGTGGATGTTATGCATGTGTGTGTTGCAGTGCCCTACATATGTTTCCAGTGTGTGCGTGTATGTATGCACACAGTTCTGGCATGTGTCTGGCCTACACAGGGGTATTATTGACAGCTGCGGACTGTACAAGCCAGGTTTTACAGTTCACGGTGTCAGGCCACGGACATGTGACCTGTGCCTGCCAGGGATTGCACGGGCACTACCAAGCAGAGGTGCACATTGGGTACTGTCTGATGACACTTGTCCACTGGAACCGTGTACCTGTTGGGACCATCCAGGGCCATGTGCATGTGGCCTGCTGTGTTGTGGTGTGGACAGCACAGCACCAGCTGCACTGCTGCTGCTACCGCCACTATGGGAGTGGACATGTGAGGTAGCTCGTACACATAGACCTGAAACAGGTGATGTAGCAGTCCTACATCCACGTGCCCGATGCCTCACTCCTACCAGATGTTCCAACACAGACAGCTCACGCTTGCAGTTTGTCATGCCATGGTCAAGGACTCCAACAATGTCACCCAACTGTCTATCCAAAGCTTCAGCAATCTGCTGTTAAGCATTTACCATTGCCTGGATGTTGTTGTTTAAAGAATGGATGGCAGCCCTCTGAAGCCTCTGATCTTCTCTGGTGTGCCATTCAGCATGTGCCTGTGCCTCCATTACAGCCTGAAACATGCATCTGGTGACACCAGCTGCTGCACTCTGTCTTGCAGGAGCATGTTGGCCAGAGGTCCTTCTACGAGCAGCACTGGCCACTTGCCTGTGTGGGGCACCACCAGTCAGTTGGCTGACACCATGGTGTGCAGGCACACCTTCCATAGCCCCCACACTTTCCTGTTCCAAGCTACCACATGCAACTGTCCTTCCTCTATGGCCACTGGTGATGGGGTATGTGCAGGCATGGGATCTGTGTGTGGGGATGAGGGGGATATAGGTGGAATGGCAACCAATGGCACAGATTCAGCCCCTGACAACCCTGCCTGTGCCTCAATCATATGTTCATCATCACTGCTAGAGTTTGTGGGGACACTAACCTCAGATGGACTGCAGGAGGGCAATGGGCAGACAAGAACTGTACATTACAATCTATGCAATAGACATACACACACAAACACACATGCATGTGATGTGACAGAAGGCATGCAACATGCATGTGATACGGCAGACGACATGCAGAGCAGACAATAATAGTGGTAGTTATCATGCATCCCTGGGTTGTACATAACAGCATGCATGTGTCATAGCAGACGGCATGCAAATTACACAATCATAGTAGTAGTTAGCATGCATCCCTGTGTTACACCATGTAGACCAGCACAGGTTAACAGTACACCTACCTAATGTGTGGCAAATGACCTTGACAATCACATGTAGTATGAAGTGATCTGCTGACGTGTGCGATGACATGCATACATGTTTAACACAATTGTGTCCTGTGGAATATACAGCGGGGTAGTGGTGTCCCAATGCAGTGTTGTCTGTCTGCCCTACAGATACACTGCACATTTAGCTGATGTGCATGGCCATTGCAGGGAATCATGAGGCGTCTCTATTGCTATACAGTGTGAGTTACAGACACAGTTCATAGCCATGAATGTGTTCAGATACAATACATATATACTGTGGAATGTGACCCACATCACTGAGGTGTATACACACTAAACCATGATATGGAATGTGTGACACAGGTCACTGAAGGGTATACGGATGACAACCCTGCACATCTGCAACCATATTGCTGCTGCCTGGCAACTATGGCCAGACATGGCGAACACATTGCTACACCATGTTCCACATGACATCTGAGTGCCCCCCCCCACACACACACACACACACACACACACACACACACACGAGGAGCAAGTATGACATTGATGTCCGACACCAGCAAGGGGAATGTACTGTATCTGTGGGCTGATGTGGATACTGTACAGGTGACTGCTGTCATGTCATGAAACCCTCAAGATGTTCAACACATCTTATGTGGTGGATTGATGTCATGCCTACACAAGATGTGCACAGGCCTGTAGGATGTCTAGTGCTCCACATCTGCAATATAACCATTACACAAAGGCCATAGTTGGACCATGTGTAGCCATTGTACGACAGGGTGTACACACAAGCACATCATGTCTACTGTGTGTGTTGCTTCATGTCTTTGGCCATCCTACATGGATATGTGTGTACATGTGTTGGCCAAATTATTGTGACGGGCATCTATTTCACATGTCTGTGTTGTCCCATATGACATACACCCATATATGTCATATGCTCCACTGATGACAGGGTTATGCAGACAAAGGGTGGTATGTTTGGTATGTGGGATATGTGTTTCAGGTTAGTTAGGCAGTGTTGCAGCCAAGCCACTAGATGTCATGGACATGTCAAGATAGCACATCACATTGTGTGACATTCATAGTAGGGCTATGATCTACACCAGGGAATCCTGTGGGCTGGCCATACTCCAGCCCTCTGTGTATTACTGTTTGTATTCCCCACATGTGTAGTTCTGATCTGTAGTACATGTCCCTACAGTGAACAGCACCTCCACCATTGACCATTGTATGCACAGCTGTCCACACATCTGGCAATGACAGTTTGTGAGGATTCATGCCGGTGATTCACATAGTTTGCAAGTGTTGCACATGGGTAGGCATTGTGATGCATTGCAGGTCCGAGCTGTATATTGTGACAGGACCATACATTATGTGTACATGTGGTAAATGGCCACATGGCAGATAGATCTGTGCATTATGATGCCTGATAAATAATAACAGTCTCACCTGCAATGCGCTGCTGTCACAGCAGAACACCAGAGGTACCTAAATAGGAGTAACACAGTGGTATGAGCATTATCCATGCCTGTATGATAGCTACAGGGTGCAATGTGTATGTTAGCACATACACCAGTACATTACACTATACTATGGTGTATGCACATGTGTGCATACACAGAGTAGCATACTATAATATGTGGCATGTGTGTATACATGCCTTGCATATGATGTTACATTACATATTGTACAGTGACACATGCAACTAAATGGAATATAGTTGTTATAGGTGCAGTAGTGACTTACCAGGTAACTCCAGGCTCGGTGGTTGAGAGACACTCACCTCCACAATATCGGCTAAGGCTTGTGGATGCTGTTCTGCAGGTGTCTCCAGGTTGGCCAGTAGCTTCTCGGTACGTGTGAGTGGGAGCTGGTTGGTGGTCCACCACCTGTTGCACCTTGTTCCCTGGTGATTGCATTCTCACATTGTTTTGCCCATCTAATGAGGTCTGTACAGTGTCTGCACACCTGCTGGTATGTGCGGTTGTAGCCACCCACATCATTAACCCTCCTGCGAAGTTCCATCCACAGGGCATCCCTCTGCTATGCATCCTGTGGCACATGGCTGAACAGGATATCATGATTGTCATGTAGGTATGGGATGAGGGCCTCATCCTCCAAGTGGGTATAAGGAGGTAGCCTTGCACGCGGCATACCTGGAAGACATAATGATGGAGACAGGTCACAGTAACTCACAGAGACATACAGAGCTACAGCTGAACATACATGTGTATCGCATTTATTACGATTAAATAGTTGTCTTTGTCAATCTACATAACACTGACAACACTGACATGTTTGTGTCACACACATGTGACACTCAATGGTGAGTGGATATTATCATCATATATGTGTGTGTGTGTGTGTGTGTGTGTGTGTGTGTGTGTGTGTGTCACCTGATTACATTGCTCATACTCCATGTGAATGCTGTCTTGATGTGGGCATGTTTGTTTGCCTGTACTGGTGTTCCTACCTATCAGCACATGGCTGGATGTGTCCACATTAATGCAGTAGTCCCTGATGCTGTGTATATGTCACATATAAAGACGTACAGTGCCTTAACGGACATGACCTGTGACCCTGCAGACTTGCTTACGTAAGGTTTTACATGTATGTGTTCTGCCATATACATCTACACGGCACTGTACAGCAATTCAACATCCTGCCATGTATCACCTGTGTTGCACATGTGATACACATGGGACACTGGTTAGCCAGATGCTATTTGCAGGGATGGATATCAACTATAGCATGTACAGTCAAAGTCAACTAGTAGGCTATATGCCCTGGGCCATGTATGAATCTAGGATGAAAGGTTACCTGGCTGTTTCTGACAGGCGGGTCTCTGGGTCCAGGTGGAGCAGTGCCACATAACTGATCCACAGAGTTAATGATACATTTACCATGCAGTCATCACACCATGTCTGAGAGGGGAGCGATGTTCATCTTTGCTGGACAGAAATGCATAGTATGGCAGGACTATGTAAAGTGTATGGGACAAGGATCTGTCCAGCATGTGGTGATCCTAGTACTAGGAAGGTGGATGTCCATGAAGTATGTGTTTGAGATCAGGATGTGTATGTGTAGCATGTCCAACATCACTGAGTTGGGCATGGATTTATTCAGGGTATGCATCATGCTACATAGTGGAGATGGGGAATGGGAAGGCTAGTATAGGCAATCTGAACATGGCCAATACCCCTTAAAGGAAATATGTGATCTGATATGGGTCACTTGGGTGTTGTGTATGGCTGGACAATGATCTTTATATTCATGGATGACACCCTGTCATGATTAGGGTTGCTACATATGACTACCTGACAGGTGGTGACAGCTGTCACAGGAAAGATAACTGCCCAGCTGCATCCCTTACACACAGTGTACATTATGTTAACCACTGCCTAGGTGGTAGTTCATGGGTACAGAGTTATTAACATAGGGGTGATAATGCAATATTTAGCTGTCAGATTGTGGCCATGTCGTCATGCACACATCACCCACATACCTATCAGCACATGTGGATGTGTCCACATTAATGCAGTACCTTGATGCTGTGTATATGTCACATAAACATGCCTTAACGGACATGACCTGTGACCCTGCAGACTTGCTCACAGGTTTTATGTGTTTTGCATCTACGGCACTGTACAGCAATTCATTGTCACCTGTGTTGCACATGATACACATGGACACTGCTAGCCAGATTTATTTGCAGGGATGGATATCAACTATACATGTGCAGTCAAAGTCAACTAGTAGGCTATATGCCCTGGGCCATATGAATCTAGGATGAAAGGTTACCTGGCTGCTGACAGGCGGGTCTCTGGGCCAGGTAGCAGTGCCACATAACTGATCCACAGGTTAATGATACATTTACCATGCGGTCATCACACCATGTCTGGAGGGCATGTGCAGCTTTGCTGGACATGCATAGTATGGCAGGACTATGTAGTGTATGGGACAGGATCTGTCCAGCATGTGGTGATCCTGTACTAGGAAGGTGGATGTCCATGAAGTATGTGTTTGAGATCAGGATTATGTGTGTAGCATGTCCAACATCACTGGGTTGGACATGGATTTATTCAGGGTATGCATCATGCTACATAGTGGAGATGGGGATGGGAAGGCTGTATGAGCATCTGAACATGGCCAATACCCTTATATGTGATCTGATATGGGTCACTTGAGTGTTGTGTATGGCTGGACAATGATCTCTATATTCATGGATGCACCCTGTCATGATTAGGGTTGCCTACATATGACTACCTGACAGGTATGGTGACACTGTCGGAGATAACCTGGCTTCCATCCTTACACACAGTGTCCATTATGTTGACACTGCCTAGGTGGTAGTTCATGGGTACAGGGTTATTAACATAGGGGTGATAATGCAATAGCTGTCAGATGTGTGGCCATATGTCACACACATCACCACAAAGCCCTTCTGTATGTTGTGCACTTCTATTGATCTAGGTCATAGTCATTCACATACTTCAATAGGCAGATGCCTTCTGTTTTGTCTGTGGTATGGACTACAATGAGGGATACATTAATTAACCCTGTCTTACTGTAGCTGGCACTGGTGTGATGTGCATGTATTCAGACACCTTCTGTAGTGTTCTGCAGTGTTGCCCATTGCAAAAACCTCCTGTAGGCTAGTGGACACACAATATGGATGATGATGTCCTATGCAAGGTTATGGCAGTGTGCACCTTATGGATCCTACACAAACAGTTTGATCATGCTTATATGTCTTGTAGACACTCTATGGGTATTCTTGCATTATCTGTGACCATTTTAATATGCATTTGATGACTTGTCTTGATGTGGGCATGTCTGTTTGCCTGTACTGGTGTTCCTACCTATCAGCACATGGATGTGTCCACATTAATGCAGTAGACCTTGATGCTGTGTATATGTCACATATAAGACTTACACTGCCTGCGGACATGACCTGTGACCCTGCAGACTTGCTCACATAAGGTTTTACATGTATGTGTTCTGCCCATCTACACTGTACAGCAATTCAACATCCTGCCATGTATCACCTGTGTTGCACACATACACATGGGACAGTAGCCAGATGGTATTTGCAGGGATGGATATCAACTATAGCATGTACAGTCAAAGTCAACTAGTAGGCTATATGTATGAATCTATCTAGGATGAAAGGTTACCTGCTGTTTCTGACAGGGTCTCTGGGGCCAGGTGGAGCAGTGCCACATAACTGATCCACAGGGTTAATGATACATTTACCATGTCATCACACCATGTCTGAGAGGGCGATGTGCAGCTTTGCTGGACAGGAATGCATAGTATGGCAGGACTATGTAAAGTGTATGGGACAAGGATCTGTCCAGCATGTGGTGATCCTAGTACTAGGAAGGTGGATGTCCATGAAGTATGTGTTTGAGATCAGGATGTGTAGCATGTCCAACATCACTGGGTTGACATGGATTTATTCATTCATCATGCTACATAGTGGAGGAATGGGGGATGGCCATCTGAACATGGCCACAGCCTCAGCCACAGTGGTAAATGTTGGAAAACTCTGATTTGTTCATGTATGAGACTGTTGACTTGTTGTTTTGCCATGTGTATATGTGTGTTGCATATATGTTTCTTATTACATGTGTATATACCATTATTGACCAGTTGGAGGTCTGTACATCTATCTATGTATGTGGGAGCCAATCTGTTGACATCATGGCATATGATCTTAGGCACCTACATATCATACATGTCTGATGTGTGGTATGTACAGCCATATAAGTGTGTTGTAATATGACATATATTGTTATGTTACACTTGTATATGCATATGCAGTTTTGTCATACTGCTCACTTTCACATGAATGTTTTAACATGGATATCATTAATCAGTCATGAGCTTTTTGCCCAGGGATTGTCCATGGTTATTTTCACTTGTCAGTGTTGTCACAGACTCTGCCTGTGATACACTCATGTATGGCTACATTACTGGCTGCCACTTGTATTTCACATATGACATCCCACAGATCAAATGTGCTGCATATAACTATACATGTGCACATGGCTGGATGATATCATGCTGACCAAAACTCATAGCTGATGGCTATAGGATAGGTATATCTAGGATGAAACACCTGATGTGGAGCTGGTTTATCCACAGGTCTGGAATATCTTCATAAATAACGAAGTCATAAACATCTGAACATACAAAGTGTGTATTAGGCAAACTGAAGATAAATAGGTAATGCATAGTATGGCAGGACTATGTAAAGTGTATGGGACAAGGATCTGTCCAGCATGTGGTGATCCTAGTACTAGGAAGGTGGATGTCCATGAAGTATGTGTTTGAGATCAGGATGTGTATGTGTAGCATGTCCAACATCACTGAGTTGGGCATGGATTTATTCAGGGTATGCATCATGCTACATAGTGGAGATGGGGAATGGGAAGGCTAGTATAGGCAATCTGAACATGGCCAATACCCCTTAAAGGAAATATGTGATCTGATATGGGTCACTTGGGTGTTGTGTATGGCTGGACAATGATCTTTATATTCATGGATGACACCCTGTCATGATTAGGGTTGCTACATATGACTACCTGACAGGTGTGGTGACAGCTGTCACAGGAAAGATAACTGCCCAGCTGCATCCCTTACACACAGTGTCCATTATGTTAACCACTGCCTAGGTGGTAGTTCATGGGTACAGAGTTATTAACATAGGGGTGATAATGCAATATTTAGCTGTCAGATTGTGGCCATATGTCACGCACACATCACCCACAAAGCCCTTTTTGTATGTTGTCCACAACACTCTGAGTCGGCTATTGATCCTAGGTCATAGTCATTCACATACTTCAGTAGGCAGATGCCTTCTGTTTGTCTGTGTGGTATGGACTACAATGAGGGGGAATACAATTAATTAACCCTGTCTTACTGTAGCTGGCACTGGTGTGATGTGCATGTATTATTCAGACATCTTCTGTAGTGTTGGTTCTGCCAGCAGTCCCGTTGAAAAACACTCCTGTGACACAGGAATGTACATTTAGTATACAGAGTGTAGGTGGAACACAGTATGGGTGATGATGTCCTATGACCTGGCAATGTTATGATATGCAGTGTGAAATCAACCTTACTGTCATCTACATCTGTACTGCTGACATCAAATAATTTGATCAAGGTTCATGGCCTATCAGACCAGACTCAGCAGGGTAGTATTGCAGTACTTCCCATTATCAGTGGTGTCTTCTCCTTTGTGGGTTGTAATACCTGTTGGTGTGCACCATTCAGTGTGTACACAGCCTGACATGAAGCTATGTTTTGCATGATGTGTATGTGGAGAGCAACTTGTTTTGCCATATGTGTATGATACAACCTGTGATGTGGACAGGTCCCATGCAGCCTGAGTGCAGCTTGTACATGCATAGTTGTGGGTACAGGGGCTCTGTGGTGTGCATGGATATATGATTGTGTACCTGTTGGGGGGGGCAGTGTGTTTATGTTATCCAAGACCCTATCTGGATTGCTTATTCATGCTCAGCACTTGTTCAGAACTTGTAAGCACTACGTAAGCTACTAATTACTATAGCACTCAGTCTTCCTCATTACCTAGAGGTAAACAGGTTTTGTACATACTTTTCTCACTTGCTTAGAGTAAAATTGCTCTTGTACTCACTTTCTTCACTTATCTAGGGGAAATTAGTTTTATATTTAGGCATGTCCAAGGGTCAGCTGCCAGTGTTCTCTCCTGTCTATCTGATGAATCTGGACATCTTGAGACAATGTAGACATTGCCTCATGTATGCAGACAACCCTCTCCACCTACCACCCAACACTACAACCTGTGAGAGATGCACTTATCTAGCCAAACGGGAGGTAAAGCTCTCTCCAACCAAGCCTGACCCTGACAGTCATATGGAGAAGGTAAACATTCACACCGCACCACACACATCACATAGTCTCATTGACTCTACCCCACCATTAACTGAGAAAACTACTCGTGTACCAACTCATTAGCTCAACACTTTCTGGAATTCATAAACACCAATGCCCTGGATCAGCATATCCACACACCCACAAGGGGCAACAATATCCTAGACCTAGGCATTACCAACATGAGTGACTGGTGTTCCACACCTGAAGTCAATTCCTCATTGGTCTGATCCAACCATAAGCTGAACACTGTTGATATCCACATCCCACCCCCACCCCCCATTAAGGGAACCACAGTATAATATGTCTAAAAAGCCAGCTTCATGCTTCTTAAGACAGACGTGGTGAACGTCATGACACCCATGCAGATGGACAATACTGTTACAACTGCTGAATCCTACACAAATGCACTCTATAAGCACTTACACAAGTGCATGGATCATGCTATCCCAAACAGAACCAAGACGCTATACTCCTAATTAAGGAAGCCAATCTGGTGGTCCCCTGCCATAAACAAACTGTACAACTGGAGGAAGACACTGTTGCAAAAGAGAGTGCAATCCCATGCATGGAGGAGCTCCCTGGTCAGTCTCCGTAAGAATGTGAAATCCCTTATAAGATCCTTCAAAGCTAGCTACGAAAACAAAACCACTACTAATTCCAACAACAACCACAAAGCATTTTATAGCTATGTCAAATATCTTGATGTCAACACCCAGATCTGCTTTGAGTTACAGCACAAAGGCATGAACATTACAGAACCAACTGATATTGCCAACATCCTGGCAGATAGGTTCAGTGCTACCTTTCCCCCCTCTCACCCCCTAAAGGGCCCATATCTATATAGGAAGAGTGCAGAGTCCCTGTACTCACAACTATGCAGGTAAAAGCTGCATACTCTAAAGCCAATATCACAGCATCCATGGGACTGGACAACATCCCAGGCTGCATTTTACATGAACTTCAGAATGTACTGGCTCCCCACCTACGCACCATGTTCAATAATAGTCTCTCATCGGGCTTTGTGCCCCCTAAATGACACACAGCAACAGTTATCCCACTCCACATAGGACTATGGGACCTATTGCCCTATAGGCCTGACTAGCCTGGATTTCAAGGCTATGGAGCACATCATCATGGATCTCAGTCACAGAGACATTGGGTACCTCCAAACCTTTGACCCCCTCCCTGTTTGACTTTGTTGAGGGCAGACCAAGCCTCCAAAACCTGGTGGACTTCTTAGAGACAGTTACCAAGGCATTAGATGAGGGTAAGGAGGTCCACACAGCCTACCTAGATCTCTCAAAGGCTTTCAACACCATTCCTCATTCTGGTATTATCGACATAGCCATCCACCTGAACATTAACCCCTACATCATGTGATGGTTTGCAAAGTGGCTCACGGACAGTACCCACACAGTGGGAGTTGCATTCCCTAGGTCAGACTGTATACCAGTTACAAGTGGCATCCCCCAAGGCTCAGTCCTAGGACCCTTCATGTTCGGTATATAATTCTCTGATGTACAGGCAAGCACAAAAGGTCTTTGGCTGAAAAGGTTTGCAGATGACTGCAAACTAGGGGACATAATTGTTTCCCCAGCTGTTACAGACACCCTCTGGAAGGGTCGCACTGAGATGGATACCTGATGTCAATATCATGGCCTCAAGCTGAATGCCAAAAAGTGCATAGTCATCCCCTTTGGATATAACTAATTACCCACAGACTACCACATAGGTGCTATTCCCCTACATACAGAAAAGGTAATAAGGGATCTAGGAACCCCAGTAGATCGCAATCTCTTCTTCGATACCCATAATGACAAGGTGGTTAGAATATCCTTCTACATGGCCCCTCAATCTGTAATGGGTTCGCATACAGAAAAAAGGAGTCCATTGTGCCTCTCTACTCACGACTTATTAGACCCATTAAAGGATACAACACCCCATTTGGGATGTACCTTACAAGACAACTGCAACAGCTTGGAAGACCACAACAGTACCACACCAAGAGGATTACTGACCTCAAACAGATGACCTATGCAGCCCAACCTAAGAAACTCCAGCTGTACTCGGTTGCATACCGCATACTCACAGGTGATCTCTGCTTGACTTACAAGGCCCATGTCCAACCCAGTATTGCTGGATATGCTCCACATAAACAGAGGCCCCTGAGAGCCACATGCTCTAGGGATATACACCTAACCACAACGAAGACTAGGATGTGCTGGACGGATATATTCCTGATGCGGAGACTCCCCATGCTTTGGAACATGATTACAATTTACATCAGGCAGGGCCCCTCACTAGCACTCTATAAGGGAAACATTGACAGGTAGATGGGAGACAGACATGTACCCCAGGGATCACTGCAGTGGCTCTGCTGGACAGAGGCACAGGGAACTAATGGCTCTGCCATTCAGAGGCATAGGGAACTAACCTATGGGGATGGCAAAAGCCAACACACTCTAGCTAGGCTTATAAATACCCTTGGTAAGACAGCCTAGTACCTACTTTTGCACTTATTACATGTCTTATGTGCATGTATAGTTAACTAGCTCTTCCATTTTACTTTGCTATCATGCTGATAAACTGTCAGGTGACTGCAAGTCATATGTATCCTGTTATTGTGTATTGTAAATGCCAATAGACATAACACATTTCCCTAACATAACAGTAATGCTATGTAACTTGTAATACATATCTGCCTACAATACTGTACATTACACAGTTATTGGCACAATATCCCACAATGCAAATCATAATTGCACAGTGGGCCAACCTTCAACATGTTATTCTCAATAATACACCCATACATATGCCTACTGTTACAGTATATCAACATATACTATCCCCTGTTATAGCACATACTTGTTGGACCAGCCCTGCCACTGACAGCGGCCACTGAGGAATATTTGTGTTCAAAGCCCTTATATAGCATCCCTTGTGGTGTAAGCCATGTTTGCCTTGTGATCTACAGCAGTACACACATAAATACTACAAGCGTTACTATGCTCAACAATACATCACTACAAGATAACTGTTTCCACTATATGGATTGCGTGCACTTTAAATATTACAGAACAGGTACTACATACACAGATATACTGAGTGTTCTACATACCTTATTAGTAACCCGAGGTGTCGTTGACTGTTAATTCAATCCTTTTCAGTTTGTGTTTCAATCTTCTTTGTAATGTTCTGTTGGTATATACAGATGGTTTGAATGTGTGATAAGCCATCCTTTTCTAGTTAAATATTGGTAACATGTGCTATCCTGACCACCAATTGGTGTTCCAAAGTAGTTAATTAGATGCACATCAGCTGTGCAGCTACTCCATTAGACAATACCATGGCAACAGTGGTGTATAATTGAGTACTCCACTTGGGCATTGAACGTTTGCCTTACATTTGAGGAAGACGACCTGGATGTGTTTTTTGTGATGTATTTCAACAGCTATATGGAGACAGACAGATATATATTAGCTTCATGACTCCCGTGGATTGTGTGTAATGGCTAGAAGATGTTGTTCTACATGTGAGTACAGCTGTTATATTTCAGAACATTGCTACTTATGCAGGGTTTGTTTGTACCTGATATTTCTGCAGCTGTTTCAGTCTGGCAAGGATGTTTTGGCAGCTCAAGGCTGTATGGCTATGCATGAACTGTTATGTGGTTTACAGTGTGCTCACTAGACATCCTTTATTTGGTGTACATGTGTATCATACTGTGCTGTTAATCAGTAATTGGTAGCACTTCTTGGTGTACACACAACCCTCTGAAACGGGATTAGTGCAAACAAACCCTGTAACATCAGCAGCTGTTCCATTGCATAACAACAACTATTTCACATAGGGCCATGTTAGTGTGTCTCTGACAAGGTATGTTAAGGCTTCTGCAGATATCGTACAGTGAGTGAATGATTTGTGATGTTATTACAGTTTGTATTTTAATTTGTTTGGGTGTGGGGGTGATGTTGGTGGGTGTACATAGCAGATGCAGGTGTGTAGGAACTGTTTTTATACATAATTGATATGTGCGTGAGGATTCCTTCCCTATTTGAACACCTATCCTTTAGTGGACTAATACTATGGTAATTGCAGGCTGATTCATTAAGGCACTGTTAAGTGGTTCCTGTATAGCATGCAGGTGATGTTAGTCCTTGAATCCTTTTGGCAATACATTGGAATGTAATAAAGTGTTGCTACATGAAAGCTGTGTATTTCTGTCATAGGTATTTGCAGTCACTGGAGTTGTGTTGGTGACTGACCCTCTTTGGCTAGGGTTGCCACTTTTCATACGGCCATAGTGGGACATTTTTGGGACACACATCAGATTTTACAGGCCGACACAAACCCATGGTCAGTACATGGGATAGAACTTTCCTTTCTTGCCTAAATATAAGCTTATTATTGTAGCAGTTTAGTTGCTTATCCTGTTTCCTTTAACATGTAGGTATTTTAGATACAGAAAGAACTATTGTATGCAACTATTACATTACATATGGGACATAATTATGTCCTGCAATCTCAGGACATTTGCTATGTTTAATATATTTGGTCAGGACACAACCGCCCAAAGAGAGACTGTCCCTCCCAAAGTGGGACAGGTGGTAACCCTATCTTTGGCTCATGTCCATAGCACTTATTTGTAATAGTGTATAGGCATATACTCTCCATATCCTTTGTTCATAAAGGTTGGTCGTGGCGGAATGTGTGATTACTATGGTCCATGTTATACTCATATATGAACACTTCAACCGCTGTATACGGGATATCTACGAAATCCTGAAACCACACAATTCTGACTCCCACAGTACCAGGCCCAGAGTCCCATACCCCACATTACTGGCAGCGACAGTAACTCGCGAAAGTAACACAAACATGGAACACACACACGCACACACAGACACACTCCCACCACATCCAAACAAACCATCCTACACTATGTATGAGCAGGTGGGCAACCCCCCTACACTCCCCATGTGGGTGTCTGCGCCCCCCACACCCCCTACCTTAATATTCTACCTCCTAGATCGCACAGACACAAAGCAAACCCACACCCACACATTACAGTTCCCCAGGAACACACACCACACTCAGAACACACACTTACGCACACTACAGCCCTCAGAAACACAATTACACACAGTAACCTACCTGAACCGCAACACCAGAGGCACTGACTAACTGTCCCTTAACATTGTGATTTTAAACCTCGTGCTTCTGGTGTTTCGGTACTGTGGTCTTTCGGAGTTTTAGCCTTGTGATTATGCGCATCGGTATGTGAAGCAGTTGGTATGTGGTAGGTATCCCATTTGTATGTACCTCCATGGTTATGTAGATGTTGTTAACCTATCTATATATCTACATATATATGTATATCCCCATATATCGACATATATCTCTCTCTCCCTCTCTCTCTCTCTCTCTCTCTCTCTATATATATATATATATATATATATATATATATATATATATATATAGTTCCCCTTGACTTGATCGACACACCGACATGGGCAACATGTGAGCGCGACTCGGTAAGTGTGCGATAGTGAGGGATTTAACATTAGGGAGTGGACAGGTAAGTGTGAGATAGTGAGGGATTTAGGGTTAGGGTGCGGGAAAGGTGAGTGTGCGGTAGTGTCGGACTTAGGGTGCGGGTAAGGTAAGTGTGCGATAGTGACAGAGTTTAGGTTTAAGGGTGGGTTAAATGAGTTAGGGTTAGGGTGCGGGTAGGGTAAGTGTGCGATAGTGATGGACTTTAGGTTTAGTGGCGGGTTAAGTGAGTTAGGGTTAGGGTGCGGGTAGGGTAAGTGTGCGATAGTGACGGATATTAGGTTTAGTGGCGGGTTAAGTGAGTTAGGGTTAGGGTGCGGGTAGGGTAAGTGTGCGGTAGTGTCGGACCTTAGGGTTAGGGTTTGGGTTATGGTTAGTGCATGTATAGTTGTGTGTAATGTGTAGTTTACGTTTTGTGTGTCGGTGTTTTGGGTGTCGGTGTTATGGTGTTCGGTTTTGTGAGTTGTCGGTTTTGTATGTTTTCGGTCTTTTGGTGTCGGTGTTTGGGTGTCGGCTTTGTGGCGTGTCAGTGTTGTGATAGGGATCTAAATATATATAGATATATATATATATATATATATATATATATATATATATGTTGATTTATATATATATTATACATATATATAGCATACACTTTTCATTGGGTACATGCCAGTTTGTTCTATTTCCACACATTCTTACCTTCTGTGTTTTATCCTGTCAGTATACACAACTGCCATTAGTACATCTCAGGTAGCTTAGTGGCATGTTGTTGTGAAGATTGTGTACATGGTTGCGTGTTCTAATCCTGGCAGTGGTAATTTTACCTCTCAGAGCAGGCACTGGTAGTGCAAGGGTGATTAACGCACATTTCAGTGGTTGTGTGTTCCACATGTTTATTATTCTGTGGAATACTACCTATATATGCAAGCTGTGGTTAAGGTATACTATGAACATGTAAATCATCTTAGAAGATTCCTGTCATGGATACTCCCCATTATTTGGAACTACATCCCTGATTATATTATACAAAACCCCTCACTAACACTCCAGGGAATCCTTGCAGAGTGAGTGGGGAACAGTGGATATACCCCAGGTATCCCACAACTAACTCTGCTCCACAGAGGGACAGTTAGTTAATCAATGGGGTGGCGACAGCAGGCACGTTTTGGCTATGCTTATGAGTGGCCTCGGGCAGTTAGGCATGTACCTACCTATGTATCTATGAACCTAAACATGCAGTATGGACACATGCCGATAGCTTAATTTACTGTTCAGGTATTGACTTACCTTGTGCCAATGGCAGTTGTGTGTACAATAGTTGAGGGCTACCTATGTAGGATGCACACAGTAGACCACCTATACATGACAATTTACAGGTGGTCGTGTGTGTGTGCCATTCATGTTTGCTGTGTGTGCAGGTGGAGAAGGGTGTCAGTCCATAAGTGCCTACACTGTCAGTGTGTGTGGTATACGTTCCCTCTTTGCCAAGACATGGGCATACTGGGCATGCCTCCGTCTGCCTACTGGGGCTGGCACAGGGTGTTCGTGGTCTGAGTCCCTCTGTGCCTGTGGGGCCCTTGGCAATGGTGGTGGGCTGTGAGGGCCTTCACCATTCTGTCCCTGCTGCAGCTGTTTCTGCAGGATCATATTGTCTAGCATGGCACATACTATGAAGATGTGGGCACACGTGCCTGGAGAGTACTGCAAGGCTCCACCAGATATGTCCAAGCAATGGAACCATGATTTCAGCATCCCAAACACACGCTCTATGATGATTCTGGTTTCTGTGTGTGCCTCATTATGGCGTTCTTGTGTGGCTGTGTGTGCATTTCTGATTGGAGTCATCATACACGGTTCCAGTGCATAGCCAGCATCCCCCACCAGGTGGCCATATGGGATGTCCCCCCTGGCAAATACCTGATACAGCTGTGAGGCATGCCAAATGTGGGAGTCGTGATAGCTTCCAGGGCTGCCAGCACACACATACATGATAATGCCCTGGGCATTGCACATGATCTGGCAGTTGATGGATGAGTATCACTTGCGGTTTATGTAGCACCTACCTTGATCAGCAGATGGTGTCTTGATGTGTATGTGCATGCAGTCTATTGCACCTAGTACCTCCGGGTAGTCTGCCACATGGTGGAAGAGACACATATTGCTGGCCAACTCCTCCTGCATTTGGGGGAAGTATATGTGCTCATTGGCATGTGGTAACATGGCATCCAGAAACTGGTGGAGTACCCTGGATGCTGATGCCTGTGAGATCCCCATAATATCCCCAGTTGGCCTTTGGAAAGTACCTGTGCCTATTATTCTCAAGCTTATACATACCTTTGTGTCCACTGGGATGGGTTCCCATCTGTTACTTCTGGCTCTGAGGCGTGGCCAGCACAGCTCAACAAGTTGCTGTATGGTGTCCCTGTCCACCCTGTAATGCTCTACTATCTCCAGATCATGTAGCCCCTGGTAGGTTACCCTGGGTCTGAACACTCTTCTCCTCCTCCGGTGCCTGAGATGGTTGTCAGCATCATCCTCCACACCACCGTCAGTCTCCAACACATGCTGATGAATCAAAGCTATGGCAGCCTCTAACATGTACATATTAAAGGTTCCCCGTCTGTATACACCAATGGTGCAGAGTGTCTGGGAATACAATAGTGTGTGTGTATGTGTGTGTGTGTGGGGCTTTCACACCTTATACTATTGTGTAATGGATGATGCTGGTGTAATTGGGGGTGTATGTGTAATTCCAGCTGTGGGGTATCTTAATTATGGGTTTTACAGCAGGTACTGCTATTGTGGGGCCTTTGGTGTTGACTTACACTTGGCTGCCATGATTCATCTATTGCCCTTTACTTCACTTTTCAACATGATTCCCCTCCCATTGTTAGGCATGCATACAGCTGCCTGCTTTCTTGTTTTGTACTTTCACAACCCAGGATTGTGTTGGGAAATGTGTTATGTAGCTGATCTACTGCAAGTTTGCTTTGTTCTGCTGTAACAGTTCTCTTTTCTTTGCTGTACAGCACCTCCCCTTTCCTGTGCTACAGGTAGCTGCTAGCAGCCTTGTTAGCTGTTGTCAATGGCCCACTGTGAGTTTCTAGGTGTTAATTACTCATTTGTACTCCAAGTACCATGCTGCAGCATTTCCTTATTGTCTTCCCGTATCCTTCCTGTTTCACCTGTGGTGTTCGCTGCACACAGCCATTTACCGGGTTTCGAGCACGTTTTCATCCACGTTCACATGCACTTTCGGTTACCTTGTGTGCTCTCAGCTAAGCAAAGCTATGGCTACTTCAACACCTCTATCCTGCAGCTTTGCTTAGCAACAGGCAACCCGGATTAGCAATGCTCCAATGTGCTTACAGCTACGGTGGCACACCCCTCTCTTGATGTCATGTTTACCTCCAGGCCACTCCTCGGTGTTGTACTGCTACGCCATGTGGTACATCCTTACACCAGCGGGGAGTCTGCAATTCAGTATTACTTGACTCATTTGTATGGCATTGACTACTAATTCCTAGTTACCGGGCAGAACACTGTCACAGACCCTTAGCAACCCTTGTGCATTGGTTGTGGTGTAGCATGCGTGCCATTGACTATTATGGGGAATTCATGAATTGTGTTACATTGCAGTTTTATGACATCTAAATATATTTTCATTGTGATCCCGTTTGCACACCGATGCACTGCGGTTTTACTTTGCGTTAGTGTGGCCATGACATTAAATGTTATTTTTTATGTGTTGTCCATATTTTTTTATGCCATTGGCTATATATTTAGCTAATGGCATATATTAACATTATAATACATAAGTTTGGTCCGCTTTCATGGCTCTGATTTTATGTTTGAAAAAATGTAAACCGTTTTTTTTTTTTGGTTTACATTTCTTCATGCATATGCTACGCCTGCACCACTTCATGAATCACTGTATACCTTCATTTGCATGCTACACTGCTGCGCATGGGGTAATTAGCATACATGCCCCAGGGGCTGCACAGCTCTGGAGTACGCTGGTAGTGCACGTGGAAACAGCTCATACCTGACTCGCTCGGAGGCCATATTTGGTGCTAGATCACAGACGCTACTCCGCACCTGGCACAAGCTTCATGAATCCCGGGGCATGTTATAAGAGAATGCAATAATGTACTCTTCTGATATAGGAAGAGCCCCTTAAATGTTTCTGGACTGTGACGACTTGATAAACACCACACTACACTTGATTTTAAATAGAATACAAGTAGCCCCTACTCTATGCAGTTAATTTCATAAGAAGTTGTTACACAAAATTAATAATGTAAGAAGTTATATGTGCATTTTATCAAAAGTATTGTTTTTTGAACATGAAATGATGTAAGTATGAATGTATACTTTAATTTTCATATTTTTGCAACTTAAAATAAAGACTGGTTAAATCATGTATGAGTAGCCTGCTTCTTTACAATGTTTAAGTAATTTTCTCATTGCATTCCAAAGTGAAATGAAAGCTTTGAGGTACAGACTGTTGGACTGGGAAATTGCAAATCCCCACAATTAAAGAATTAATGGATGACTAGTAGCAGGAAAAAATAAAACTATAAGTTTTCTTATCTAATATTAAATAGTCAGCAGTAATATCACTTAATGTCTTAATTGTGTGTGACAAATTATCACCACTGGTAGGCAATAAGTGAAAGAGTGGCTGCTGAGATTACTTAAGTTTTATATATACCTTTCTTTAATCAGTAGAAATATAGTTTGATTTATGTGCAATCATTTTGTTTTAGTACATTCATTTTACTAATTAAATAATTTGCCCACAAGTTTTTATTATTCCCAACTGGAAGTGAGACTTCATATTATTCATTAGCATGGATTCGCATTCTCCCTCCCTGTCAGTGACAGATCCATAAGATCATAGCTTCATAGGAGGTTACTAGGCTAATGGCCCTGGGCCCTTACAAGCCTAGCTAAGAGTTTATCCCCAAAAAAAACCTCAGTCAGCGCCTGTCTCCTCTGTCAATGAGAGACACAGGTGGAACCCTTTGGACAAATTTGTGGTTTCCCATCAACTCAAAGTTGCACTTGAAGAGGGTCAGCAAGGTACTCTGTTTGACATGTATGGGAAGTCTATTCCAGAGACGGGGCAGCCTTTGGGAATCAAACCTGTCTCTCCAGCAGGTTTTGTTGCTGTAGTATATTAGATTCAGGCCTTTTGAGTAGGTAATGCGTGAGGTGTTTGACTTATGAATATGGAGCATATTCTGTAACCAAGGATGTAAGCACTTGAAAATGGCAGCACAAAGCAACTGATGTCATTGCTGAAAGGATTAATAGCCAGCCACCAGACTAGAGATGCTAGTGGGAGCAAATGCTCCATTATTCAGGGAGAGGTTTAACTTGCAGTTGTATTTTTAATAGTAAAAAGTAGCAAGACACTAAATTAGCTGCGGGTTGAGGCAATGGTAGACATCACCTGCAGTGAAAAATCATTCCATTTTTTTTGTTTTTATTGCAGTGACTGGCATGGGGTAAAACAGTACATGTGCTAATGAGCAGCAAGATGAAATACATTACCTCCCTCATTATTTCTTATCTTTTGAAGAAGATACATATATGATTCAGTGCTAAAAAGTCGGGGCTATATGACAAGGGAAGAAGACTATATAAAAGTAAATGATCATTACTTGATCGCTGTTTGATAATTGTAAATATGGTTTACCATGGTGGATTGTACATGTGTATGAAACAGAAAGCTGGAATAAATTATAGTGGCCATTATTTCTTTCACTTCCTTTACTGTCACATGTATGAGAATGAAAAAGGAATGGGAGGCAGGGAGCAATAATATGTGTGAAAAAATAGCAGTGAGCGTTTTAGGTGATAAAAATGTTTCCCAGGAAGTGGTGGCATACACATGTAAAGTAATTAAGTAGAAATATATTACTATGGGCATTATTTCTTTCATTTTGATCAACCATCTAAAGGGCAAACAGAACAGAGTATTTCATAAAGTAAAATATAGGGAAGGATATTACTTAATCATTGTTAGGCAATCTTTGATACAGCTTACAAGGAAGCAACGGTGAGGGTCAATGCATGTATAGTACAGCATCAAACTGCAATATTTCTGGGCCATTATTTCACTTTTACAAAATATGTCTGTTATGGGGAGAAGGTAGGTCCTGTGTAAATGTAAAGTGCAATTACATTACTGGTGTTAATCACAATCAGTGATATGGGTTGTTGACAGTACTTTATGTTTCTGAGAGAAACAAACTGATATGCATTGCTTTAGCTACTGTTTCTTTCACATTCATCACAATCAGACAAAGGAACACAAAGTGGATATCTTTGGGGGTAGGTAGGCTTTATGTGTAAGTAAGGGATACTTATATGATTACTGTTACATATCAGTATTTCTTTTAAGAGTATATGTTGCTTTACTGAACAAGCAACATGATGAACTTCAGCTTATAGAGCGCAATTGCTTTAAATGCATGTTACTGGGGAAAAAATAAAACAGTAAACTCTTCACTTTTTTTTTTTTTTTTTTGCAGGAGGTGCTGTGCCTCCCACAACCCCTATTAATTATATATTAACTCCAGGAATGCACAGCAGGGAGAAAGGGAAAATTTCCTTATTTCCACTGTACCGCTATTTCACACAATCGCAAAGCTGGCACATTCGATAACTTGATTTTTGATCAGCTATGCCGGCTTCTTTTCATGTTCCACAACTTGTCTATCAATATTATTTTAGGTACAGTGTGCATGCCTGAGAGCAACAAGGTGATACGCATAGCTGTTGTTATTCTTTTTTTTTCATTTTCATCACAATCAAACATCATAGGTATACATAGAATGGTTACATTCTGGGGGTGTGTAATAAGCTCTGTGTAGCATCTACTGACTAGCACTGCCATTAGAACACAGTTGAATAGACATCGATTTGGGATCCTTCTCTCTTTAATAAATATCAAGACACCTCTGTATAGAAGGCAAGGTAAGTTCATTAACCTAGCCTGAATTGCCCAAGTATCAAATTGCATATTGCCTGTTTCTTATCATTCTAACCTTGGATCCGATTGTGCTAAAATCATAAGACAGAGCAACAAAGTTAAGTGCTACATTCACTTACAAAGTGGCCTTCTTCATTGATAACCAAAATTTTGGAATACCATTCATCACTTTTTGAAACCTAATAGAATATGACTCGTTGTACAACAACAAAACTGAATAAATTTTAATATGACATACAAACTGAATTATACCACTTTTTATTTCATGATACATATACATGTGGATTTACAGTACCAGCTGGATGAGAATTTAATACACAATGAAATCACTGGGATTAATAAGACTAACGGTGATGAAGATCTATCCTTCATAACAATTGACAGAGCAGATATTACTGTATTAGTAGCTGAAGATTCTTCAGAGCTGAACAGCAAAGATGTTCTTGTAATTGGAGATTCAATTACAGGAACTGATACTTATATTTGCAGAGAAGATAATGAACATCGAATAGTGTTATGCTTGCCAGGAGCAAAAAGAGAAGATGTGTGACAAGCCTTGGAATGCCTTAATGTAAGGAAGTGCGGATACGTTTTTATTCATGTTGGTACAAATGATGTCATCCACAAGGATTGTCTGACTATTAGTACGGAACTGACAGCCCTCTGAGACAGTATAGCTTGTACTGGTGTTAGGACATATTTTTCACAAGTCACCTATAGAAAGGATAGTCAGGTAACTGAATGAAAAGATTCTTTGGGTAAATACCTGCATGAAAAAAATGTCTTGTTTTAAAAAATGGAAATGTGTGGAGCATCCAGGCCTAGTTTTGGGCACACATGTTCAGACAGGATGGCATGCATTTGTCAAGATCAGGGAAGAGAATTTTTGCAACAGATATTTTGTAATATTTGACAAACACTAAGCAGGATATTTGCAAGGTCAAAAATTTAACAGTTCACAGATAGCAACATTTGATGCATCTCTGATGGTTGTTAATGCTAGGAGCATTAATAATAAAGTTTTTTTTATTGGAAAATTTACTACGTTCCCACAAGGTTGATGTTATCGTTTGTGAAACATGGTTAAAGAACTATGACTGGAAACCAGTTCTGTCAGGGTATAAATGTTTTTACTGTAACAGACATCCTAACAAAAAAATCAGATGGAGGTGTTATGATATGGATTAAAGATAATTATCAGACCTGTGATTATTACTTGTTCACTGATAACACCAATACAATAGACTGTGTAATTGTGACAATAAAGATAACCCTGGAACATATAACAATTGTTGGAGTGTATAGACCTCCAAAGTCAAGTGCAGATAACCTAGAGGAAATCATACATTTCTTGCATGAAACACAGGAGGGAAAAAATATTAGCTGGGGACTTAAATTTACCAGAAATAGACTGAAATAATAGTGATTCAAGAACAATTGTTTTAGATTGTAAAAAAAAAAAACTACCAGGGGACAGAACATACTAGACATTGTTTGTGTTCCTAAAGAAATTACTGTTACAAGTCCAGTTTTACCACCATTGATTTGCAGTTATCATGGGGTTATAAAGATTAGTGTGTTGCTAGATAATTCTGCCAAACTGAAATCTAAACCAATGCACAGAAGCTTAATTACAGACTATATGGAAGCAAAACAGTCACTATGTAAAGCTAACTAGAGTGAGGTGTTCAATAGAAAAACTGCAGATGGAATGTGGAAAGTTTTGAAAGAGAAATTGTTTGAGTGCAAAAAAAAATAAAAAAAAAAATGTTTAACATCAGGATCTACACATACAACATTAGAGGGATATATTTCCATAAGAACAAGATATCTGATTAAGATGAAAGACAAAAAAATATATAAGAAATGGAAGAGAAGTCGAACTAGAACTTTGAAAACTGAAATAAACAAGCTGGACAAACAGATTAAGCATAGTGTGAAACACAATCAAGAACATTTTGAAGAAAATTTATATAAAGATATTGAGCATAATAGGAAACCTTTTTATAGATACATAAGATGTGGAAGGAGTAAAGACACAAAATCTGATCAACTGTGTGCAGATGCTATATTTTATTTTCAGACACAACAGATTGTAGATATATTTATAAAATCTTATGCACAACAGTTTGGCTCCACAAAAGGGGTAATAAGTTATCCTAGTGATATCCAGGTAACCCCAGATAATGGAATCAAATCAGATTATATTGAACAAGAACTGCACAAATTGGATCCAAGCAAAGTACAGGCAGGAGATGGAATTAGGAACAATGACCTGAGAACACTTTAGCAAGAACTTACAGTACCATTATATTTTTTATTCACTAGGTTATACAAGTATGGGAAGGTCCCTCAAGATTGGAGACGTGCTTATTAAACATGTATTCAAGGGAAAGGGGAGCAAGACAAACCCAGAGTTATGTAGACCCTTAAATCTACTTGCACGTTGTGGAAAAATAGCAGAGAAGGTAATATTGGATAAGGTATTGCCAGAAATGGATAGGGTGGGACTTGAAACCATATATCAGTATGCGTATGTTGAAAACAGATCTATTACCACCTGTAACATAATGTTCTATAACAATATAATAACAGCTAAGAATGAAAAACTGTGCCGTGATGTAATTTATATAGATTTAACTTTAGCATTTGACAGGGTTATACACAAAACACTGATCAATAAATTAGTACAGCTAGGCATTGATGTACTCTTGATAAGATGGATAGTTGCATAACTTACAAATAGGACATGGCAAGCGTCATACAGCAACTGGACAGGTGAAATCCTTGGTTACAATCAGGGTGTCCCACAGGGCTCTAGGCCCTTACTTGTTTAGATTGTATTTTTCAGACCTAACTTTTTCATCTGAGGTGTTATACTGTCTATATGCAGATGATCTGAAATTGGGTAAACTGATTGCATGTGTTATAGATAAGACACGTCTGCAAAATGACAACTAAATTGATCATTTTGGCATAGGAGAATAATATGCTGATAAATACATCAAAAACTAAGCATATGACATTTGGGAGACATAAACTGAAAGGTGAATATTTAATACAGCACACAACGATTGAAACTGTAGACTCATTTAAGGGCCTGGGTATATGTGTAGATTTAGTTATGAGTTTTTCTAATCATATCAACCAATTGTTTAAATATATTTATTTATTTTATTTTACATTTGTTGACCGGGCTAGTCTAACTGGATATATGTCCATTTTCAGTAGAGGCCCAGGGAGAAAAGCTCCTGCAAGTTATAAAGACAAGTATACAATATAACAGTAGACAAGTTTACAGAAAAATCGTTAGATACAATAAAAAAATTACATGAAATAAAAACATTTAGTAACAAATTTAGTAAGGGATACTCATAAAAAAGAAGACTTTTTTTTATTATGAGGTTAGAAGATAGGGAAAGAGCAATAGTTATCAGATGAGAGTAGAAGTTCACTTTTATCAGGGAAGTATACACTATAGTAGTGTGAGCAATAGGAACCAAGTTTAGTTATGACATTTTTGTATATTGGGTATAATCAGTCAGGGTTGGAGCAGGGATAAAGCCAATGATTCTTTAGATATTCTTTAAGATGCTTTTTGAATAGATGTGTGGAGGCAAGGGAAGACAGTTCAGTTGGAAGTTGATTCCAGCTTTTACCTACTGTGTTGGAAAAGAGTGAGTCCCCTGCTTTGTTGTTTGATTTGACATTAGAAACTAGAGGTTTGCTTGCTGAGTGAAGTGTAGGGAGATTTTTGTAGGGGGCGATTAGATTAGTGAGGATTGGTGTATTATTGGGGTGATAGAGGATTTTTTGAGTTATCACAAGTTGCTGATATAGTAGCTTATTATGCAGTTCAAGCCATCCCAATTGTTTGAGGTTATGACAGTGGTGAGTTCTATAGGGGGAACAGGTAGCAAATCTAGCTATGTTATTATGACAGGTGGAAAGTTTATTAATGTTATTTCTAGATAGATTAGTATAAATTGCAGAAGCATAGAAGAGGGTAGAGGAAAGGTGGGTCTGCGCAAGAGTAATTCTGGCTGGTGGGGTAAGGAAAGACTTGATTCTATAGAGAGCGCCTAATTTTTTGTTGACAGTTTTTATTGTCGAATTAATGTGTTCATCGAAGCTAAGGGAGTTGTCAATTGTAACTCCCAGTAAGTGGGTAGAGGTATCCATACTTTTATTTCTAATATCATCAAAATGTTCTTGCATCTTCACTTTAAATTTCCTTTTTGTTTCCTTTATGTCAAATAAATTGAAAGAACATTTTATTGCATATATCACCCTTTCTGAATTACATGTATATTTATTTCTAACATCTGCTTTCTTCCCATTTATATACTCAAACTTTCTATCTATGAACAGCCATATAGTGCAGTTACCACATTTAAATGTACCCACATCATCTGGTATATATTTATTTAATTTTCATTTGGTGACTTTTGTAATTATTTTTAAGAATAAAACAAACCCCCAAAGAATAAACTGTGCCTACAGGCCAACAGAATATGAAAAGTAAAACTAGTAGGCATAGAAACACAGCCAGATGCATAACAATAGTAGCTTTTATTGTACAAGGTAAAACCTTTCACACATAAAATTGTGCTTCATCAGACCATGTATCACTAATCGATTATACCATATATGCTAGTTATATTAATGAGTAAATTAAAAACAACCAGTAAGAATTGAACACTAATCAAATATTAAAATAATTTAAAAAGGGCTCTCGCCTTCAGAGCTAGTTTAATAGAAACCTTCCCATTTAAACCAGAGAACTTATCAGCTTGCAATGTTATAATCCAAAACAACTCATGACTTTCAATAAAGTTCTTGTAGTTACCACCCCGCTCATTTAAAGTGATAGTTTCAATTACCTTAAATGCAAAGAGGTGTCCCTCACCATTTTCAACAAAATGTTTCGCTAAAGCATTGCTTGTATCATGATTATTAATGCTATAAAATGTTCCCTCATGCATTCCATCAATGATCTGTTCATTTTACCAATGTAGAAACACTGACATGCTTTACAGCAAGCCAAATAAACCACATTTCTACTACGATAGTTTGCATTAACAGTAAACTTATATTTAACACTTGTCATTGGATGTATAAAACATGTTGATGAATCAATATACGAGCAGAAATTACAACTTGAACAACACATCCCCCTCGTTGGACTAACGTCCACTCTGTTCATATATGAACAATCCCTGTAGCATAGTTGTCTTTTTAATGATGTTTTATTCTTGAAAGGAAAGTTAGGCTTCTCACCCACTATTGTTTTAACTTTCTCATCTAGATGTAGAATAGACCAGTTATTTTTAATAATATTCAAAATATCATTCACATCACTAGTGTAAAAAGGAGAGGGGGACATTCTGTTTCCTAAATGAAGCATTAGTCAATGTACTGTTCACTTCTTTAGATTTACCAGAGAAGTGAGGACGTGCCTTATTTATTCTATAATTAGAGCTCTCCAGTAACACATCATCCACCTCCCTTCTTCTATATCCCTTGTTGCAAAACTCTTGCCTTAACTTAGAGATATCTCCCTGATAGATGTCATCATTGTTATTTAACCTTGATATTCTCATCCCCTGACATTTAATTATTTTCTTACAAGGTAGCAGGTTTTCAACAAATCAAAGGATGTGGGTGAATAACAGTCAAGATTCCAAGAAAAACAGCAGAAATACACTGTTCAATAAACAATTTAATGTATTGGCTCAGGACTTAAACAGCATAAATCAGCAAAACAAAGTTTTTGAGTAAAAACTCTTCTTCAATGTTTGATAAAATTGTCCAACCATAGCATAAGCATATATACAACAGCACAACCAATCGAAATTCAAACGTAATAATAGCAGCAATTACAATTTTAAAGTGCCCCACATCTTATAAAAGTTTACTTAAAACTAAGCATCATAGAGGCTTATATTCATGTTTATCTTTTAAAATAGGTTTTATACTATTATTAACATTCAAACCTGGCATATGATCAGCTCTAAAAAAAATAATCTATTTATATTCGGCCACTTCTGTTTTATTTACTAAATCACCCTCATTTTTATTTTTAAACATCACTTGCAAGATTCTAAACTGGAATTTATGTTCAGCACCTACTGTTGCTACATGCTTAGCCAAAGCATTTGTAAGAACTTTTCTACGAATATCTGAGCAATGTGCACTTATTCTTTCTTTTAACTTTTTATTTGTTTTACCAATATAAAGACATTGGCAGCATACATAGTTAGCAAAATAAATCACATTCTCTGGGCCAGCAGCTCTAAATTCAAACAGCTTTTGGCTAATTGGGTGCACAAAACATAAATCCATATTAATATCTACACAATGTATGCAATTATAACAGCGTTTAGTGCCAAATTTATTAATGGGTTTCCATAGCATACTATCTCTTCTTATGTCCTTATAGCATAAATGTTGTTTTAAGTTTTTCCTTTTTTAAAGACAAAATGTGGCTGCTCAAATACTACATCAATCACTTCCTGACTCAAAGTAAGTATGGTCCAGTTCTTTTTAATAATTTGTTTAACAAGCCCTGTATGTCGGTTATATTTCATCATATAGTTCAATTTATTCATGGTTCAACTATCCCTACCACAGTATCAGCCTTGCCACTCAAATATGGTCTGGCTGTATCATTCCTTAACCCAGTAACTATTCCTTTCATTTGTTGTACCATAGCTTTATTATAACCTCTCTCCATAAAAGAGTCTGCCATCTCATTCATCTCCACCTCAAAGGTTACATCTTTCATACTAAGGCTACTAGCTCTCATAAGCTGTCCTTTTATCGCACCCATAAAATATGCCTAGGGTGCAGACTTTGGGGTGTATATATTTGCTGACTTGTACATCTTTCCTATGAATTTTAGAGTTGAAACATACATCTTCTCTGGAGATAACTATGTCCAGGAAATTAATTTCATCAAAAGATGAGTTCACTTCAAATCTCAAGAAGTTTGTGGTCGAATGCAAAAATTCTACAAATGCAATAAGTTCTTCCTTTGTGCCATTCCATAACAGGAAGCCATCATCCACAAACCTTTAAAAGAAAACAAGATGTTTACTTTTATAACACATCTCTCCTTCTGAAAAGATATATTGTTTTTCCCACCTAGCTAAGACTACATTAGCATAGGTATTAGCTGTTGGTGTATCCATAGATACTCCCAAACACTGATGGTAACAGTCATCATTGAACATAGATGTTATTATTCAAAACACAATCCAACATAGAACATAACAAGTTCACTTTCATTGTATCATAAATCTTATGTATTGTTAAATATTCCCATATTGATTCAATTCCATACTCATTAGGAATAATGGTGAAAAGTGACCTAATGTCCATGGTTACTAAAAGAATATTGGAGCATGTATTTATTAAAGACCATTCATTTAACATTTGGAAAAAATCACGGCTATCTTTGATATAACTATAACAATGATTTAAATTATATTCTTAAAAATATAACTGGGATGCATGCTAGCACATTGCAGTAGGGTATTTTTTCTACAGGCTTTCCTATATAATGCAGTCGTGAGCCCCTGATACACGTCATTAAATAAACACACATCTAGAAAATCCATACTATCTCTGGAGATCTTCCAGGAAAGGTCAGAAAAGAGGTGGTAGACTACAAGTAATTAACAAAATGGGAAAATTGTACCTCTGTACCTTCCCAGATTACAAACAGATCATCCACAAATCTTCAATACAATTTGAGATGAGGTACATAGTCATTAAATCTCAATATAAAGGAAGTTTCCCATTGAGCCATTACCATGTTGCCATAGCCACGCCAACCCTTTGTAAAAACAACTAACCCTCAAAGATAAAAGCATTATTTTCCAGGACAATTTCATGAAACATGCATATTAAATCAATCGTAGTAACATTATAGACACTGTTCGCTATAAGAAAATCCCTTACCATACCTATACCCTGAGCATGGGGAATGGTGGTAAATAAAGAGACTACATCCATACTTACTAAAATGTAATTCCCATTAAGAGCACTTCCCTTCTATATTCAAACAAGTCCTCCAAAAACTGGTGAGTGTCTTTCAGGGCCTGTTTTTGCTTGTCTATCATGGGTTTCAACTTCTGCTCAGTGAGACATCCAGTGCCAGACACTATAGGTTGAAAAGGTGAGTGTAATACATTCTTATGAATTTTGGGCAGCCCATGAAAAATGGGAATGAGTGGATATTCCACTAATAAATACTTAAGAAATGATCCTGTAATTAATTGACTGCAATAAAAATCATAAACAGCAGCATATATTCAATCTTTAAAGTTCCTAATACATTCAAAAATCAATTTTTTCATAAATATTCTCATCACACAAAATTTGAGAAATGCTTTCAAAGTAGTATTTGAGGTCCATTACAATTATCGCCCTACCCTTATCCGCAGATTTAATGACTATTTCATTACCCTTCTGTAACTGAACAAGTTCCTCTTTCTCAGAGGCATCTAAGTTGAAAAAGTTCTTTTTAAGCTTCCCATGTGTATATGCCTGAGAAAGATCATTCTCACACATTTTACAGAATATATCAAGTATCGGGTGCAGGTTAGGCTGGAATAAACTAGGCTTCCTAAAGCCAAAAACAAGTATTACTATCAGAAAAAAATCATCTTAAGCATGACATTGCATGCAAATAGCTTAATGTCAGTAACAGTTTTACTAAACTTTGAACTCTGGGCAGGGATAAAAGATAACCCACATCGTAAAAGTGATTCCTGAGCAGCAGTTAAAACTTTGCTAGAGATGTTGAATATTACCAAGTCCTGGTTCCTGTCCACATCCATTTGATTGTCTGTGTTGAAGGGAACTCCATTTGTCATTGCCTCTTCCTCCAATGACTCAAAGAGCATGGTTGATGCAGTTGCTCCTTCCGACGGATAGACAGAGGTAAAGGGAGGGTTCCAGATGCCCCTTCTGGATTGGTCATTTTCCTCCAAATGTCGAGTGGTCTCTTTAATCTGACAGTAGTCAAAGGGGAACCAGTAGATGTATTAGATACAGAAGGTGTGGCATCAGATGTCATCTCATTGCTTGAATGGCCTTCCAAACTGTTGATATTGGCTGCAATATCAGAAATAGTATTATCAATATTCCGATTTTCAGCAACAGTACTTTTAGGCCACGTGAATACATTTCCATTCTGAAAAGACAGAAACAGCTCTGTTCAATTTCTTACATTTCTGAGTTTTCAGCTGTTGTTCATATAGAGAAACATTATCCATAATACCATCCAGTTTAATAAGACATTCATTTCAAAATATATTGGAGAGTTCAATACACTTCCTATTGATAGCTTCTGTTAATTACTTTTCTAGTGGTTTAAAGAAATCCAAAAGTAAACATAAATAATTAAAACTTAATTCTAGATTAAGTTGTAGCCACTTACTCAGACGTTCCATGTATGTCTCTCCATATGTAGGCATAATCAAAAGTCACAGTCCAAGAGGAATGAATCTATGGAAAAGGCAGGCTTCTAGATGCAAACGCTGCCACTGCAGATGTTTTAGCTTAAATAAGTCATTCCCGAGATCCCTATTTGCAATTGAAAACCGTATCTCATCAGCATTGGACAAAGAAGCCTCAGGTCCCAATTCCATAGCAGACTTAGCAAGTAAAGGATTCACATCAGTGTTTAACAACCTGGAAATCCAATTGTTTCTATCAGCCCCAGCTCAGTTTGGAACATATTCAAGCTCAATATTAAGATCTCGGCCCTCTGCCATGCTCCCAAGGGGGAAAAAACAACACCTTCCAAGAATAAAACAAACCCCCAAGAAATAAACTGTGCATACAGACCAACAAAATACAAAAAAATAAAACTAGTAGCATAGAAACGCAGCCAGAGGCATAAAATTTAACAGCTTTTATTGTTAAGCAAATAATCCTTCAAATTCTTACCACTCTTCTAAAACACTTAATTTATGAGGAAAAACTTTAACTCAACACCCCTTTGTAAAAACTGCTGACTATGTCTACCTGTGCTGTCTTATCTGTTATTGCCCTATATTCTGTTACAAAGTAACAAACATTCTGATGTGCTACTTCATTTTTATCTGAATGTGATATCATTCTCTTCATTCCAGTACACATGTTGGGATAAGGCGTGTTCCCTCGTTTTCAAATTTACTTGATTATAGAAACTTCTTACATTCTGTTTTGCATATCCTCTGCTCAACCATTTCTTAGTTTCATTAGCTCAATTTACAAAATCTGCCCTTTCACAGTATAACTTCCTAGCGCTAAGTAGAATTCCTTATGGGAAAGCTGCTATAGTGTGAGGAGGATGACATGAACCAGGATCTAATGGTACCTCTCTTATGCCCGATTTTCTGTATAATACACTTTTTATATTAGCATTAACTTGTCCTACAAGAGTAACATCTAAAATCTTAATCTCTTATCGGTGTATATTACATTCAAACTTTAAAACAGATCTATTCTGATATAACTCATCTGCAAACTTCCATGCAGTATCTATTGATACTGAGCATAAAAGGTAAATCATCTATGCACCTAAAATAATATAAAACATGAATCTGAAAAAAAAACTGCTGAGAATAAATATATTTTACATCAACCATTGCCATGAATAAATTTGCATATGGGGTGCAAAATGCGCCTCCATTGCAGTGCCTAATTTTGTTTGTATATTTCACCCGAAAAAAATATTATTCATGCAAAACTCAATCAATCCATATACAAAATCAGCCACCATATTAAAATTCAGACATTTTCTAACTAACTTCATAGAGGTTGTCCATCGCTTACAGTAAACTACCACAACTGCTTTATTGTCACCCTTAGCAAAAAGTCATTTAAAACACCCAGTAGAGGTTCAGACTGAATCAAGGACCTGACAGAGATCTTCCTGATGTAACAGAATACAGCTGTAAATGGCCAAGTCAAAGTAAAATAGTTGGTTTTCTCCACCTAGATTTATTTAAGGCATATGTTCTGATATGCATACTATATCAATATATCTCCCACTTTCTCCTTTGCACTCTAATGAAAGTTAATATCCCCAGCTAGTTATTTTTGGCTAGTAATTGTAAATAAAATAAAAATAAAATAAATACATTATACTCACTTACTTTTCTTCTCAAACGGCCAGCTGTTGTACACGTCTGCAATGCATCTTTAGTGAATTGTCATTATATCATAAGTAAAAATCAAATGCATTTCTTCTGCCAAAGCAACGTTTATCATCAAATCTCCAAGTGCTGAAGGCAACGATATGCTGATATCAATTTCAGCACTAAGTAGTATAATTTTTTTCTGAAGAAATATAAACATTTTTAATTGCAGAATTTCACTTTTAGCTGCAGCAAATGGGTCTACTTCAGATGTTCAACTTTCATATGGCCAACACCATATGATCAAACGTTTAAAAGTTGGAACATCTTATAAAAAAACTAAAACAAAAGAAAAAAAATGAACTGAACATTTTTAGCAGGGGGCAAGCCCCCCTGCACCTCCCATGTGGGGGGCTGCACACGCCACAACCCCTGCTATTTAAATATACCAACTCTGAGATCACACTACAGTGTGGAAAAGGGAAATCATCCTGTTCTGTGCTGTATGGAGATCTCTGTTAAGAATGTTCAAACTTTTACAAGTTCAATCATATGGTCTCGGCCTCAAAATCCTGAAATTCAAAATCCTGAAACTTCAAAATCCAGAATCTCAAAAGACTGAAAACACACAGGATAGATATACTGACTTTAAATAACATAAAACATATTACTTTCCACCAAGTATAAGCAATGGGCAAGCCCACCTGCACTCTCCACACCCCCTACTACTTAAATATATCAACTCCTAGATTGCACTCCACTCCACTATCATGAGTTATGTTGTAGTATAGCAAGTTAAAAGGGAACATTACTAAGGTTACAACAGGCAGTCATGGTTGTCTGATGATTCTCTACTATTTATTGATAACCCCAAACATTCCCAGAGGTAGTTGCCTCTAAATGCCTCATATACCTGAATAATATCTTCTCTTAGATATCTATAATGAGAGATAATGTACAAATTCAGATATTTTAGTCTTTCATAATAACTTAAAATTGTCACATCCGTGGATTCCCTTGGTATATTTCTGTTGTACTCTTTCTAGTTTACTCATGCTTGTTTTCTTATAAGGTTTCTATATTGTTATTCCAAACTCAAGTTTGGGTCTAATGTAACTAATAAAAAATGACCTCATCATTTTTGATTTCCTAGACATTATAAATCTTTTTGCACAACATATAGTTCTATAACTATCATTAACTGATTGGTTGATATGATTAGAAAAGCTCAAAGCTGGATGCACCATACCCAGGTCCTTAAATGAATATGCAGTTTCAATCACTGAGTGCTGTATTAAATATTCACCTTTCAGTTTATGTCTCCCAAATTGCATATGCTTAGCTTTTCATGCATTTATCAGCATATTATTATCATGTGCCCAAATGGTCAATTTAGTCAAGTTATTTTGCAGACATGACTTATCTGTAACACGTGTAATTAGTTTAGCCAATTTCAGTTTATCTGCATATAGATTGTAGAACACCTCAGATGAAGTTAGGTTTGAAAGATACAATCTAAACAAGTAAGGGCCTAGGACAGAGCCATGTGGGAGACTTTGCCTGTAACCAAGGATTTCTCCTATCCAATGGCTATATGATACTTGTCATTTCCTATTCATAAGCCATGTAGCTATCCAGCTTATCAGCACATCAGTACCTAGTTATTCTAATTTATTGATCAGTGTTTTGTGTATGACCCTGTCAAATGCTGAAGTTAAATCTATATAAATTATATCACAGCACAATTTTTCATTCATAGCTGTTATTATATTGTTATAGAACATCATGTTACAGGTGGTAATACATCTGCTGGTATGTGGTTTCAAGTCCCAGCCTATCCAGTTCTGACAATAACATATCCAGTATTACCTTATCCATTATTTTCCACAACATGAAAGCAGACTTAAGGGTCTATATGACTCTGGGTTTGTCCTATTCCCCTTTCCCTTAAAGACAGGTTTAATAAGCACGTCTCCAATCTTGAGGAATAACTCCATATTTCTATGACCTACTGAATATTAGATATAATGGTATCTCACTTTTTTAATTTCTCCAAGTCTTCTGGATTTCTAATGCCATGATGAGAATGGACCTCATTCCTAAGTCAAAGTATGATTAAAGTTTGTGAAATTAGTAATGTTTCAATTTTTGATGTCAGTCAGAAGTGCTCTTCACAGCACCTGCAATGTGCCCAGTAATGATTTCTTCTGCAGTTTGTTTAGGGTTACATATATTGGCTACATGTCTAAATACAATTGTAGATTATTTTTCTAAGACCCGTTGCTCCTACTACTACTGGAACTGTCTAGGTATCTTTCTTCCACACTGATATAATTTCTGTCTGCAAATCCTGATATTTTATGATTTTGTGTCTCTCTGTATGCAATACACTGCAGTCACTGGGTGTGGTGATTTCAGTGATCAATGCTACTTTTGTCTTCTTTTCATGGACCACCATATCCTGTTTTCTAGCATCTGTCTTTTGAACTGTTGGTAATGGGTGGTCCCATGTGATCTAGACCATCATTTTCTACGATCCTTTATGGCTCATGTTTCCAGTGTTTTTCAACCACTTCAATACCATAATGTTTGCACAACCCCCAGTGCAACAGTCTTGCCATGTTATTATGCCTTTCAGTATACAGTCCTTCTGCTATTAGTATGTCACAACCAGCAACGAGGTGTGTAACTGTTTCCAATTACTGGTTTTGGCTTGTTTCTAAAGTTTGTTGTTTCCAATTTGGTTTTACTAAACCTACATTTATCTGTTTTTCCCACATGTTCAATGGTCTTTGTAAACCAATGTGTACGCAGCCCACTATCTTGGGCCACCAATATTAACCTTTCATCTCTTGGTTTAAATTCACCTCTCCTTAACCATTCCTGTGTTTATTCCTGAACAACATAAGGTTCTTCCAGAAGTTTTCTCTACTTGCAACTATATTTCTGCATTTCCACATTTCTTGCTTTCTCATCTGGTCCTTCACTTTATATTCTTTCTTTTGTTTTTTGGCACATTCAGTTGCTGCCTGATTTTATCTACTTCTGGTTTGATTTCCAATCCTGCTTGACGCCGATATTCCTGTGTTAGATTAAGCAGAGAAGTCATCTTAGATCGATTCTTCTCATGATATGTGTGGAGTCCCACAATTGCAGATCTATACATGTAATCAATTTCAAGGAGGTCTGTCTCTCCTTCGGAACAGGGAATATATAATCTTGGTATGCACTGATTTTTGTAAATCATTTGGTGAGCATGAAGCATCCTTTTTGTTTTCCCATCTAATCTATCCAACATGTTTTGGGGCCAGTCAGTCACTCCAAAAGTGTAAGTTAGGACAGAAAGAGCAAAATGGTTTATAGCCTGGATTTTGTTCCTAGATGTCAGCACTATTTTCAGGATTAATTTAAGTCTTTTAAAGTATTCCTGACTTAAGTTTTATTTGCATTTGTTCATGTTTTATTGTTGATCCTTCACCAATTCTCAAATATTTATACACTTTCTCTTGCTCAAGTTCTTGTATATCACATTCTTGTCCCAAACTGATGTTTTCTTGGTGTTGCAGTTTTTCTGCTTTAAAGGTTGCTTTTGCACATTTATCAAGACCAAATGACATTCTTATATCATCTGAAAAAAGTTTTGACAACTTGCAGTTGTGCTTTCAATTCTTCATCTGATGAGCTATATAGTTTTAAGTCATCAACAAAGGGAAGATGAGAAGTTTTCACACTTTGTTGTTTTCTAGGAGCCAAATTATACCCATGGTCTAAGCTGTTAAGTAGACAAGTTAATGGGTTAAAGGCAAGACAGAATAACAGCGGTGACAGAAAGTCACCCTGGAATATCCCCCTTTGAATTTTTATCCCTACAATAATAATCTGTTTTTTATTATGGCTTAATTGCAAAGTGGTCTGGCACTGTTTCATGGTCACTGTAATGTAGTTGATCAGTGTAGGGTGCATATTATACATTTTTAAGCACTCTTTTATCCATGAATGTGGGATACTATCAAATGCTTTTTTATAGTCAATCCATGCAGTACATAGATTCTTCCCCTTTTTACAGTTTTCCACTTTAACTTTATTTAACAACAAATGATCCTTTGTTCCATATGACTTTCTTTTATTGCCCTTTTGTTCTAATGCCATAATCGAGATTTCTTCTAAATGAATAAACTCTGTCGGCATTAATTCTGGTGTAGAGTTTATACTTCATCGGAAGGCAAGTTAGGGTAGCTTGCAGGTTAACTCTTAAGTAAGAACATTGTTTTTCCTGTTGTTAGCCAGTTTGGTGTCTGTGCAGGGTGCGCATATAAATAGTTCTTACTCATAGCTAAATCCTCATGCAAAGATGAGGAAATCCTCATCCAAAATAATGGAACGCTGCATTCACCATCAACTTCTACATTATCTCTTAAATAACAACTTGCTTGTAGACTCACAACATGGTTTTAGACCCTACCACAGTACTTCAACTGCCCTTCTCTCCTTCACTGACTCTATCAATAAAAACCGGAACAACAACCTGTTCTCCTCTGCACTATTCTTAGACCTCTCAAAAGCGTTCGATATGGTCAACCATAAACTTCTCCTCGATACCCTACAATCCCTCTCACTTGATTCACAAGCACTACAGTGGTTCGACTCATACCTGACTAATAGAAAACAAGCAGTCCTCTGGGACAGCCATCTATCCTCTCAACTCCCAGTTACTATCGGCGTCCCACAAGGATCCATCCTAGGTCCCCTACTTTTCTCTATTTTCATAAATAACCTGCCCACTTCCCTCCCGACATCCACTTGTATACAGTATGCAGATGATTCCACTCTCATCTGCTCTGCTTCTTCCCCAGCACAACTCCACTCTGCTACCCAGGTGGTCTTCACTGCAGCAGAAAAATGGTTCCAACATATCTGTCTCCTCCTAAATCCCAAAAAAAACAAACTTCTACTGTTCACCCCTACCTCTAAATCCACCCCTATCACTTTTTCCATTGTATCGTGCAATGGCACTGTCATCCAACCTGACTTTTCCACTAAACTGCTAGGCGTAACCATAGACAATCAGCTAAATTTTGACTATCACATTGACTTAACTATCAAGTCAGTCAATAAAAAGATGGGTGCCCTTTATAGACTTAAGCCCTTCCTTACTGTCACTTCCCGAGTGGCTCTCGCCCAAACTCACCTCATTTCTACATTATTGTATGCCTCTCCTTCCTTTATCAATATATCTAAAGCTAATCTTCAAAAACTGAATACCGCCTACCACAGTATAGCCAGATTTGCCACTGGCTCTCTATTCCAAACTCATCACTGTCTTAACTTAAAGAAACTAAACTGGCTTGAACTTCCAAACCTAATACTACTACAGCAACTAATCATCACTTTTAAAATTCTACATTACCCCTCCAACACACCCACACTAAATAAACTCATCACTCCTTATAAAAATCTCACTACACTTAGATCAGCCAACAAGCTACTAGTTACTACTTTGAAATCTCATAATAAATCAGGTGATTCCTTATTTGCAAACACTGTCGGTTCTTACTGGAATAAACTCCCCACAGAACTGACCTCCCTAGGCTCATGTCATCTTTTCAAAAAACAGATGAAAACTCACCTAATAACTCACTGGCTATGCCCCTGCTCTAATCCTGACTGACCTCAGCAAATTTATTACTCTCCCCAGTCTGCTCCTGTGTACTTTTGCTCTTCTGTTCTAACTTAAACTGACTTCCACAGTCCCTTTTTCATACCTCCACTCTTCTGTTCTTAGTTCTGTTTGACTCCCCCTCTGACCACTCTGTTTTTTCTGTCTCTTGCGTCTATTAGCTGACCTCCTATAATCCTGCTACCTTTTACATTTCTCACTATCTTTGTTTTTCCCCCTCTCCTTTACCTACTGCCTGTTCCTTAGCCTCACTAAGTCCAGAATTCCTATACCTAACAGTAACTGTACTTTATTATTTCCTTTCTCTTTACATCATTTCTGCCTTTTACCTATCTCTAACCTTTTAATATCTTTTACACTACTAACCTGCCTGCTTAACACTATATATTAACCACTTTTATGCTTTCAGCCAATACCTATTTGTTGTCATGACTAGCTACTATGGATATTGTTTTAACTTTAAATTGTTTTTTGATACTGAAGCTTTTCTCCTCAGCCCCTGACTGAATTTTGATTGTCATCTAGTCAGATTTGTACATGAAAAATGTATTTGCATTTGTATTTTGCTGTATTATACTATATTAGTTTTAGTTTTATTTGTATAGTTAATATTATTAGTGACTTCATATATTGTAGTGTATTAGTCTGATAGTGGAGCTTTTCTCCTCGGGCCTCTGCTGAAAATGGACATGTATCCAGCCAGACTAGCCCGGTTAACAAATGTAAAATAAAATAAATAAAATAAAAAGATGTTAATACTTTTAAACAGAAGTTAGGCACTGCATCTGGGTGGGGGGTTTCCAATTGGAGGCTTTTCTTAAAACCTGTTTCAATCTCTCTAGCTGTTACTTCATCCCATTTCACACCCTGACCTTTAAACTTCTTATTTTTTCTTTTACTTCTTCTATCCATTTAGCATCTTTGTTCTGTTCCACAGGATCTTCATAAATACTTCTCCAAAATCTATCTATTTCTTCTTTTTTTTGGTGGTCTTTCAATTCATTTTATCTTGTTTCCCATCTCTCAATAAAACTTTTTTGGGTCATCAATAAATTGCTTATTTTGAACTTTTCTTTCATATTTATCTCTGTTTCTTCTAAGTTTTTCCACCTGTGCTGAGATTTTTAGCTTGTTATTTGCAATAGTACATGAAAGATCCTGGTCTGTTCTAATACTGCGCATTGATTGTATCATATTTATCTTTCTTAGTATTCTGTTGATCTATTCCCTCTTCTATATTCTTCTAACAGTGACACTTCTTGCCTTAATTGCTTTATAATGTTCTCTATTAGATATTTCCATGATGGTATTCAATTTTCCCCCTTCCTTACCCTCACTATCCTGTGTTCTTGCAGTAGGACTTTATCAGTTATTAATTTTGCTGCACAGTAATATATCCGGGTCTATATTATAACATCGAAACATCAAAAGAGAGAACACTCTTACATTAACCCAAAATAATCAAAGCTACTTAATCTTGAACGTTCAGAACAGTGACTTTTTTCCGAGGGAAAAAATTGCTGGGCTATTGTCTGGGTTTTGCCATTTCCTCTACTGTAGTGTGATCTTGGAGTTGGTATATTTAAGTAGGGGGGTGTGGTGAGGCACAGGTCCTCACAATGTGGGGGGGCGAAGTCTCATACTTTATTTTGTGTTTAGATTTGTTTTGTTTTTTTTGTTGGCCCAGCAAATTTTTTCCCTGGGAAAAAAAAATGCTGTTTCGGCTGTCTAAGGTTTAGTAGCTTCAATTATTTTTGGTCAATTTCACTGTTTTGAGGTTTTTACATTGTAATATAGATTCATATACCCTGTTTTCTTCTGTTATATCTCTATGGACAGTCCTAATTGCTGTGTTCATTTGTTTTATCAAACTTCTGACTTTTTGGGTTTAATTGACCTTCTGCGGTCCCAAGCCCGGATAAATGGGGAGGGTTGCGTCAGCAAGGGCATCCTGCATAAAATTTTGCCAAACCATACATGCAGAAAACAGTACAGAAATTCATACCAGATTGGTCGAGGCCCGGGTTAACAACGACTGCCACCAGTACTGTTGGCCAACAGGGTGCTGGCGGAAATTGGGCTACTGTTGGCCGAAGAAGGAGAAAAGGCTGAAGGCATGCCAGAAGGCAGGTAAAGGCTAGGACTGTGATAGTGAGGGTCGGAACTTTGAATGTTGGTAGTATGACTGGTATAGGGAGAGAGCTAGCTGATATAATGGACCAAAGGATGGTTGGTATATTGTGTGTGCAAGAGACCAGATGGAAGGGGAGCAAGGCTAGGTGTATCGGAGGTGGTTTCAAATTGCTTTATCATGGTGTGGATGGGAGGAGAGATGGTGTAGGCATTATCCTGAAGGAACAATATGCTAAGAGTGTTTTGGAGGTGAAAAGAGTGTCGGATAGAGTGATGTTTATGAAGATGGAAATTGATGGTGTAATGATGAATGTTGTTAGTGCATATGCTCCGCAAGTTGGGTGTGCGATGGATGAGAAAGAAAATTTTTGGAGTGAGTTAGATGAAGTGGTGATGACTGTACCCAATGGTGAGAGACTGGTGATTGGAGCAGATTTCAATGGGAATGTTGGTGAAGGGAACAGAGGGGATGAGGAAGTGATGGGTAGGAATGGTGTTAAGCAAAGGAATGCAGAAGGTCAGATGGTAGTGGATTTTGCGAAAAGGATGGACATGGCTGTGATGAATACATATTTTAACAAGAGGGAGGAGCATAGGGTGACATACAAGAGTGGAGGAAAATGCACACAGGTGGATTATATCTTTTGAAGAAGGGCCAATCTGAAGGAGATTGGAGACTGTAAAGTGGTGGCAGGGGAAAGCATAGTTAGGCAGCATAGGATGGTGGTTTGTAGGATGACACTGATGATCAAGAAGAGGAGGATGAGTGTGAGGGCAGCACCAAGGATCAAATGGTGGAAATTGAAAAGGGTAATTGTGAGGTGATGTTCAGTGAAGAGTTAAGACAGGCACTGGGTGGCAGTGAAGAGTTACCGAATAGCTGGGTAACTACAGCAGAGCTAGTAAGAGAGATGGCTAGAAAGGTGCTTGGTGTGACATCTGGAAAGAGGAAGGAGGACAAGGAGACCTGGTGGTGGAATGAAGAAGTGCGGGAGAGTATACAGAGAAAGAGGTTGGCGAAGAAGAAGTGGGATTGTCAAAGAGATGAAGAAAGTAGACAAGAGTATAAGGAGATGAGGTGCATGGCAAAGAGAGAGGTGGTGAAGGCTAAGGATAAGGCGTATGAAGAGTTGTATGAAAGGTTGAACACTAAGGAGGGAAAAAAAGGACCTGTACCAATTGGCTAGACAGAGGGACCGAGCTAGTAAAGATGTGCAGCAGGTAAGAGTGATAAAGGATAATGAAGGAAACGTACTCACAAGCAAGGAGAGTGTGTTGAGCAGATGGAAAGAGTACTTTGAGAGGTTGATGAATGAAGAGAATGAGAGGGAGAGAAGGTTGGATGATGTGCGGATAATGAATCATGAAGTGCAGTGGATTAGCAAGGAGGAAGTAAGGATAGCTATGAAGACGATGAAGAAGGGAAAGGCTGTTGTTCCTGATGACATACCTGTGGAAGCATGGAGGTGTTTAGGTGAAATGGCAGTGAAGTTATTAACTAGATTGTTTAATGAAATCTTGGAAAGTGAGAGGATGCCTGAGGAATGGAGAAAATGTGTTTTGGTACCAATTTTTAAGAATAAGGGTGATGTGCAGAGCTGTAGTAACTACAGAGGGATTAAACTGATCAGTCACAGCATGAAGTTATGGGAAAGAGTTGTGGAAGCTAGGGTGAGAAGGGAGGTGATGATTAGTGATCAGCAGTATGGTTTCATACCAGGAAAGAGCACTACAGATGCGATGTTTGCTCTGAGAGTGTTGATGGAGAAGTACAGAGAATGTCAGTAGGAGTTGCATTGTGTCTTTGTGGATTTAGAGAAAGCATATGACAGAGTGCCTAGAGAGGAGTTGTGGTATTGTCTGAGGAATTCGGGAGTGTCAGAGAAGTATGTAAGAGTGGTACAGGATATGTACGAGGGTAGTATGACACCGGTGAGGTCTGCAGTGGGAGTGGCAGATGCATTTAAGGTGGAGGTGGGATTACATCAAGGATCAGCTCTGAGCCCTTTCTTATTTGCAATGGTGATGGACAGGTTGACAGACGAGATCAGGCAGGGGTCCCCGTGGACTATGATGTTTGCAGATGACATTGTGATCTGTAGTGAGAGTAGGGAACAGGTGGAAGAGACCCTGGAGAGGTGGAGATATGCTCTAGAGAGAAGAGGAATGAAGGTCAGCAGGACTAAGACAGAATATATGTTTGTGAATGAGAGGGAGGATAGAGGAATGGTGAGGATGCAGAGAGTAGAGGTGGCGAAGGTGAATGAGTTTAAGTACTTGGGATCAACAGTTCAGAGTAATGGTGAGTGTGGAAGAGAGGTGAAGAAGAGAGTACAGGCAGGATGCAGTGGGTGGAGAAGAGTGTCAGGAGTGATTTGTGACAGACGAGTACCAGTAAGAGTGAAAGGGAAGGTCTACAAGAGGGTAGTGAGACCAGCTATTTATATGGGTTGGAGACAGTGGCATTGACAAAAAGGCAGGAGTCAGAGCTTGACGTGGCAGAGTTGAAGATGTTAAGATTTGCACTGGGTGTGACGAGGATGGACAGGATTAGGAATAAGTATATTAGAGGGTCAGCCCAGGTTGGAAGGTTTGGAGACAAAGCCAGAGAGGCAAGAATACATTGGTTTGGACATGTGCTGAAGAGGGATGCAAAGTATATTGGGAAAAAGATGCTAAGGATGAAGCTGCCAGGTAACAGGAAAAGAGGAAGGCCAAAGATAAGGTTTATGGATGTGGTGAGAGAGGACATGCAGGTGGTTGGTGTGACAGAGCAAGATGCAGAGGACAGGAAAAAATGGAAATGGAAACAGTTGATCTGCTGTGGCGACCCCTAACGGGAGCATCTGAAAGAAGAAAATTGACCTTCTGCAGTCTATTTCTTCCATTAATCTTAATATGTCTGTCTATTTCTATTAAATTAAGCAACTCTTCTCTTAATTCATTTTCTTCTAAACTGAGGGCACATTTTTTTATTTTCCATTTCTTGTGTGCATTCTTTAGAAAGTTCTGTAGCATCCACCTGTGGCACATTCTTTTCAGTTTCATCCTGTGCCATCCATTGCTCTGTCATATGGGAACTTATTGGCCTATCACTCCTCAACATTGACTGTGTCAGAATTTCCACAGTTTCCTGTTCCTTCCCTTGCTGTCCAGCTTCAAGTGAGCATTTATACTGGTTTTATGTGGAAGGCTCCAAAATATCTTCATATGGCACCTGACCAATTGCTTCCTGTACCACTGGTTTCCCATTAATTTAGATATCCATTGCTCTATCCTGTTGTGGTGCTTTCTGAATTAGATTTTCTACACTGAATCCTTTACTTCGCAGGTGCTCCATAGCCTCAGCTTCTGTTTCTTTAACTTCTCCATTACTAATCACATTTTCTGCTTTTCCTCTTTGTCTTCTTATTTTTTGCATTGTAAAGTTTTCCATATCTGGATTCCTTTGCCTATATTTCTCTTTGAATATCTTTGGTGCTGTTTGTTTTGTATTGGTTATTTTTGCTTTCTCCTCTGCATAAATATTACACCATATTAAATCTCTTTTTCTTTGCCATGTCCATATTTCTCCTTCAGATGTCTCCGGATCTTCCTGATTCTCCCTACTTTGTGGACTCGCTCCATCTTGCTGTGATGTAACCTGTGTTAGACCTTCTACACCAAATCCTTCACTTTTCAGGCACTCCATAACTTCACCTTCTATTTTTTAACTACTACTTTACTAATCTTCTCTACATTCTCTCTTTGTGATATTATTTTCTTTACTGTGAAATTTTCCATATCTGGATGCCTTTGCCGGTATTTGTCTTTGAATATCTTTTGGGATACTTTCTTGATATTGATTAATTTGGCTTTCTCCTTTGCATAAATATTGCACTATATGCAATATTGAACCATATTAAATCTCTCTTTCTTTCCCATGTCCATATTTCTTTTTTATACTTTTCAAAAATCTCTAGGTTTTGTTGTTTATATTTTCACACTTCCTCAGATACTTCTTTTTTTAAACAGATCAGTGTTTCTTGATCTATATACTGTTTTTCACAAATCTGTTGTATTAATGAATACAAATTTTTATTTGAAGCTTCTGACAGTTTTTCTTGTGGAAGTATTTTTCTTTCCTCTAATTTCTCTCTTAATCATTTTTTTATATCTTATGTCTGGAAATTCTGGGCTTTTTACATAATAGTAACAATATATAATTTCTTCCTTATCCTCAATAGTCCATTTTATCATCTTTATGGCTTTCTTTGGCCTGTCAGTTTTTGTGATTTTTGTGGACTACTACTTCCTTCTACAACAAGGGGGCCATCCTCCCGCTGGGCCTGGCCCCATTGTAGGAATGTTTCTGTATTTTAAGGATTCTACACTGTCATCTTTTCCAGTCCTGGCACCAGTGGGCCTAGCAGGATTGGGCACTTTATTATCCTGGTCTTGTGCACCCAGCTATCTTTTTAAAATTTTAACCTACTTCTGTCCATGATAAATGCTATATAAATACAGTCTATATATCAGTGTCACCTTGGTGAGTGTTTGTGAAAAACAGGGTCCACCTCGTGAAGGTACTCACCAAGACTTGACAAATTCAATTTCAGCAATACTACTAGCCTTTGCTTGCTGACTTTCCATCTCTCCAGTCGGGCCCCCTAGTGGTACTATAAGGAATTGCTGAAGTGATCTCTGGTCATTATTAGTAATTCCATCTCCTCCCTGTTCTTTGTTTGGATCCAGTTTGCGCATTTCTTGTTTAGTATAATCTAATTTGATTCCAGATCTAAGGGTACCTGAATGTCACTAGGACTACTTATTACCCTCTATGTGGAGCCAAATTGTTTTGCATAAGATTTTGTAAATATATTTATAATCTGGTGTGTCTGAGAATAAATTTTAGAATCTATGCATAGTTCATCAATTTCTATGTTTTTACTCCTTCTACATCTTATGCATTTATAAAAAGCTTTCCTGTTATACTCAATATCTTTATATGAATTTTCTTAATTTTTTTCTTGATCTTGTCTCACGCTATGTTTAATTTGTTTGTCAAGCTTGTTTATTTCACTTTTCAGAGTTGTAGTTCGACCTCTCTTCCACTACTTATATTATTGGTCTCTCACTTTAATCAGGTATATTGTTCTTATGGAAATATATTCCCTGAAGTTGTATGCCTAGATCCTGATGTTAAACATTTTTTTGTTTTGTTTTGCACTCAAACAATTTCATTTATTTTTCAAATTACTCCAGTAGTTGTATATAGTGACTATTTTGCTTCCATATAATCTGTAATTAATCTTGTGTGCAGTGGTTTAGATTTCAGTGTGGCAAAATTATCTAGCAACAAATTAACCTTTATAACCCCATGATCACTGCACATCCACAGTGGTAAAACATGACTTGAAGTAACAGTAATTTCTTTAGGAACACAAACAATGTCTAGTATGTTCCATTTCTTGGTAGGATTTTTTTACAATCTGAAGAAATTGCTCTTCCTGAACACATATTGTGAATATTGTGAATTATGTCCTTATTAATGTTGTTGAATCAATATTATTCCAATCTGTTTCTGGTAAATTTAAGCCTCCAGCTAATTTTATTCTTCCATCCTGTGTTTCATTCAAGAAAGTTATGCATTCCTGTAGTCATCAGCACTTGACTTTGATGGTCTATACAGTCCAACAATTTTTTTTATGTTCCAGGGTTGTCTTCATTGTCACAGTTACACAGCCTATAGTATTGGTGTTATCATTGAACATGCAATAATCACAGGTCTCATAGCTACCATATTTCTCTGTAAATAAGACCTAACCAGAGAATAAGACCTAGCATGGTTTTCCAGGGTGGTATGATATAAGCCCTACCCCACAAATAAGCCCCAGTTAAGATCATCAAGAACACACGACGGATGTGTTGAATTATAAAATAATAATATTATTGACACCTGTTGACTGAGGTTATCATAGTCTGCTCACCATTTTCATATCATTTGGACACATAACTTCTTCTCTTTGCAGAAAGTCATAAGATTCTTTCCCCGGAATTCCTCCACGATTCTTACTGTAACCTTAATCCTCACTCACACTTGATGGTTGAGATCCTTGGGCCATAAAGACTGGCAAGTGTACTTTGATTGGTCAAAGTACAGACAATGCAGGTAGAATGTGCGCACTTGATAACGAACAGGTGTGGTTGTGTCTTCTTAACCGTCGCCATTTTGTGTTACCACTCCTGTCTCATAAGTTTTTAATTAACCACCCCCCAGACAAGATGAGCGCAAGAAGTACAAGAAAAAAATCACGGAGGACTCCCAAGGAAAGAATCTGATGGCTTTCTGCAAAGAGAAGTTGGATCTCCGAATGGTCAGAAAATGGCAAGCAGCATACTATAACCTCAGTCAACAGGTCGACAAGGGAAATGCTAAGAAGTGCAAGTGCGGATCAGGTCAGAAACCATTATTTCTTGAGCTGGAAGACATAATCTGTGAATGGATTGCTAACAGGAGAGCTTTGGTTGTGTACAGGGCTGATATTCAAGCATTTGCCCTTGCAATGGCACCACAGTTAGAAATATCCCCAGAAGAATTCAAAGCATCACAACATTGGCTGGATGGCTTCCTTCACCAATATGAACTGTCTCTAACAAGATCAGCAACACTGTTCAAGCTGGAAGATACTGAAGTTATTAAACGTGCACTTGCATTCAAGTCCTTTGTTGATGGCATCAGCTTTTCTAAATACCAACTCTCCAACATGATTGCTATGGATGAAACTGCATTGTTTATGGCCAGGGATCTCAAACAACAATTGATCAGAGGGGTGCCTCATCAATCTACATTTCCCTCCACTGGTTACAAAAGTGCACGTGTTACCTGCATTTTGGCAATTTGTCTAGATGGAAAGAAAACCCCACCTCTAATCATTAGTAAGGGCAAGAAAGATAAGATCGAACATGTTTCAGGCATTTACATTCTTGAAACCAAAAAAGCCTGGTGCACACAAGCAGTTATAAGGAAGTGGGTCGATGTAATGCTGCCACTTGTTTTGCGAAGTGGCAGAAGAGGTCTACTAGTCTGGGATTCAGCCAGTACTCACCGTGCTAAAGAAATGAAGAACTTCCTTGCACAGAGAAGAATAGATCAAATAATGATTCCCACAGGAATGACTGCCTATCTCCAGACTCTTGATATTGCAATAAACAAGCTATTCAAGGACCATTTGCGCATGGAACTCAATAACTACATTGAAAATAGAATGGAGAGAAATCAGCGTGGAAACTTTGTGAAGCCTAGCCTGCAAGAGGTTGTGACTTGGGTGAAAAATTCATGGGATAAAATCACTGACAGCTAAGTTGCCAATGCACTATGAGCAGGCTGCATGGACAAGCAATGCTCATTTAAAGAGACCTCTATTGCTAGGCATGACAGATTGGGGCCAGTGGTTCTACAGGAAATGGCGTGACAAGAAATTCAGACCGGAATTCGATGGTTGGAGACTTATGACAATGTTCCAGAAGAAGATGACATGACTGTATTTGAATATCTTTTCCATTATTGGGACAACAGAATGGATTGTGTCTGCTTTCAGGTGTCAGCAAGCTCTTGTCAGTTTTTGACTTTATTGTATTAAAGTAACGTTTCATTATCAAGGGGTAATTACAAAGTAAGGCCACTAGTTCCCAGACTTCATTTTTATGACTTTCCATCATACTTCTCTTACGGTTTGGGTAAGGAATAAAGAAAGCATCACCACTCAAAAAGTGGCAATTATTCACCTGTTTTATTCCCCTCCTCCAATACATATGTATTGAGATTTTTCTACACTTTCTGTTAAGCATGAAATATTGCACTGTGAATTCCAAGGTGTACATATTCTGAAGCTGAAATGTTTGTTGCACTGTTTATGTAGAATTTTCACACAACTGTTAACGTGTTACCTAGAACTGTTGCCCAATAACAAAAAAGTACCAAATAAATGTCAATTGGTGTACATGAATAAATATTGATTTGGGTACATGAATAAATGTAGATTTTTGTACATGAATAAATTAATAAATGTAGATTATTGTACAGTGGGGCTATATAAGACATCCCCTGATAATAAGCCCTAATGCGTATTTCGGCGGGGGAAAGTAAAAGACCTGGTCTTATTTTCGGGGAAATATGGTATCTATTTTAATCCCTATCACAACACCTCCACCTGATTTTTTGTTTTAATGTCTGTTACAGTAAAAAAAAATTATATTATACCTTGACAGAACTGGTTTCTAGTCATTGTTTTTTAACCATGTTTCACAAAAAATAACAACATCAATCTTTTGGGAATGTAGCAAATTGTCCAATAAAAAAGTGTTATTGTTAATACTCCTAACATGAACTACCATCAGAGATGAATCAAATGTTGCTATCAGTGATCTGTTACATTTTTGACTTGGCAAACATTCTGCCTAGTGTTTGTCAAATATTGCAAATATTCTGCTGCAAAAATTCTTTTCCCTGATCTTGACAAATGCATGCCATCCTGTCTGAACACGTGTGCCCAAAACTTGGCTTGGATGCTCTACACATTTCCATTTTTTAAAATGGGACATAGGTATTTACCCAAAAAATATTTTCATTCACGGTGACCTGACTATCCTTTCAATATGTGATTTGAGAAAAATATGTCCTAACACCAGTGCAAGCTATACTGTCTAAGAGGGCTGTAAATTCCCTGCTAACAGCCAGAGTCCTTGCAAATTAGATAATTTGTACCAACATGAATAAAAACAGATCCGTACTTCCTTATGTTAAAGTGTTTCAAGGCTTGTCTCACATCTTCTGGTTTTGTTTCTGCCAAGCATAACACCATTAAATGTTCATTATCTTCTCTACAAATGTAAGTATTAGATCCTCTAATAACTGAATCTCCAATTACAAGAATATCTTTTCTGACCAGATCTGAAAAATCTTCAACTTCTAATCCAGTAATATCTGCTCTGTCAGTTGTTACAAAGGAGTGATCATCATCACCATTAGTTTTATTAATTCCATTGTTTTCATTGCTTACTTCATTTGCAAACATACAATTCTAATCCAGCTGGCTTCACATCTTGAGGAATGGAGTTAACATCTGTCATAGGAGGTATGCTGTGATGAGGAAGGGGTGGGAGATCGTAATGGTCATGCTTGGAAAGCTGAATTTAGGACCATAATGCAAGAAAAAATGTCTGTGAAGTTTGCTATTCATTTCTATATGACATGCAAGGAGTATGGTACTCAAAATATCCCCAGCAGATTTTGATTGAGATACTTCAGGTTCAGTGTTACTTTTAGTTTCGTTGTTATTACAGGAAAGGTGGTAGCCTTAACAAAGTTCTGAAAAAGTCAGCATTGTCCTTGCACTTTAGTTACCATGGTTATGTCTATGCAGCTGCACTACATTTTGTGGAATGGTTCTTTGGTCAGCAAAGAGCAGTGCAGGTTAATTTGTATGCGTTTTGCTGGCAAAAGGTAAGTGGGAGTGTATTTGGGGTGGGAGTGTGTATGTGTGTGTGTGTGTGTGTGTGCGTGTGTGTGTGTGTGTGTGTGTGTGTGTGTGTGTGTGTGTGTGTGTGTGTGTGTGTGTGTGTGTGTGTGTGTGTGTGTGTGTGTGTGTGTGTGTGTGTGTGTGTGTGTGTGTGTGTGTGTGTCTGTGTCTGTGTGTGTGTGTGTGTGTGTGTGTGTGTGTGTGTGTGTGTGTGTGTGTGTGTGTGTGTGTGTGGAGGGGTTAGGGTTATAGCAGGGGTTAAGTAAGGGGAATACCCTTTAGTCTACGTGTATGTCTGTGGGTTAGGGTTTGGTAAGGAGGTAGATTTAGTGTTGTGTGTTTATGTGTATGTTTGTGGGTTAGAGTTTGGTAAGGGTGTAGATTTAATGTGTGTTTATGTGTATGTTTGCGGGTTAGGATTTGGTAAGGGGGAAGATTTAGTGTTGTGTGTTTATGTGTATGTTTGTGGGTTAGGGTTTGGTAATGGGTAGATATAGCGTGGTGTGTTTATGTGTATGTATACCTGGTGAGTGTCTTTGCTGTCTTGTTTAGTGGCAGTGTTATAGAAAGTGTGTTTTTTTTTAAGGTAAGGTGTACAGTTGGGATGAGAGGTGAGGCTGAGTTAGCCTTGGGGTTAGGATTAGCATGCATTAATAAATTGAAGCACGGGGGCAACCCCCCCCCTCCACCTTAGTAATGTATGCTAACTCTAACCCTGATGATGTACCTTACTTTAGAAAAATCCTTTTTGTAACACAAAATCTTTTAAGACAATTTTGATCAGAATGGTTTTGTAGGGTTATGGTTTGAAGATCAGAAAAGGAATTTATTTTCCTTTTCTGATCTACTGTCTTCTAATATTTCTGCATTTGAAATGAATGATCACTTATTTTTATCTATCATTTGCGTGTCCAGCATTTCACATATTAAATATTCATAATATAATTATATATACTTCTTGTGGACTAGTAATATAACTTATCTGCATGTTAATGTACACGAATATTTGCCTGAATGGTTAATACTTCATATTCTACTGGTGTGATCACATTTACCACAAGGGGTTTTGTCTTATTCTTTCTGATTTATGAGATAATTATTTTGTGTGATTTTGGTCCATGATATGTACTGGTATTATGGCTGATAATGAATGTTTGAAAAAGATTTATTTTGTTACGATATATTATTTTTGTCAGATATGTGATGATTTTGTAGAGACTACTGGGTGTGTTGAATTCATTTGAGTATCGGGGAAGCACATTTGATAAAGGGGAGCTAGCTCTACTGATATAAAATTATTGGGGGGGCACAGCCTGTCACTTGAATGTTGCTTTGTGGGGGCTCAAGTGGCAATGTGGTTCTTTGATGTGCCAAGAGACATGACCCTTTGCAGTCATGGCGGAACTTGTTTATTTTTTTAAATGGCAGGTTTTGCTTTTCTTTTACTACTATATTCCTTGTTTCCCTTTGAACAACAAGGCAGTTATTTGGCTTATGACTTCTTGGTCTTTGGAGGGTAGGAACTGGTTCCTATGGCACATAATTTGGTTTAAGCCATGGTAGTCAGTTCGAACATTTTTCTTGTATGTGCATGTTTAATGTTGTACATGATGCATAGAGTTTCAGGGAGAGGCTTATATAATGGTGTGGTGTCAGATTTTAATTTTAATGCAGTGATTTAGAACATGCAACTGTGATATGGCATAACAGAGAAGTATGAATCTGAAAATGATTTATTAAGAAACCTCACCAAAAGATTTAGAAGTTTATATCAGTTTAAGATTTTGAGGCCAAATGATATATTTCTCCAAGACTAAGTGTTTTGAGAATTAACATCTCAAAAAAGGCAGGATGACATATTGAGAGGCCACATGTTCCTCTTCAGGTAATAAGACACAAAAAGGAGTGGTCATTATTACCCGACTGGGTGGGGTCATGCTCCTAAATACCAGAATGAGTGTGGTCATGTCACTGCTGTAGCAAAACTGCATAATAAAGCATATATGTTTCTGTGGAAACAGAGCAATTAACTTTTTTTGAATGTGATTTTTATTGCATTTGTTCATGGTGTCAGGCATGAGAGATTGTTTCCCTAAGATGCTGGGATTGGCTCACTGACATCTTGTGATGGAAGATAATTTTAATACTACTCTTCCAAGCAAAAAAATGCTATCAATCTTCATACATGGGAAACACTCCCCGGGATTCATGAACCTTGCGCCAGGCGCCCGCATAGCGTCGGCGTTATAAAGCCAAATATAGCCACCGAGCGATTCAGGTATGAACCAATCCCACGTGCACTACCGGCGTGCGCCGGACCTGCGCCGCCCCCGGCGTAGGTATGCTAAACACACTGTGTGCGGTATTGCACCATGCAAATTAAGGCAAATATCGATCCACGAAGTGGCGCAGGCGTAAGAGACGCGGAAATGTAAACCAAGAAAAACGGTTTACATTTACCCAAACATGACCAAGGAGTAATGGAAGGCTGTCAACGTCAGGTATCATACAGGTGCAATATGCCAATGGCGAAAGGCACCGAGAATGTCCAAAGAAAACATGCACAAAATGTAAATAATGACATAAATGTTATGTACGCAGAAACCACAGCAGAACCCCCGGATATGTGCACAGAAGGTGCAAAACAATGAAATAATATGACAAATGTCCTAAAAGAGCAGTATAATACACATCAGCTGCACAGCCACCACACACCATAGTATGTATGGAAAGCCTCAACCCCAGCGCAAGGGTTGTCAAGGAGTGGCGGCAGTGTTCAGCGCCGTAACCATGTATTAGCAGTCAATGCCATGCAAATGAGGCAGATAATAGTGAATCGCCAAACCGGTGCCGGTGTAAGGATGGAGCAAACGGCACAGCGGTAGTATACCGAGGAGTGGCCTACACGGAATACATGTCAATCGCAGAGGGGTGTGCCACTGTAGGAGGAAGCACATTGGAGATCAGCAAACATGGGCTGTACAATGCACATCACAGCAGCAGGACCGGCGTGTGAGGAAATAGATGCGCTGAGAGTACATAATGCGCGCACAGATGCATGTGCACGAGGATGACTACGTTCCCCAACCCAGTCATGTGACGGCCTCCCCGTCAACAACCACGGATATAGGAAGGTAATGCGGAGAATATGAGGAAATGCGGAAGCAGTGTAATTGGAGCCGTAATGAGCAATCAACACCAATCAATCCAGGAAGGGCAAACGGCGGCAGCTGACAACTCTGCATGCAGACTCCCACAAAACGGGAAAGGGGAGGCATAGGAATGCAAAGATAGTAGGGGATGTAGTAGAAATGCAAAGAGCAAAGAACCGAAATAGCACAGCCAAGTACAGAGGTAGCATAACGGCGCGGCAGACAAAATGCATCATATGCCATGTGCCTGCAGGATGCACTGCAGGCAATAGTAGGTTCAACGTGCAGAAACAGTAATGTAAGATGCAAAGCTAAGCCAATGCAGGCAACTGTAATGTAACACTAAAGGCAATACCGTTGCAGTTGCAACGGTAAAACACTGAAGATAATCCACAGATACGGCTGCACAGACACACCCAATGACATCACCGGGTATACAGCACAACAGTATAAAGTGTGAATGCACACAACACACAGCGCAATTTCCCAAACGCCGCACCGTAGGGTGTAAACACACAGGGAACTTTTAATATGTATATGTTGGGTGCCGCCGTGGCCGTGATGCATAGGTATGTGTCAGAGACAGACGGAGTTGCGGAGGAGGGTGCCGACAACTACCGTAGGCCTCATAGGAGAAGGAGAGTGTTCAGACCAAGGGTGACCTACCAGGGGCTGCAAGACCTGGAGATAGTAGAGTGCTACAGGGTGGACAGGGACACGTTACAGCAAATAGTGGAGCTGTGCCGGCCACGCCTGAGAACAAGAGACAACAGAGGGGAGCCCATCCCAGTGGACACAAAGGTATGTGTGAGCTTGCGAATACTGGCTACAGGTACCTTTCAAAGGCCAACCGGGGATATAATGGGCATCTCACAGGCATCAGCATCCAGGGTACTACACCAGTTCCTGGATGCCATGTTACCATGCCCGTGAGTATATAAACTTCCCCAGATCTCAGGAGGAGTTGGCTAGCAATATGCGCCACTTCCACCGTGTGGCACAATACCGGAGGTACTGGGTGCGATAGACTGTACGCACTTAGAAATCAAGTCACCGCCGGCGGAGCAGGGTAGACGCTACATAAACCGCAAGGGATACCCCTCCATCAATTGCCAGGTCGTGTGCAATGCGCAGGGCATTATTATGGATGTGTGTGCTGGCAGCCCTGGAAGCTACCACGACTCCCATATCTGGCATGCCTCACAGCTGTATCAGGTATTTGCCAGGGGGGACATCACACAAGGTCACCTTGTGGGGGATGCTGGCTATGCACTGGAGCCGTGGATGATGACACCCATCAGAAATGCACACACACACATGCAAGAACGCCATAATGAGGCACACGCACAAACCAGAATAATCATAGAGCGTGTGTTTGGGATGTTGAAATCACGGTTCCGGTGCTTGGATACATCCGTGGAGCCTTGCAGTACTCTCCAGGCACATGTGCCCACATATTCATAGTATGTTGTATGCTACACAATATGATTCTGTGGAAACAGCTGCTGCAGGGACATAATGGTGTAGGGCCACCAAGCCCGCCACAACTGCCAAGGCAAGCACAGGCACAGGGCGTTCAGCGCCATGAACACACTGTGCCAGCCCCAGTAGGTAGACGGAGGCGTACCCAATATGCCTATGCCTTGGCAAAGAGGGAACGTATAGCACATACTCTGACAGCGTAGGCCCCATGGACTGACATCTCCCTACCTGCACACACAGTGAAATGGACACCACACAAACATGTCTGCCCGTAATGTGTACCGTATGGGTGGATGTATGTGTGACTCCAACATAGGCACCACCCAAACACTGCACACCCAATAGCCAGCGGAGCATGGAACGCTAACACCTCAACCGCACGCCGGTCCTACAGCAGACGGCGTAGCCGTATGCTGCCACTTTCGACGCAAGTTGACCACATATGTACTTATGTGCATACACAGATATGGAGATAGATATCATCACACACGTACATATATATGTACACATACACAGATATAAGGTACAACAGGTAAATATGGAATCCCAGGGATGCAAGTTTACAGAGAAGTAAGAGGTGAAATCTCCACATAGTAAACATAGTGAACGACAACCCGATCATCCGGGAGGGTGGGCAGAGCAGGGAACGCCAGCCATGGAAATGTCAACCTGCATCAATGCATATCCGCGGGTCGGGATGATCGCCAGGCCACGGTACAGTAACGGGATATGTGCGTGTCATATTCATAGGATATGGATGCGGAGGTACACACCGCTGCCGGCGATGCGGTCAACGTAGGTACTGTGTGAAACCGTCGCGAAAAGCGGCAATCATACCTCTCAAGTGTACGTTATTATGAGGAACGACTCATTTGGGGTCTAAAACAGTTCATGTTCCTCGAAGTTCCTCAAAGTTCCACATTGAAATAGTCTGTCACACATTCATTGTTAGGAATTTATTGAAATGAAATCCTGGTAAATAGAAATTAATCATATTAATTCATTAAAGGTTCTTCTTTATAAGTAAATCAGCATATTTTAACCATCCTATGACCTTCTTAGCTGAAGTTGTTAGTAAGCCATTAGTATGTGTTCCACATTTTGCCCATTTGTCCCATATTATGAAGGTGTCTGTTCCTCATTTTGGAAATGGAAGGTTGAGAGCTATGGCGGCAATATGTGTATGTGTGAGGTGAGGTTGTCGTGTGTTCCGCTGTGTGTGTGTAATGTGTGTGCCACTGTAAAATGTGTATGTAGGTGACATGTCACAGGCGGAGGGGAATAACATGCGTAGGCATACAGTACAGGAAACATAGGCGTATGTACAGCAGTACCCACAAAGTAGTAGTGACAGCTCCTCAGTGGCTAGGCGCATGGCGTAAAACGATGCAAAGCGGAAATGTCCCAGAATGTACCACAGGACCATAGCCAACAGGAGATTCAAAGGACGCATGTACAAACCATGACCGTATGTATGGCGGCCATATGGTAGACTCAACACGATACGCCGGCAACGTTACACAGCATCAGGCATGTACGGCGAAAATACGCATGTGCTATCCCAGCAACGATCGTGGCCACCTACCGTCCCGTAAATACCGCTGTGTGTTCCACGACTGTTAAGTAAGCAAGCGCCACACGAATAGGAGGCAACCGGTAGCATACAGGCCGTCCCAAGTACAGGACCACAATCACCGTAACTGTCAGTGACAAAATGCCAATGGATAGTAGGCACGTAAGAACAACCGCAGATATATAACCGATGTGAAGGAGGAATACGTGCAGGAAGCACACATGCAGGCGATACCGGCACCACACGACATCAACAAAACAAACAGTCCCAGAACAACAGACAGGTAACCTGCAGCTCCCCAAGCAGGGATGGAGCACACACACAAGCATATCGTGTATGTATAAATACAAGACCCACACCCGCACTGTCACCCACATCCGCAGATATACCCCATCGCACATATCAAAGGGATACCAGCCAAACCGCAGCAAAACATACAGGCAGTCAATGACAGCGGCATACCCGCAACAAGCCGCTGGGGAAACACTAGCAGCAGCTGATGCATCCCTGCATCCGTCGTGTACAGGAATATAACAGCTATGTTACACATCTGAATGCACAACGCCATCGACAGACGCCGCCTGGACACGGACACCCACATGTCGAACAAAATACCATACCCAACACACACAATCCACGGCTAACACCACAGCGAAATGTACCTGACACCACACATAGCGGATGCAGTCACACAAACATGATACAATACATACCATCTCCACTAAGGTATTGCAAATAACCAACGCCCACACGAGGAATGAACCATGGCCTAGTTCCGACGTAACGCATTTAATGGAGGAGGATCACCGGTGATATGCGCATAAGTACACACCGAGGAACAGCTATTGGCGTGATGAACCCACATGCCTCAGGTAACGACGAATATAAGGAAGACTCCCTGGATATTCAAACCGTATGTTCATACCGAACAAATAGTGAAGACAAAACAAGGAGTATCAAGCAAGTAGTGACGAATACAGAACCAAAGGCCAGAAAGGTATGTCAAACCCACGAGATGTACTGGTGTGTAACGCATGATACGTATGACGAATCTGCACTGTATGTGAATGGTGTGTGTAAGTGAAGATACCTGTCCATCAGGCAGAGAGTGGTGAAAGGTGGTTATGTAATGCTAAGCCGTGGAGCATACAAACGACTGTGGACAACGTGTGCACAGCAGTGGGACAACATGTACACAGCCGGGATAACCCAAGGTCCGCCATAGGGATTTCAAACACAGAACAATGCCACCACCCACGCTGATGCTGGCAGTGGATATCCAACAATGAAGTGCCACAGCAGGGGATAGGGAATGTATGTATAGTGTCACAGCACACATGTGTATGGGCATATACCGTCGATGTCATACGGAATGTGCGCACGACGTGCACGTATGCCTCGCAGTAGGGTGACCATGTCAATTATGTGTAATGCAAAGCTGTCATGATGGATATGTTCAGAAATCATATACAGTATCACAGGCATAGCATGCATGATGGAGGGATGGCCTAATGTTATGTACATAAACAGGATATGTATGGCCTGCACATATGGGACAGAGTAGTAGCAGAATAGGTACCCGAAATGGAGGGAACAGCAAGTAACCATGTCCAAACGTTCTGTAGCAGGTGCAATGTGTGCAACAATGATGTCCGCAGGGCCGTGTGTAAACACATGTGCAATGTACACAGTAGTGTCACCCCCCCACAGTAGTGTCCACTGAACAGCAGAGGTGGATGTCAACTGTATGTCTATACAGTACTTCCGCTGTGGTGGTACCATGGGTCTGTGTCACCCTACCAGCAAGGGAGCTATCACATGACCAGTGACACAGTGTGTCCCTGTGGGATGTGCACAGGACCTATGTCCCACAGCACTGTGTGTGTCCAGTCTGCGGAGGTCACACAGACGCCCAGGCTGAGCAATGTGGCATGTGTGCACACATGCAGGAGTGCTCCATTCACCCTGCCCACTGCAAACGCCATGTAGGAGTACTACATGCATCAGTAATGTGGAGAACATGGTCCATGCCAGAGTAGATGCCACCCCTGTGTTAGTGGTATGCAGGTGAGTACAGATGTGCTTCACGACTGTCATTTGCATATGTAAACTGTCTGAGCCAGGTACACATCACGGCATGACTATACTGTGACATGTAAAGTTGTATCCATTGTGTAAGGTACACCACACATGTGTCATTGTAACACTGCCCGCATGTACATGTGTGTATGGCACAGGTACAAGTGCACCCAATGTATCAGCTAGACATACAGTCCAGAAATGTGTGGCCCTGCACATGTGTACCCACGCCATAGTGGAATATGGCAACCACAGCACCATGTGGGGCATGTGTGTACAGCAACCATGTACAATGTGATATGCATGTATGGGGACAGTATCCATGTGATACACAGTGCATGACTGTCACTATGCAAAGGTGATGTGTATGCACTATGTGTGATGTAACTGATGCAATGACATCTACATGATATAACTGCCACACCGACACCTGTATGGTTGTTAGCAGTATGAGTAGGTTGAGCTACAATGCAGCCAGGTATGTAGATGTGGTATATGTAGGCATGGACAGTACTCTGTGACAGCATGTAGTGTATGTAAGCAAATAGTGAGCATGAGGGGCCACATGACTGAGGACTGTGCAATGTCACATGTACCTGACATGTTGTAGTTAGCATGATATGCCTGCACCACTGTGTGACCTGCACAGGAGTCACATGGCGTAACATCCTGAGACATAGGGTACGATGTGATGCTGGATGCCGACACTGGCAATACCATAATGTGGAATGGTGCTGAAGGGCAAAGAGCGGATAATGTCTGAATTGTCACCCTCTGTACCACACCAACCACCCATGCAATGGTATGACAGGTGGCCAGCATGTGGATGTGGTGTGCTGTGGCACACAGAAGCCCAACAAGGGTGCCAGTAAAGGCATGGAGGTCGTCAATGAGTGTGTGGAGCATGTATGTGAGGATGTGGCCCAGTGCCATACTGAATGGCCCAGTCATGGGTGTACAAATGCAGCCCCATACGTGCAATGCAGTACCACCCATGTGTACTGTGATAGATGTGGTAGTGTGGTGGTCAGGGTACACAACGTCCATGAACGGGCTAGCAGTCAATGCAGTGTGCTGCTGCAGAGACATATAACAGCCAGGTTTGCGAATACAACAACTACGGAGATTGGAGGTGACATTGGGACCGTGTCCTAGGACATAACGTGTGCATGGCAGTACCATGTATGTGTCCACAGGGTTAATACAATGTCCAGCCATGGATTGGAACCCTGTAGTGAGTGAGAGTGTGTATTGTCGGTAGGTACCCCATTGGCAGGCACGATGCCAGCAACATCTGTGTTGGCAATGCCTGCATGAGTGTTGTATGCTGCATTGAATGTGGATGTAGCCAAACAGCAGAGACATACCACCACACTGTGTGAGGGCCCACACTGCAATGTATGGCAGTCATGTGTAGGTAGCTAGCTGTGGAGTATGTGATGCACCATGAGGACCCACCATGACTGTCAAGTGATGCACCACACACATGTGAACATAACTACCATGCAACAGCCTGCACATGTGCCCATACAGCACATGTGCATGGAACAGGAATACCACTGTGGCGTCTGTGAAAAGGCCAGTACCACCATGTCTCTGTGTGGAATAGCATGGTCCCTACCAGTGCGTAAATGTAGTGGAAGTGCACTGTGATATGTGTTGGCATAGTCACGTATACTGTCCATCGTACGGGGTGCCATGCCATCAACTACCTCTGTCAGTGGATGTTGGTATTACCGGCTGTAGAGCGTATGTACTATGCATGCTGCAATGGTCGTGTGTCTAGGGCATGGCTAACAGGGCCAAGAAGCATGGATGTTCAGCAAACAGAGGGGGGATGTCTGTAGGTATAGCACACAGACACATGGAGGTATGGTGCATGCCGAGGGTAGTGTAGGTATGGTATGTGTCGTGTAATGTGTCACCCAGCTATGCGTACTGCATGGCCAAGCATGTGTGGGTACATGGGAGTCCATACTAGGGAAGTGCGTGTTGCTGTCAGTACATGGCAGTAGCAACTGTCCCAGGTGCAATGTACAGTATGACAACATAGCCAGCATGTAACCTGTGGTGTACAGTGTATTCACCGTCGCGTGTCACAATGTGTGTAGCGGTCACGAACATGGGTATCTGAACATGGATTACCTATGATGCAATGTGTCTCGGGAATATACAGTATGTGTGTAAATCACTGTGTGGTGTGTGAACCACCCACCCGTGTGTGTTGCAGTCCAGGTATGTGCCTGGGAGGTATGATCTGTGTACAATCTGGACTCGCAGGTGTGCTGTGTAGGGCATGGAGGCAGGTCCCAGGCACTGCAGATAAATGACATGTGTGCCGTACTGTGTGTGCAGTGCTTGTGTACAGCACAGTGGAGGGTGTAAGCATTGTCACACATCACTGCATGCTGTGCCTGCCTGTGACAGCCCTGCGGGAGACACACATGTGACACTGCTGCACAGGCAGCATAGCATGTGAAGATGTACATGTGGGCTGCACACCTTAGGCAGATGTCTGCAGGTCATGTGTGCCATGGTAGTGTGGTTGAACACGACTGTCAGACTGGACAAACACCACATGCCTGCATAAGTACAGTATGACCATAGTCAACAGTCCCAGTGACAGAGTAGGCCAATGTACAGTATCCCTGTGTGCAGACCACTGGCTACGGACACCTGGCTAGACACACACCGGAGGGTTAATTCACCATTGAGCCATCACATGTCCCAGTCCATGTGGCCTGTACAATGTCATCACAGGGTGTTCACAATAGCAGGTGGCAAGGCAGACACGGTGTACCAGGTGATGTGTCATGCGTGCATATGTTGAGTAGCACAGCCGTTCACATGTCCGCAACATACTGGTGCACGATGTATACTGTTACATGATGTGTGGAACTGCACTGTCACCCACTACAGGGCCATCTGACACAGGTGTGTTGTGACAGGTGTAACCCATGTTTGCACAGGATACACACTGCTGGTGTAGGCAGCCATGCTGGTGGCTACCAGTGGTACATGCAGTGGTCATACAGCCATACTGCACACAGTGTTCATGCAGGAATGTCCATTGTCGTGGACGATGTGCTGCTATGTGAAGGTAGGTGTGTTGTGAATGTTACACATCCAGATGACACCATCTGGCGCAGTCATGGTCATCAACACCATTACACACATCCACAGCAGTCAAAACCCAGTCCTGACAATGTGTGTCAGTCACCCTCGCACTGTGTGACATATGTGCACATGGCGGAACACCTCCCACTGTCATCTAAGATGGCTACATGATGTCCGAATGTGCTGTGAAAATGTACAATGCTGGTAGCCCAATGAAGTACCTGGAATCACACACAGTACGCTATGGCAGCCATGTAAACCATGCACAACAATGACCACCCAACAGACACAAACAATGCGTTGACATGTGGAACATGTGCACATGACAACCCCCAATGAGGTATGTTGCACATATTGATGTACAATTGTCATCTATGGCCATAGCATGGATGCAGACGCACATACCCCACAGGTAGTACCACGTGATGTAGGTAGGGGGGCATTGCACATGTACATGTGACAGTAGCTGTACAGCCACATGTCCTGCATAGCCATCATGTAGGGGTAGCTGTGGCATGTGACCGCTGGACATGCCCGTACAATTGACCATGTCCCACAGGAGATGTGTTATGTGTGTACCACATGTGATGTGCCGACAACAAGCTGTGACATGTACGGCTGCCGGTCTACCTGTGTGACATCGTCTGTGATGGGTGCAAAGGCATATAGTATCGTATTGCATGCCCACAAGCCCCACATAGGTGCATAGCCTGAACATACAATACAAGGAGGGTGTGGGATGATAGCAACCCACAGGAGGAGATGGGTACGGACGGCAGACCACAACCACATGTGCATGCGTGTTCACGTCCATGACACATGAGCATCTGAGAGGCTAGCATTACAGCTGTACAGGGTTGCATGCATATATGTTCAGCAACATCCCTGTGTGTCCCACCACTGGCCCGTGGACCGATGGACACCAACCAAATGTGCAGATATGATATTTGCACAGCACATCACAGATGCCTACTGTACAACAGGCTTACCGTGTAGACATGTGCACAGTAGGTCTGCGCCAGCTGCAGTCAAACACGTTATGTGCTGAACCACACCAATAGTCCAGGCCATGCCACAGATGGACGTGCATGCATCTGTGTATGTATGGCTGTGAATGTCTCCAGCATAGCAGTATAGCTGTGTCACCATTGTGAACAACAATATGAATGGGTTGTATGTGTGAGGGGTGCGTCATACATGTATGGTCAGATCGACGATACCATCACTGACCCTGCTATGTGAACATCCCTGTCCCCATACATGGATACCTATGCTGTGCCCAACACCACATTCACAGAGGGAGGGATGGCGGTGTGTAGTGCAGCAGCAGACATGAGGGTGGCAGCAGGCACTGGATGTACACATATGTGGTACCCACATCAGTGCAGGCAACCATCCATGTGCACGGGATAGCGGTGTGTGTCCACATACAGCACTGTGTTGATCAATATCACAGCACATAGCACCTGCCAGGGTTACAGTGTATGCATGGATGTGTGATACCTGCATGCACCTGACACACCCTCAGCAAGCAGTGTGCAGCATACCTTGCTTGAGGCCGGTGTCCACACCATGGTGATAGACATGTTGAATGTCCATATACACATAGCAATGACAAATGGAATGGACAGCCACCCTGCCAATAACGTCAACCCCCAGGTGGATCACAACCCAGTGCCATGTATGTGGCATACCCTGCCATACCATGCAGCCCTGCCCAGCAAGGCTGCATGAGCTATCACAGTCCTACATGGTGCAATGGACAAAAGGCACTCTCACTATCAACCATACACAGCAGTAATGTGGCGGTGATGCACCCTGTGGTGTTACAGGTGCTGTGTGTTGCTCTGGAAAATGTGTGTGTGTACATGCTATGCATGGCCTTTCCTGCTAATGTGTCATGGTTACACAATGCCCTATGTCTATCACATGTGCAACACAGGTGAGCTGTGGCAAGTTGTCCAACACCCGTACAGTGCTGTGTGGATGTACATGGCACAACACATGCATGTGCAGGTGTCCATATGTATGTGTACAGTGCCACTGCTGACGTTCACAATGGCTACAGACGTGATGTTTACTGACATATACACAGCGTCCAGGTGAACAGTAGCACCGACGTCACATGGGGACCTATGCCAACTGATATGGACACAGGTGCAGCCAGGTGCACATGTCCACAGCAGGCTAACATCTACATGGTGTGTACAGTGTGATGGGGTGGCACACAGATATGATGTGACACCCACTGCTCAATGGTGTGAAGCCAACACATCGGCTGTGTCACCGCCACGATGCCTTTCACAGATTACTGTGCAGATGTTGTACATGTCATAGCAATGTATTTCCAACAGTATGCCAGCACAGCAGTGTAACTTTGACCTGCCACCATCATTATGTCTTACAGATAATGCCACGTTCCCGGCTTCCCGCATTCATCCGTCAGGAGGATGAGGTGATTATACCATACCTGCATACAAATCATGACATCCTATTCAGTCATGCGCCACAGCAGGCACAGGAACGAGAGGAGATGTGGCAGGAGATGTGCAGGAGGGTGAACAGCCTGGGCGGACACAACCGCAGTTACCAGCAGATCCGCAGGCACTGCACAGACCTGATCCAGCATGCAAGACAGCGTGCCACTGCAATCGCCAGACAACAACATGGGACAGGTGGTGGCCCACCAACCCAGCCCCCACTCACAGCCACGGAGGAGCTCCTGGCCAGTCTGGGTACACCCACGGAACAACATGCAGAAACTCTTGCGTCCATCGTGGAGGTGGGTGTCCTGCAAACTATGAGGTCTGAGCTGCCTGGTAAGTCAGTGTTGCATGTCTGTATGATAAGCGATGTGGGAGTGGGTGTCATAGTACAACACATAATATAGCAACACATGCCAGCTATATGGCCACACAAGATGCATACTACAGTATGCTATGTTGTGTTACCAGACATGTGCATAGCAGATGCAAACTCACAGATGCATGATGTGACATGCACAGTGCTGACTGTGGCGATAGTGATGGATAATGTGTATACCTTTGTGTCATTCCTTTACAGATACGTCTGGCGGTCGCAAAGACAAGGGTCTGTCGCAGGTAAGTCTGTTGCTAGTCAAAGGCATGATACGTGTATTGATATTCCCCATGTGTCCAGGTATGACATGCACACCTGTGTGTGCCCCAGTCACGTATACAGGTTGCACCACCCGACACACACACCACCCATGTACAGTAGATACAACCGTTAGCGAGAGTGGCATGACACCACACAACCTATTGGTGTGTTACGTGCAGTCAGCTATGCATACAATGGTGTCGGTGTTCCACAATGGCTGCATGTGTAGTATGCATTGGTATGCCTCTGCAGTATGCACACAGTACCACATAGTGAGCTGTGATCTGGCCAGAGCACAGGTGTTACCAATGTGACCTATGCTCCTGCATTGGGTGCACCGCGTTGTGACATGGCACATACCATGTCCCATGCACGTGGATGTCTGTCTGCAACATTTTCACACCATGACATGACCTATGCGACATGGCAGACATCCACACTGTCTGCATATCCGTAGGGAATGTGACACCTCAGACTAGTATGGTTGTATGTGACATGGGCCACCACAGGGCTGTGTGCATGATGTCCACCACACACAATTGTCAATGACCCAGACAGACAAGGCCATGGCCGATACCTACAGGCATGTTGTCACACAGTACATCTACAGTGGGTATTGACTGTTGCACCCTGTACACACATAGTGGCCTCATCACTGTAGTGGACCCCCTGGACATCCGATGTGATACACCAGTGACATGGAATGCCTGTCCACAGCTACTACAGGTGCCACCATTGTCCACCATATATGTGCTGCTGAGCAGCTGAACTGATTGTCAGACATGGCAATGTAATGCGTCCAGGTCACGCATCGCACAGAAACATACCTGTGTCCTGCTACTGTGCAGTGGCACAGTGCCTGCACTCCACACTGTACAGCTATGTATACAGCTCACACCAACCGCACCTGCACAGACATCCCTGTTACCCATACATTGTATTTGTAGACTGTACACATAACACTGCACTGTGACAGCTGTTGTGATGTGGTGCATGTGGTGGGACACCATTGTCACATGTCCACATGATACCGCACATGTTTGCAGTGTACATGACATAGTGTCGGCAGACATGTGTAGTGTCAACTCGCCTGTGGCCACACGGTGTATCACGGTGATGCATGCAAACTACCATGAATGTGTGTACTGCATGCCTACTAAAAGACACCTGCCTGTTGTAGTGTACCCACCAGGGCAGTGTGCATACTGCCACTATGAATGTCTGGTCTGCATTCACTGGTCTGTGCTGTGGGAATGCTGCATGCCACCTGCAATATCACATGCATGATGTGTGTGTGTGTGTGTGTGTGTGTGTGTGTGTGTGTGTGTGTGTGTGTGTGTGTGTGCATGTCTGTATTGTAACGGATGGTATGTCTTTGTATTGACAGGTGCTGTAGGTGAGTTCCCCTCCTGCGGGCCATCTGAGGCTAGTGTCCACACAGATACTAGTGGTGATGACCATGTGCATGAGGCACAGGCAGGGTCGTCACAGGCAGACACTGTGCCATTGGAGAACATCACACTTACGCGTCCCATTCATCCCTGCACACGGTTCAGATGCCGACACATACCCCAACACCATTGCCCATGGATGACGGTCAGTCAGCGTCTGTTGGCACCGAGCAGGAATGTGTGGTGGCTGCAGAAGGTGTGGCTACACCGCGATGTTGCCAGTGCAATGACTGGTGCAGTGCCACACAGGCACGTGGCAGGTGCTGCTCGTAGGGGAGCACCGCTAGACATACACCTGCCGTACAGGGTGCAGCAGCTGGTATAACCAGACGCATGTTCCAGACTGTAATGGCGGCACAGGCACGTGCCGAACGGCAGAACCTGGAAGGGCAGAGGCTGCAGAGGTCTGCAATCCGTTCCTTGAATGACAACATCCAGTCATTGGCGAATGCCCAACAGCATCTTGCCGATGTTCTGGATAGGAGATTGGGTGAGATGGCTGGGATCCTGAGGCATGGCCATCCGTGAGCGTGAGCTGTCTGTGCTGGAACACATGGTAGGGGTGAGGCATAGGGCACGTGGGTGTGGGCCAGTAACACCAACAGGTGCAGGTCAGCATGGCGTGCCACCTCCCATGCCCACCCACACAGTGCTGGTAGCAGCAGCAGTGCAGCTGCTACTACACCAACCACACCAGGACACAGCAGGCCACGTGGACGTGGCCCTGGACGGCCCTGGCGGCACGCGTTTCCAGCGGACATGTGCCATCAGAGAGTGGACAGTCTGTATCTCCACCGTAGTGCCCGTGCGACCCCAGGCAGGCGGGTCACATCGCCGCAGGCGGACACAGTGAGCCGTAACACCTGCAATGTACAGTCTGGGGCTGTCAAGCATAACCCGTGTAGGCATCACAGATGACTGAACCATGTACACACAAACCCACACACAGCAAACACAACTGTAGGGCTCCACCACATCCACATGCAATCTACACAGTCATGCCCAGTCAATGCACAGGCCCTTACACACACACATGATGTCATCCATTGGTACAGCCCATGCCTGTGGCACACATATCACCCTGTGCATATGATGAAGTCTCTGCCGCAGAACTGTGAGCTACACCATTGGTGCACGGTTATGCAAACATATTCTGATGCACAGGGTGGACAAGATAGTGAGAGGTGTATGTGATACCTGTGTCCGCATAGTACGTGGCGTGTATGTTGTGGTGTGTGTGTATGGCTGGTGACAGGTGTGTATGTGATGTGGGTTGTGCACTGACATCATGCAGCAGACATACCATGTAGGGCAGGTGCAGCATTCATTGATCTGTGTACACAGTATGCGTGGTGGTTACATGTGTAGCACCATGTTGGTTCAGTTAACCCGTATGACAATGATGGTGTACTTGCATGTGCCTACTGGGAGCACTGTTATTAGTTCCCCACGTGTAGTCATGGGGTACCCACAGGCATGTCTGGCAACATCAGCATAGTACAGGTACCCGCAACTGGCATGGACCCCTACATAGGTACATAGGCGCACATGTACATACCAGGCTATGTGCCCTACGACATGTGTAGACCTAGCATGACTGTGTGTGGCTGCTAACAGCCTTAGGATGGGGATGCCACATGCATCAGTCCCCAGTCCCTCGTCCAGCACTGACACACGGATGATGCCTGGTGCATAACTATGTTCACACATCCACACATCATGAGTACTCCTGGACGAAGGCAGTCAGGGCCTTTCCTTAACATGGGCTGGCACTCCTCTCCGTGTCGTAGGGGGTCTCTGGCCGTTGACCCTGTTCCCCCAGCACGTCCCACTCATCTTTGTGGTGAGGTGTCTGACAGTCGCTTCTGTGCCCGTGTTTGCCTGGAGCCTAGGAGGTGAAATATGCCCATGTCACCCAGGTCGGACATGGCCGTGTATGCCAGGCACAGATCACCACAGAGCAGATGTGCTGGGAAGGTATACAGCTGGAGTACCCTTGGTCGTGCAGCTTGTGACACATGTCCTAGCACCGTCATCCCTGCGTTGTGGAACGTTTGTGGTCCTTCCGAGTGCTGCAGGTGTCAGCTTAGATACAGGCCAGATGTGCCATCATACGCAGTCATTGCTGTGGTGTGTGATGTGTACAGGGGTACAATGAACACCCCTGATGTGGATGCGATTCCTTCCAGACCAGGTGGCCACAGTGGAATGCCTTCACACACACATTGCCATTGTGTGTGTTGACAGAGGTTACCGACAGGTGTGTTACCCATTTCCATGAACATGTCCACCATTTTGAATGGCTTACCACCTACATGTTACATTGGGCCGAACATGTCCTTCACACTGGGTAGGTCTGCACCTTCTCTGGCATGTAGCAGCAGGCCATGGCTCTGGCACCAGTTATCCATGTCTATTACGCCCTAGGTGGATGTCCGTGTCACATGGGGTGTTGGGTATGGTGGCTGGTGTGTAGCCATCTGCATACCTTGTCTGCCACAATCCCCCTATGTTTGCATGCACATTTGAAGGTCGAATGCCGTATGGCAGGGCGCCCAGGACTGAGCCCTGTGGGCCTCCACTGGAGACCAGATATGAGTGTGACACGGCACCAGGAACACCAACCCTGTGTGGTGTGACCTCCAACCTTTCTGAGAACCATCGGGTGACATATGTCCCCACATGTACGCTGGCAAGCCTTTCCATGAGTCCCATGTGGAGTGTACTCTGAACGCCTCCCACCAGGTCATGGTACTGTGTGCAAACCCGCGTATCCCCATCAATGGCCTTGGTGACCACTCCAGACAGGACGAGCAGGTTCGGGAGGCAGGATCCACCCTTGACTATGTTGTTGTGGGTATGTTCCGTATTGGCTGTACACCGCTGTCTGTATCCATGGGCACCTGTATGGACCTCCACACAGCTTTGCAGACAAGGCTTGTCAAGCTGATAGGGTGTGGCTGTCTACAGTCCAGAAGAGCACTACCCTGGCATAGTGGGACCACAGATGCCATATGCCATCCATCAGGGACATAGCCCATAGTAAGGCTAACATGACACAGTGGCCTCATGTGTGGGTCGAGGGCCTCAATGAGGATGGGTAGCACACAGCCAGGGACACCATCGGTGCCCATTGGTGCTGTGTCAACCGCCATAGAGTTATGAGATCACTCCAGGCCATATGAGATGTTTTGGAGGCTACACTCTGGTGGGATGGATATGTCCCCTCTTGGGGGGGGGGGGGTGGATGTATGCATGGAACATGTCCGCTGGTTTGTAGACAATGTCTGTGGGTGCAGTGACCGTTGTACCATTCTGGACCATTTCCGGGCAAGTCTGTGTGCCCCCAACCATGTCCTTACCACAGTTAGGGAAGGCCCTATGGTTGTCTCATGTGCCCTCTGCAGTACCACTCCCACAAGCGGCCGTGGATGATTGTATGTGTGGCCGTATGGTGACGCCGGTATGAATGGGAGATGGTTTCCCTGGTACTGACATTGCTCTGTCATGTATTAGCTCCAACTGTTGATGTACAGCTTGTCAGTGGCTGGGGTCCACCACACCATGTGCCTACCTGTGGTGGACAATGTCCTGATGTTATCATGTTCGCCTGGTGCAGACATGCATGGGGGTGCTCAGAGAAGGCATTCGTAAAGGCGGTTGGCAGTCTGGCCTGTGTTCAACACTGGCATGGAGGACTTGTAGGGTACCACACCGGTCGTATGATGTGTGTGGTTTGTTGTGAGGAGGTCATGACTTAGGTCCCCCATGCCGGTGTTGGGTGCAGGATGTGGATGACCAGTGGATCCACTATATGGTCTGGCATCACCATTGAGGGCTGTACATCCTGTGTGGGGCATATCCTCACCATGTGTGATGGGCAGAACTGTTAGACATCCTCTCCTAGTGTGTATGGTGCATGGCTGTTTAACAGTGGCCAGGTGTGAGAACACCTGGGACCGGTGGCGAGTGTGTTGTGCCATGGGTAATGTTCCCAGTCTATGTATGGGTGGTTCATGTCACCCAATACGGTGCTGTTGTGAGAGCATGCACACTCACCAGTGTCCTCAGGACGTCTGTGCAGGTATCCTGTGTTTGGGAGGGTTGTCTGTAGCATGCAAGAAACTGTAGGCCAGTCCTACCCATGGTTAATTGCACCTAGATATTCCCCGCTGCAACGGCCATGTCTGTGGCATGGCCGGGTTGCTGTTGTGTGGCTGGACACACACGACGGTCCACATTCCGCCACCCATGCTGTCGCACCATGTGTATGCATGTCTGCTCTGTGCCGAGTCTAAGTGTCTGAGCATGCCCAGTAGGCAGTGATGTACTGATCAGTGGTTACTTGGTATTCCCGACTGCAGCACTAACGTGTTACTGTACGGCGACCTTGGGATGGTAACAGGCTGCGTGACTGCGCACTCTGACATAATTCCCGATCGGGCGCATTGCCTCTGCAAATGATACCACCCACGTAGGGGTATGCCTCCTGACAGCGCTCTGCTCAGTAAACTCGGTAGCGTTCTGTAAATGCTTCATACTGTAGTGTGTTCATGTAGATAGGCGTAGGTTCGTCCCGGCCCTTCCGTGTGTGTGTGTGTGTGTGTGTGTGTGTGTGTGTGTTCCAGCTGCCTCTGCGAATGAACATGCTTTTAGACGCCGCAACACATACCTTGGCTATTGCCAGCTATTGTCTTGTGGGTGATGTCACCAGCCCAGAAGTATGCCTCTGACAGCTCTGCTCAGTAAACTCAGTAGCGTTCTGTAAATGCTTCATACTGTAGTGAGTTCATGTAGATAGGCAGGGTTGGCTCCGGCCCTCCGTGTGTGTGTGTGTTACCAGCTGCCTCTGCGAATGAACATGCTTTTAGACGCCGCAAAACACATACCTTGGCTATTGCCAGCTATTGTCTTGCAGGTGATGTCACCAGCCTAGAAGTATGCCTCTGACAGCTCTGCTCAGTAAACTCGGTAGCGCGTTCTGTAAATGCTTCATCCTGTAGTGAGATCATATAAATAGGCATAGATTCGACGCCCGGCCCTTCTGTGTGTGTGTGTGTGTGTGTGTGTGTGTGTGTTTCCAGCTGCCTCTGCAAATGAACATGCTTTTAGACGCCGCAACACATACCTTGGCTATTGCCAGCTATTGTCTTGGCGGGTGATGTCACCAGCCCAAATGCTTCATACTGTAGTGAGTTCATGTCCCTTCCTGTGTGTGTGTGTGTGTGTGTGTGTGTTTCCAGCTGCCTCTGCGAATGAACATGCTTTTAGCGCTTCGCAACACATACCTTGGCTATTGCCAGCTATTGTCTTATGGGTGATGTCACCAGCCTAGAAGTATGCCTCTGACAGCGCTCTGCTCAGTAAACTCGGTAGCTGCATTCTGTAAATGCTTCATACTGTAGTGAGTTCATGTAGATAGGCGTAGGTTCGCCCCGCCCTTCCGTGTGTGTGTGTGTGTGTGTGTGTGTGTGTGTGTGTGTTTCCATCTTCCTCTGCGAATGAACATGCTTTTAGACGCCGCAACACATACCTTGGCTATTGCCAGCTATTGTCTTGGCGGGTGATGTCACCAGCCTAGAAGTATGCCTCTGACAGCGCTCTGCTCAGTAAACTCGGTAGCGTTCTGTCTGTAAATGCTTCATACTGTAGAGAGTTCATGTAGATAGGCGTAGGTTCGGCCCCGCCCTTCCGTGTGTGTGTGTGTGTGTGTGTTTCCAGCTGCCTCTGCGAATGAACATGCTTTTAGACGCCGCAACACATACCTTGGCTATTGCCAGCTATTGTCTTGCGGGTGATGTCACCAGCCTAGAAGTATGCCTCTGACAGCGCTCTGCTCAGTAAACTCGGTAGCGTTCTGTAAATGCTTCATACTGTAGTGAGTTCATGTAGATAGGCGTAGGTTCGGCTCCGGCCCTTCCGTGTGTGTGTGTGTGTGTGTGTTTCCAGCTGCCTCTGCGAATGAACATGCTTTTAGTCGCTTCGCAACACATACCTTGGCTATTGCCAGCTATTGTCTTGTGGGTGATGTCACCAGCCTAGAAGTATGCCTCTGACAGCTCTGCTCAGTAAACTCGGTAGCGCTCTGCAAACGCTTCATACTGTAGTGAGTTCATGTAGATAGGCGTAGGTTCGTCTCCCGGCCCTTCCGTGTGTGTGTGTGTGTGTGTGTGTGTGTGTGTGTTACCAGCTGCCTCTGCGAATGAACATGCTTTTAGACGCTTCGCAACACATACCTTGGCTATTGCCAGCTATTGTCTTGCGGGTGATGTCACCAGCCTAGAAGTATGCCTCTGACAGCGCTCTGCTCAGTAAACTCAGTAGCGCGTTCTGTAAATGCTTCATACTGTAGTGAGTTCATGTAGATAGGCGTAGGTTCGGCTCCCAGCCCTTCCGTGTGTGTGTGTGTGTGTGTGTTTCCAGCTGCCTCTGCGAATGAACATGCTTTTAGACGCTTCGCAACACATACCTTGGCTATTGCCAGCTATTGTCTTGCGGGTGATGTCACCAGCCTAGAAGTATGCCTCTGACAGGCTCTGCTCAGTAAACTCGGTAGCATGTTCTGTAAATGCTTCATACTGTAGTGAGTTCATGTAGATAGGCGTAGGTTCGGCTCCCGGCCCTTCCGTGTGTGTGTGTGTGTGTGTGTGTTTCCAGCTGCCTCTGCGAATGAACATGCTTTTAGACGCTTCGCAACACATACCTTGGCTATTGCCAGCTATTGTCTTGGCGGGTGATGTCACCAGCCTAGAAGTATGCCTCTGACAGCGCTCTGCTCAGTAAACTCGGTAGCGCGTTCTGTAAATGCTTCATACTGTAGTGAGTTCATGTAGATAGGCGTAGGTTCGCCCCGCCCTTCCGTGTGTGTGTGTGTGTGTGTGTGTGTGTGTGTGTGTGTGTTTCCAGCTGCCTCTGCGAATGAACATTCTTTTAGACGCCGCAACACATACCTTGGCTATTGCCAGCTATTGTCTTGCGGGTGATGTCACCAGCCTAGAAGTATGCCTCTGACAGCGCTCTGCTCAGTAAACTCGGTAGCGTGTTCTGTAAATGCTTCATACTGTAGTGAGTTCATGTAGATAGGCGTAGGTTCGCCCCGCCCTTCCGTGTGTGTGTGTGTGTGTGTGTGTTTCCAGCTGCCTCTGCGAATGAACATGCTTTTAGACGCTTCGCAACACATACCTTGGCTATTGCCAGCTATTGTCTTGCGGGTGATGTCACCAGCCTAGAAGTATGCCTCTGACAGCGCTCTGCTCAGTAAACTCGGTAGCGCGTTCTGTAAATGCTTCATACTGTAGTGAGTTCATGTAGATAGGCGTAGGTTCGTCTCCCGGCCCGTGTGTGTGTGTGTGTGTGTGTGTGTGTGTGTGTGTGTGTGTGTGTTTCCAGCTGCCTCTGCGAATGAACATGCTTTTAGACGCTTCGCAACACATACCTTGGCTATTGCCAGCTATTGTCTTGCGGGTGATGTCACCAGCCTAGAAGTATGCCTCTGACAGCGCTCTGCTCAGTAAACTCGGTAGCGCGTTCTGTAAATGCTTCATACTGTAGTGAGTTCATGTAGATAGGCGTAGGTTCGGCTCCCGGCCCTCCCGTGTGTGTGTGTGTGTGTGTGTGTGTGTGTGTGTGTGTGTGTGTGTGTGTGTTACCAGCTGCCTTTGCCAATGAACATGCTTTTAGACGCTTCGCAACACATACCTTGGCTATTGCCAGCTATTGTCTTGCGGGTGATGTCACCAGCCTAGAAGTATGCCTCTGACAGCGCTGTGCTCAGTAAACTCGGTAGCGTTCTGTAAAGGCTTCATACTGTAGTGAGTTCATGTAGATAGGCGTAGGTTCGGCTCCCGGACCTTCCGTGTGTGTTTTTGGGCGTTTCCAGCTGCCTCTGCGGATGAACATGCTTTTAGACGCTTCAAAACACATACCGTGCCTACCAGCAGCCATTCCTGTACGGTTGTTGCCACCCACCTGTACATGTGCCTCTGCTGGTGCTGTACTCGGTGGTCCACGTAGCGCATACCATACCTGTGTTGTACGTTTGTGCGGTTGGGTATGTGGGGGTGTGGTCAATCATCATGCGTGCCACATGTGTGTGTGTGTGTCCAGGCTCCCAGCTGCATGGGTTCATACAGTATGGCTTTGAGGTTTACGCGGAACACCCATAACCTGGCGCCATCCTTGTGTTTGTGGATGGCGGGATGCAGCTCGTGTACTGCCTGTGTGCTTTTGCTGGTCGGCGACCTCCGTAGCGTGTTCTCCACGTGCACCCTACTATGGTGTGGTGGGGTGCTGCTGTGTACATTACACTGACGGGCCTGCCGGATGTGTCCGTCTGTATCTCTTTCTTTGTATATCTATGTACCTATGTTGTGGACGTACCGCTGCTCTACCATGGACAGCTGTCTTCCCCATGTATCGCATATTTGCACGGCTGACACATATAACTGTGGTACGTTGCATATCCACACATTGTCCATGCACCGTCCGTATTCCAGAACACCTCATAGACATCTGCTGGATTACGTGGTAGACAGCTATCCTTGCTGTCCTGACACTGTACCCATACACGACATACACCTTGTGTGTACTTGCCTATTTATGGTGTGTGTATGTCTAACTGTGCTGTATGCATGGTCGTGTGTGTGTCCCGCTATAGCCATGTGTGCAGCTGTCGCCACTATGGGTATCCTTGTGGACCGCTGTTACATGGGCACGCCTGAACATACCTGCAGACTGTACTACTTCTGACGGCAGCGGCCTTACATCGCCCGCTGCCCTAGTCTGTGGGTCTACGTGGCGCACGCCACCACAACACATGGTGCACCCATCTCGGTATACACACGTGACACGCCAACTCGACAGCTTGCCCTACTAGAGCGGGCCCTGGGCAGCCGCAGGATTGGCGATGCCTACGGCCGGCTATGGGCACATCACAAGGCATACGTCTAAATTCGGTGTTTTACGACGTCTACATTATAACACCACAGGAGGGACCTCCTCAGCTATGCTGAAGAATGCGGATGTAGATAGATTAGTAGGTGGAGGGTTGGCCACACACCAGGGCTGACCGATGGATAACTGCCGAGGCATCTTTTGAGAGGCAGGTGGAGCAAACACCCGTAACGGGAATGTAGTGTAGATACAGATGTAGGGTTAACATACATTTGTCCACTCTGTCAGTTCTGTACCGTTGTATTACAGTGATATGCTATGCATATCTTCCATATACATTGTTAGGTCTTCGATTGTTGAGGATTCGACATAGTACAATATCATACTACGGAAAAACGGAAAAACAGCAAAACCGTGAAAAACAAACAGACCTGCAACCTGCGGCAAGAACAGTCCCGAGTTCGACACAGCTCTTAACGTTTAAACAGTTTATTAATACATGCAACGTTTGCGTTGCTTTCACAACTTCTTCAGAAAAAAGCAAATTCTAAACATGTTCACAATCAACAATGTGAGATTTAAGAACTCGTTAAAACTCACATTGTTGATTGTGAACATTTGTAGAATCTGCTGTTTTCTGAAGAAGTTGTGGAAGCAACGAAAACGTTGCATGTTTTAATAAACTGTTTAAACGTTAAGAAGACTTGTGTTGTGTCGAACTACGGGGACTATTCTTGCCGCAGGTTTCTGGTTTGTTTGTTTGTCATAGTACAATATTATGTAATACGTGTGTTCATAGGATGCTTTCTGAGATGTTGACATGTGTGTGTGTCGTTAGCAGTGCGTCTGTGCTTTTCATGCTGTGGCTACATGTTCACTGTTCGCATAGAAAGTGACAAATGGAAGTGTAAGGGTGGATATTTAAAGCCTGGATGCTTCCATGTTATGTGTAAGTCTCACGGGGCCTACGGGTGATAGCGCATACATGTCTATGAAGAACCTTTGGATACCATATGTGACCTGTCGTGGACAAAATGTTTCAGTTGACTGTTCCATCTACCTATGTGTGACATGGTTTGTGGCCATAGGGTGCCAGCGAGTCTTTATTGTTGATTGGGTGTTTTCCATGGTCAAGTGACATCAATCCTATTAATTCACTGAAGGATGTCTTTCATTGGTGGGAACGCCATAGTTTGACCATCGTATGTCTTTCCCAGCTGACGTTGATATTGTGCCATTGGTATGGTTCCACAGGTCACCCATCTGTTCCGCTGTATGGAAGCGTGATCCCCATTTATGTGCTGGCAGAATGAGTGTTGTGTACGCCGGATCTGCCCAGCGGTCTGGCTTTGTATGGGGAGTGTCTACTGTAGTCCCTATCTGTATTTCCTGGGTTATGCCTTGCAACAGCTGTGGGATTCCCCCAGGTTTGCAGCTATGGGTGCCATCTTGGCCAAACGTTTGTCCATCCATGGGAACTGCCTACTGGACACTAGTATAGGGCTGTACACATTTCACAGTTGCATTCTGCATTTTCCGTGGATGATTGGCATTATTAGTGCGAGTAACGCATATGCCATGCCCACGTCCCTCACACGGGCGGGACAACGAATCATCTGCCAATCCACACCGAGACCCATTTTTGCATACCCACGATCCCATGTCTGCAACCCTCGACAGTACCCATTGCACATCCTTCATGTGTGCGGGAATGGGATGTGAACGCACGCCTATGGACGCAGCAACCTGGGGAGTCCTATTCATATGTCCTGCATTTCATGGACACTTGTCATCACCCTTGAACACGCTTGTGGTGCATATATCTACCTGTGACGTAGTCACGGCTGTCACCTCTTCTGGGTCGCACGATCGCAGCCTGTTGCCAACACGTAAGGAGAAATTTTGGGTCCTACAATGGACACCGATGTGCATATGTAAAGTGTAGAACATGTTGGACTGTGTCCATTCGGCCAGTGGGTTTGACCGCCGCTGTATGTTCCCCAGTCGCGGATGTCTGTTTGCCTACCCATATTATGTAGTGCTACGGAACCCGTGCCCTTCCACAATTAACCCATATGGTGTTACTGTAGTACTGCAGGTTGGCAACTGCTTTAGGTAATCCTCAGAGGTCCCATTGTGAACTATCCGCCACTGTATTGTCATTATAACACAGCCGGTACAAGTAGAACCTATTTATTCATGAAAGGATGTTATTTATGGGTGGGAACGCCATAGTTTAACCATACTATGACCTTCCTAGTTGTCGTTGTTGGTGTGCCATTAATATGTGTTCCACAGGTCGCCCGTATGTTCCGCGGAGTGGAAGCGGGTGATCCCCATATACTTGCTAGCAGCTTGTTTGCTGTGTACGCCGGGATTCGCACGGCAGTATAGATTTCTATGGGGTGTGTCTACTGTTGTTTCCATCTGTATTTCCTGTGTTATGCCTTACTACAGCTGTGTGATTCCACCAGGTTTGCTATTATGGGTGCCATCTTGTCCGTGACGTTTGTCCATTCTTGGGAAATGCCTACTGGACACTGGTGTAGGGCTTTACCCATTTCACAGCTGCATGTAGCATTCTCCGTGGATGATTGTCATTATTGGTGGGTGGTAAGGCATGTTCTGTACCCACATCCTCCCACGGGCGGACAATGGATCATCTGCCAATCATCTCCAACACCCATTTCTGCATACCCACGATCCCATGGCTGCAACCCTCGACAGTACCCATTGCAAATCCTCCATGTGTGCTGGAATGGGATGTGGACGCACATCTGTGGACTCGACAATCTGTGGATTTCTGTGCATATGTCCCGCATTTCATGGACAGTTGTCATCAACCTTGAACACGCTGGCGGTGCATATATGTAGCTGTGCCGTAGTCACGGCTGTAGTTCATCTTGGTCTTCCGGTTGGCGTTGCAATAGGACAAATTTTTGGGTCCTACAATGGACACAAATGTGCATATGTAAAATGTAGAACATGTTGGACTGTGTCCATCTGGCCAGTGGTTGTGACCGCTGCTGTATGTTCCCCAATCACGGATGTGTGTTTGAATACACATATAATGTTGTGCTACGAAACCCATGTTCTACTACGATTAACCCAAATGGTATTGATGTAATGCTGCAGGTTGGCAACTGCTTTAAGTAATCCTCAGAAGGCCCAGTAGGACATATACGCCACTGTATTTTCAATATAAAACAGCCAGAACATGTATACCCTATTTATTCATTGAAGGATGTTCGTTATATGCCGGAACGCTAGTGTTGAAACATCGTATGACCTTCCTAGTTGAGGTTGTTAGTGTGCCATTAGTATGTGTTCCACAGGTCGCCCATTTGTTCCGCAGTATGGAAGCGAGTGATCCTCATGTTGTTGCTGGCAGATCGAGTGCTGTGTACGCCGGTATTCGCACGGCGGTCTGACTTTGTATGGGGAGTGTCTACTGTAGTCCCTATCTGTATTTCCTGTGTTATGCCTTACCGCAGCTGTGTAATTCCACCAGGTTTCCAGTTATAGGTGCCATCTTGCTCGCATTAACTTGTCCATCCATGGGAATTGCCTACCGGACACTGATATAGGGCTGAACACATTTCACACCTGCTTTTAGCATTATCCAGTGGATGCTTTGCATCATTAGTGGGGAGTAAGGCACGTGCTATACCCACAGCCCTCCCACGCAGCGGGACAAAGGATTATCTGCCAAACTACACCGAGCCCCATCTTTGTATACCCAGGATCCCATGGCTGCAACCTACCACGGTACCCATTACACACCCGGCATGTGCGGGACTGGGATGTGTACGCACTTCTATGGACACGACAATCTGGGGACTTCTGTTCATATGTCCTGCATTTCATGGACAGTTATCATCAACCTTAAACACGCTGGTGGTGCATATGTCTAGCTGTGCCGTAGTCACGGCTGTCACTCTGTCTGAGTCGATCGCAGCTGGTCGATATTGCGAACGGAACAATTTTGGAGTCCTACAATGGACACCGATGTGCATATGTAAAGTGTAGAACGTGTTGGACTGTCACCATCTGGCCAGTGGTTTTGACTGCCGCTGTATGTTCCCAATCGGATGTCTGTTTGACTACCCATATTATGTATTACTTGGCCTATCTATATCCACGTGCCAGTAGGCGGAAATACAGCAAACCTTGAGTCCTGCTCATGTTCATGAAAGACATTATTGAACATATATCAGCCAAAACAGACACTGACAAAAACGATACACTCCACAGTCAAAAGATACTGAGCTCTTTCACCCACTAACATGGGGCATCGTCAGAGTATGAAATACATTACATATTCGTCCCTTATACACTTCCTTCAGAGTCAGTTTAAAGTCAATTAATCAATAAACCTGCTCATAGTTAAGTGGACAGTGCTCCAAGTCTTGATGATAACGTGACATATACAAATCAGTGCTGCATACATTACTTACTGGGAACAATAATACGACAACAATGTGTTAATATAAATACAATATTGGTCAATACAATCAGTATATTGAAACATACTTGATAATTGTTGTGAGTAAACCTTAGAATGTAGTGTGTTGATCATGATATTGTATATCAATGTGTATAATTGTAGCATTACGATTCCAAAGCATGGAATCAATATGTACAATCTAAGCATATATTTTATAATTATGAATGTAAATGTGTCACAATGGTACATATGAATATGACTGTATTATAACTATATCAATATGAAATGGAATAAACTGTAGTTGTTTACATCTTGTTTTCAAGTGACAAATCTATGTCCATGCGTCATATATACGGCCCGTCGGACTGCTGTGTGTAGATGTGTACATGTGAACCCCTCGTTTCATACCTTTCTTTGTTACTGTCTGTGGATTACCTGTGTACACATCAATTACCATGCCATACCTTTCCACTGTACAGGTTCTGGCATGGTGTACGGCTGGTTGGCCCTTACTCTTGCTGTGTGTTACATTGACCAGTGTCTATCTGGCAATTCGCTGGCGTGTCATGTGTGACCTTCTTGCTACTTTAGGGACCTGATCCCATAATTGTGACGTGCTTCCACTGGCCATATATCTGTCTGTCGTCTGGGATCTGTGTGTAACCAGTCCTTTCAGGACACTTTCTATTGTTGTTCTTCTTTGGTTACATATATGAGTACTTTGGTATGTTGTGCTATTATTGTGTGTGGAGAATTTCTCCACGGCCTTCTGCTGACACTGGACATATATCCAGCTAGCCTAGCCCGTCAACAAGTGTGAGCCAACTGAACGCACTGCACGGGGCACCTTCTGACAAGTGGGTCGGGTTACTGATGCATAACCGTCATCAATCCATACTACTAACACATACGTTATTCTATCCACAGTCTATGTTTGTCTCATCACATAGCGTGTGTTTCTCACTATTTCTAACGGTACTTTACATGGCATTGCCCGATGCCATACATTCAGAGGCTAACATTGTTGAGACATGTCTGGTTGACGTGGAGGACACATCCTTAACCTTCCCTGCTTCGAGTGGATGACACACGCATACGCACACTCGCATTTCCTAATTGTGGGTTACGCGCAGGCGCACATGCATATCCGTATTCTGTTTACATATGTTTACTGGGACTGTGTGGTTACGTGGTGTGTGTTAGTTGTGACTATTCCGGTAACATATCTCTGATCCGGTTGACGGACGTGTGCAGAACGCACTTACACCTTTATACATCTAGCAGTCTTTGCAGCATGGACGCATTACGCATATCGCTCACATGTATATGTTCTATAGTCGTAATTCAAACGGGACTGCATTCACGTTTGCCGGTTACTGTGACCACTACACGTTAGCTGTTCGGTCTCATTAATATGCATACCCATGGTACTTAGCTACATTAACATATCCCCCCCCCCCCCCCCTCACACACGACACAGGCATCCATTCCCTGCTGGGAAAGGTGCGGTACTACATGTTAAACATTCCTTATTCCCTCTCGCTCATGGCCCAGGATGCATATGTCGTGACCGCAGGGATGTTCAGATCACAGGTGCTTATATCCCCCACGCATACAGGCCTTCGAGTGTCAGGGTGTTCCTGTGGTGCTTTGGGTTTGGTCATGTCCGCCCAGTGTACGGAACTGCCCTGACCGTGTACGAATGTTAGATGAGTCACATGGGCACGGTTTGTCCGTGTCTATGATACCATGTCCCCCCCCCACATTATTCATAACCGTGTGCGCTGATTGGCCGGTGTACCCATTGTAGATCTTGTTATACTAATTGCACACGGTCCGGTCAAACGGACCTATTTCCATTACTAACCCTCGGTATGTATGACCTGTGTCGCTATATTACATGGGTTTAACATTGCGTGACGGCTTTCACTGAGCCACAGACATGTCCGTTGCTTAGTTTGGCCCGGTTCCGCTCTGCTACACACATTTAACATGGCGGAACAGGTTGAACAGCTCAGCAACGGGGACATCGGGCTCTCCGTCGCTGTTTAGTATTAAATCGCTATGTTGACTTTGTTTCACAGAGCAAGACAGTGTCGACATTGGTAACGGACATCTCGCGTAGTACGTCCGCACCGCCGCGGGTGCCGTATGTCTGCGTTTGGGCGGCGGACAGGCATTATGCTGTGCCATTATGTCTGGGAATATATGGTTTCTTTCCATAGATGATATGGCATACTAGCAATGACCCGCGTCTGGGTGTGGGTACTGCTGTATTTACCCACGGCAAGAGTGGCCTTAGGTTAAGTAGTGCCCTAGGCAGACGGACTCCCTGGTGCCACCGCCACATCAACCGCCACCCCCCTCCTGGTCTACCTACACCAAAGAAAGGCTGGAAAGGTGCCCCGAGTAGAGCAACGCCCTAGACGTCTGCCTAGTTGGCCTATGCCTAAGGCCGGCTATGTGTGTGGTCCCTCGGCATCGGACTCGTGAACGCGCCACGCCTGCCGTGGGTATGTCCAGCATTACCCACATCCGCCCGTGGTTTATTGCTATGATCTTGCATGTGTACAGTGGTGCCGGCTACCATACATATGCCTTTCAAAAAGCCAAATTCACACTTCTGAACACTACTGTGGTCTCCTTTAAGGCCCCTGAGCCAGTGGTAAACATTACTCAAACCGCTGAATCACGCATATGCCTTCCACCAGCACCTACAGGACTGCATGGATCAGGCAATCCCATGCAAAACTGAGACTCTTTGTACCAAAGCCAAGCAGCCAGTGTGGTGGACCCCAGCCATGAACAAGCTCTACAACGACAGGAGGTAGCTACTACAAGATAGAGCGGAATACTTGTAAGGTAAGACACCCTTGCTCATTATATGTGAAGAACTACAAGCTGTCATGACATCATCCAGGGGAAATTCAACAGAGAAATTAACAAGGACTCAACAGACAATCATAAGGCCTTCTTTAGCTATGTTGGACACCTGGGAGGGCACTCCCAGATATGCTCAGACTGGGTTCAGAATGATGTGAAGATGACTGAACCTACACACATTGCCAACATACTGGCTGACAGGTTCGGTGCTAACTTCTCCCCCCCCCCCACATGGAGAGATATCTATACCAGAGGATTGTAGATCCTGGAACATCTGTAACGCACAGGTGGGAAATGCTCTCCAAGGCAGTAAACACAGCATCCATGGGACCAGATGTTGTCCCAGCTGTGTACTCCATGAACCCAATGGGGAATTAAACCCACAGTTAGGACAGCTGTTTAATTCTAGCCTCACCTCAGGATACGCACCCAAGTAGTGGCACAAGGCGACTGTAGTCACACTTCACAAGGATGGTGCCTCCACTGACCCTGGTAATTACCATCCCATTAGCTTGACAAGCCTTATCTGCAAAGCCGTGGAGAAGGATCATAATGGAACTCATAGATAAAGACATACGGGACCTGCATACTTTGGATCCAACCCAGTTTGGCTTGGTCAAAGGCAGATCATGCCTTTTACACGTGTTCGACTTTTTAGGATCAGTCACCAAGGCCATTGATGAGGGTACAGCAGTCCATACAGCCTACCTCAACCTGGCAAAGGCCTTCAACACAATACCCCCCTCAGGTATCATTGATAAACCCGTCAGCTTGAATGTGAATACATACATCGCCAGATGGGTTGCAAACAGGCTAAGTCACAGAACCCACACGGTCATAGTTGCTGGCGCCATGTCATACTCACAGCCGGTCACAGGTGGTGTCCCACGGGGCTCAGTCCTGGGTGCACTGTTTTTCAGCATCTACATTTCCAAAGTACAAGCAAACACAGGGGGGTTATGGCTGACAATGTTTGCAGATGACTGCAAACTGGGTGCCATAGTCGGACACACATCTGCCACAGACATCCTTCAGAAGGGCCTCACAGATGTGGATAACTGGTGCCAGAGACATGGCCTACAGCTAAATGCCGGGAAATGCATAGTCATACCCTTTGGGAAGAACAGGGTTACCCCTAGCTACCATATAGGTGGCAATCCACTGAGCACAGAGGGAGTTACCAGGGATCTGGGGACCCGGTTGTTGGTAACCGCTCGTTCGACACACACGTTGCTAACGTAGTTAGGTAGACCTTCAACATTGCCCAGATCATCATGAAGGGATTCACATCTAGATCAGGGGAGGTCATTGTCCCCTTGTACTCATCACTCATTAGACCTATGATTGGGTACAATGCCCGCTCAGAATGTATCTGACCCAACACCTGCAGCAGCTGGAAAGGCCCCAACAGTTCATCGACAAACAGATGCAGGGTCTCAAGAATATGTGTTATGCTGACTGACTGGAAGGATTCCAGCTCTATTCAGTCGCATACCACTTGCCCAGAGGTGACCTGTGCCTGGCATACAAGGCCATGTCGAACCCAGATTTGATGACTATGCTTCACCTAAAGAATCTAGATCCCTCAGATCCACAAGGGCAGGTGACATACACCTTGACACTGTCATTAATAGAACGTGCTGGTGGGACAGAGTCATCACCCAGACGCTCACTATGCTGTGGAACAACATCCCAGTACATGTGAGGCCAAGCACCTCACTGGCCTTGTGTTAGTATTGTGACAAGGATGTCTGAATTGATTTATTTAACTCACCTTCTAAATGAATATTTACTTTACCACATTGTGAATCAATACATTTCATTGATATATTTGACATTAGTCATAATCATAAGGTTTATCTCTATATATTATGGTTCATTTATATTACTAGGTGTCTGTAGTTCTTTTAATATATTGGCACAATCCCTAGAACATATATATGTAGCTTAAACACTCAGACATTTGGAAAACATTATGTTGGTTCTTCTTTCATATATATACATATATTTTTATTTTTCTATGAAGAATGTACCTTTTGATGCAATGTCTGATTTACTCACTGTGTGGAATCTGTAACCCAAGTAAAGTGTTTTTGCTTGTTTGCCTTTAAGGCATTTAATTAATACGTAGCACATCTAATTTACTGACCACTTAAGGGATTTAAATGTAGTAGGTTGGACTGCATCGTATGAAGCTTATGAAGCAGACGAAAAGCGCTTCAATAAACTATGGTGACTGCATTTAATTCCAGGTGGGCTCTGAGTGGTCACTGACTGTGTCTACAGTACCTCATGTTTGCTTTGGACTTTCTCAGCTGGTTGTCTGTGTTTCTTGTATGGGGAATGTCAAGTGTAGTCCCTATGTGTATTACCTGTGTAACGCCTTACTGCAGCAGTGTAATTCCACCGAGTTTGCAGTTATGGGTGCCATCTTGGTCATACGCTTGTCCATCCATGAGAATTGCCTACTGGACACTGGTATAGGGCTGTACACATTTCACACCAGCATTTACCATTCTCCGGTGGATGCTTTGCATTATTAGTGGGGAGTAAGGCAGGTGCTACGCCCACACCCCTACCACGGGGTGGGACAAAGGATTACCTGCCAAATGACACCGGGCCCTATTTCTACATACCCAGGATCCCTTGAGTGCAACAGTCGACACTACACATCACACATCCTTCATGTGTGCGGGACTATGATGTGGACGCACTGCTATGGACTCGGTACCCTGGGTATTTCTGTGCATATGTGCTGCATTTCATGGACAGCTATCATCAACATTAAACACGCTATGTGTACCTGTGACGTGGTGACGACAATGAGTTCACGTAGGTGATGCCGGAGGCTAGCAGGCATTCAATGAATGGAATTTTTGGGTCCTACAATGGACACCACTGTGCATATGTAAAGTGTAGAGCTTGTCGGACTGTGTCCTTGTGGCCAGTGGGTTTGACTGCTGCTGTGTGTTCACCAATCGCGGATGTCTGCTTGACTACCCATAGTGTGTAGTGCTACGGAAGCCATGTTTTCCCAGACTGGAACCAAATGTTGTACATCCAATGTTGCAGGTTAACAACCGCTTTAATTAATCCCCAGAGGTCCCGGTTGGGAAGTATCGCCACTTTATTGTCGGAACGACACCTCCAGACTAGGTAAATCACGGGCACTTTAGCCCGGTCTTACCGGCCATTTGCAAGTGTGATTAGCAGACACGTGTCAATACATGTATGATAATACATATTGTCATGCCGAAGTTAATCTATGTTATTTGGACAATGGCTTCTGCTATTGACATCCATTGCTGTGGGTGTTGCCGGTTACCATACACATGGCTTTCTCAAAGGCAGAATTCACAATTCTGAACACTACTGTGGTCTCCTTTAAGGACCCTGAGCCAGTGGTCAACAGTACTGCAGCCACTGCATCACTTACATATGCCGCCTACCGGGTACCTACAGGACTGCATGGATCAGGCATTCCCTTACCCAACTGTGGTTCATTGTACCAATGCCAAGCATCCAGTGTGGTGTACCCCAGCCATACACAAGCTGTACAGTGAGAGGAGGTGGCTACTACAAGGCGGAGCAGACACCTTGTGAGGTATGACACCCTTGGTCATTATATGTGTAGAGCTACAGGCTGTCATGACATGGTCCAGGGCACGTTCCACAGATATATCTACATGAACCTGGCTGACAATCATACAGCCTTCATTTGCTATGCTGGACACCTGCCAGGTCACTCCCACATATGCTCTGACTGGGTTCACGATGATGTGGAGTTTACTCAACATACACACATTTCCAGAATACGGGCTGACAGGTTTGGTGAGGACATCTACTCACCCTCCCCCCCACATGACGAGATGTCTGTACTGGCGGTTTGTGGTCCCCAAATGTTCTGTGACGCACGGGTGGGACATGCTCTCTCCAGGGTAGTGAACATAGCATCCATGGGACCAGCTGGTGACCCAACTGTGTACTCCACGATCTCATTGACGGATTACACCCACAGTTAGGACAGCTGTTTCTTTGTAGCCTCACCTCGGGTAATGTACCCGGGTTGTGTCACACTGCGACTGTGGTTCCACGTCACAGGGCCAATACCTCCACTGACCCTGGTTATTACTGTCCCATTACCATGAGGAGACCTATCTGCAAAGACATGGGAAGGGATCATACTGCTCGTAGATGAAGGCATAGGGGACCTGCATACTTTGCATCCAACACGGTTTGGCTTGGTCAGGGGCGGTTCATGCGTTTAAAGCATGGTTGACGTTTTGGCGACAGTCACCAAGGCCATTGGTGGGGTCTTGCAGTCCATACAGCCTACCTCGACCTAGCAAAGGCCTTCAACACATCACCCCTCAGGTATCATTGATAAACCCATCGCCTTGGATGTGAACACGCATATCGCAGGATGGGTTGTAAACTGGCTATGTGACACGGCCCACGCGGTCATAGTTGCTGGCAGCATGTCGGACCCACTGCCTGTCGCAGGCGGTGTCCCACAGGGCTCTTCCCTGGGTCCACTCCTCTTATACATCTACATTTCCACAGTACAGGCACACACATGGGTGTTATGGGCGACATTGTTTGTAGATGACTGCGAAACGGTGCCATAGTGGGACGGACATCTGACACGGATATCCTTCAAAGGGGCATCCCAGATATGCATATCTGCTGTCAGGGACATGGCCTACAGCTAAATGCAAGGTAATGCAACATCATACCTGTCGAGGAGTACTAGGACACCCCTGTCCAGCATATGGGTGGCAGTCCACTGAGCGCAGGGGTGATTACCAGGGATCAGGGGACAGGAGTTGTCGGTCACCATTCGCTCAACACACACGCTATCGTGGTTCGTTGGGACTTCTACATTGCCCACCTGTTTGTGCAGGGATTCACATGTAGATCAGGGTAGGTCATTGTCTCCTTGTACTCATTACGTGTTACACCTATGATTGAGTACAATGCCCGTTCTCAGAATGTCTGTGACCCAACACCTGCAGCAGCTGGAAAGGCGCCGACAGTTCATCCACAAACGGATGCAGGGTCTCAGGAATATGTGTTATGCTGACCAACTGAAAGGGTTCCATCCCTATTCCGTCGCATACCACTTGCCCAGAGGTGATCTGTGCCTGGCATCCACGGCCATTTCGAACCCGGATTTGATGACTATGCTTCACCTAAAGAATCTAGATCCCTCAGAATCACAAGGGCAGGTGACGTACACCTTGGCACTGTCAATAATAGAATGTGCTGGTGGGACACATTCATCACCCAGACACTCACTATGCTGTGGAACAACATCCCAGTACATGTGAGACAGAGCACCTGGCTGGCCTTGTTTTAGTATTTTGACAAGGATGTCTGAATTGCTTTATTCAACTAAACTTGTAAATGAATATTTACATTACCACGTTTGTAATCTTTACATTCCATTGATATATTTTACATTAGTCATACTCATAGTGTTTATCTCTATATATTAGGGTTCATTTAGATTACTAGGTGTCTCTACTTCTATTAATGTATTGGCACAATCCCTAGAACATATATATGTAACGATACACTCAGACACTTGGTAAACATTATGTTGGGTCTTCTGTCATATTAATACATATAGTATTATTTTCGTGGAAAACTGTACATGTTGAAGCAATGTCTGATTTACTCACTGTGTGCACTCTGTGACCCGAGTAGAGTTTTTAGCTTGTTCGCCTTTAAGGCATTTAATGAATACTTAGCACATCTTATTTACTGGCCAATTACGGGTTTTAAATGTAGTACATTTAACTGCATTGTATGTATTCTGAAGAGGTCTGCTTATGAAGCAGACAAAAAGCGCTGCAATAAACTATGGTGACTGCATTTAATTCCTGGTGGGCTCTGAGTGGTCACCGGCCGTTTCTACAGTACCTCAGTTTTGCTTTGGACCTTCTCATCTGGGTCTCTGTGTTATTTGTATGGGGAATTCCAAGTGTAGTCCCTATGTGTATTACCTGTGTAATGCCTTACCGCTGTGTAATTCCACCGGGTTTGCAGTTACGGGCGCATTCTTGTTCATACGCTTGTCCATCCATGTGAATTGCCTACTGGACAGTGGTATAGGGCTGTACACTTTTCACGCCTGCATTTAGCATTCTCCGGTGGATGCTTTGCATTATTCGGGGAGTAAGGCAGGTACTACGCACACATCCCTCCCACGGGGCAGGACAAAGGATTGCCTGCGAAACAACACCGAGCCCAGAGTCTACATACCCAGAATCCCTTGACTGCAACAATCGACAGTACCCATTACACATCCTTCATGTGTGCGGGACTGTGATGTGGACGCAGTTCTATGGACCCCGTACCCTGGGTATTTCTGTGCATATGTGCTGCTTTTCATGGACAGCTATCATCAACATTAAACACGCTTGCGGTGCATATGTGTACCTGTGACGTGGTGACGACAATGGGTTGACGTAGGTGATGACATAAGCGGACATGCTGTCCCATAAGAAATTTTGGGTCCTACAATGGACACCACTGTGCATATGTAAAGTGTAGAGCTTGTCGGACTGTGTCCTTGTGGCCAGTGGGTTTCACTGATGCTGTGTGTTCAACAATCGCGGATGTCTGCTTGACTACCCATACTGTGTAGTGCTACAGGAACCATGTTTTCCGACACCAGAACCCAATGGTGTACATCCAATGTTGCAGGTTAACAACCACTTTAATTAATACGCGGAGGTCACGGTTGGGAGGTATCGCCACTTTATTGTCGGAACAACACCTCCAGACTGTGTACATCACAGGAACTTTAGACCAATCTTACCGGCCATTTGCAATTGTAATTAGCAGACACGTGTCAATACATGTATGATAAGACATATTGTCATGCAGAAGTTAATCTATGTTATTTGGACATTGGCTTCTGCTATTGGCATCCGTTGCTGTGAGTGTTGCCAGTTACCATACACATTGCTTGCTCAGAGGCAGACTTCACAATTCTGCACACTACTGTGGTCTCCTTTAAGGACCCTGAGCCAGTGGTCGACAGTACTGCAGCCACTGCATCAATCACATTTGCCATCTACCAGTACCTACAGGACTGCATGAACCAGGCATTCACTTACCCAACTGTGGTTCATTGTACCAATGCCAAGCATCCAGTGTGGTGTACCCCAGCCATACACAGGCTGTACAACATGAGGAGGTGGCTACTACAAGGTGGAGCAGACACCTTGTGAGGTATGACACCCTTGGTCATCATATGTGTAGAGTTACACACTGTCATGCCATGGTCCAGGGCACATTCCACAGATATACCTACATGGACCTGGCTGACAATCATACCACCTTCAGTTGCTATGCTCAACACCTGGGAGGTCACTCCCACATATGCTCTGACTGGGTTCACAAAGAGGTGGAGTTTACTCAACATACACACATTGCCAACATACGGGCTGACAAGTCCAGTGAGGACATCTCCACACCCTCCCCACACATGAGGAGATGTCTGTACCAGCGGTTTGTGGTCACCAAATGTTCTGTGACACACAGGTGGGACATGCTCTCTCCAGGGTAGTGGACATAGCATCCATGAGACCAGCTGGTGACCCGACTGTGTACTCCACTATCTCATTGAGGAATTAGACCCACAGTTAGGACAGCTATTTCTTTGTAGCCTCACCTCAGGTAACATACCCAGGTTGTGTCGCATGGCAACTGTAGTCCCACGTCACAGGGCCAATGCCTCCACTGAGCCTGGTTATTACTGTCCCATTACCATGAGGAGACCTATCTGCAAAGACATGGGGAGGGATCATACTGCGGCTCATACATGAACGCATAGGGGACATACATACTTTGCATCCAACACGGTTTGTCTTGTTCAGGGGCGGTTCATGCCTTTAAAGCATGGTTGACATTTTCGGGACAGTCACCGAGGCCATTGATGGGGGTGTTGCAGTCCATACAGCCTACCTCGACCTGGCAAAGGCCTTCATCACATTACCCCCCTCAGGTATCGTTGATAAACCCATTGGCTGGGATGTGAACACGCACATCACAGAATGTGTTGTAAACTGTCTATGTGACACAACCCACACGGTCATAGTTGCTGGCAGCATGTCAGACCTACTGCCTGTCACAAGTGGTGTCCCATGGGGCCCTTCGTGGGTCCACTCCTGTCATACATCTACATTTCCACGGTACAGGCACACACAGGGGTGTTATGGGCAACATTGTTTGTAGATGACTGCAAAACAGGTGCCATAGTGGGACGGACATCTGACACAGATATCCTTGGAAGGGGCCTCCCAGATATGCATATCTGCTGTCAGGGACATGTCCCACAGCTAAATGCTAAGTAATGCAACATCATACCTGTCGAGAAGTACTAGGTCACCCCTGTCCAGCATATAGGTGGCTGTCCACTGAGCACAGGGGTGATTACCAGGATCAGGGGACAGAGTTTGTCGGTCACCATTCGCTCAACACACACGTTGCTATCGTGGTTCTGTGGGACTTCTACATTGCCCACCTGTTTGTGCAGGGATTCACATCTACATCAGGCTAGGTCATTGTCTCCTTGTACCCATTACGTGTTACACCTATGATTTACTACATTGCCCCATTCAGACTGTATCTGACCATACACCTACAGCAGCTGGGAAGGCCTCATAGGTTAATTGTCGTTACAGATGCAGGATGACATCGATTTGTGTAATGCTGCCCCACTTGTAGGACCCTGCCCCATTAAGTCACATACCTGTTGTTTAGTGTTGACCTGTGCCTGACATACGAGGCCATGTCAACCCATATGTCATGTGTATGCTTCACCTACTGTATCTGCATCCCTCAGAACCACAAGGGCAGGTGACATGAACCTTGTCACGGTCATTAATGGGATGTGTTTGAGTGACACATATATCACCCAGACACTCACAATGCTGTGGATCTACATCACAGTACATGTGAGACAGAGATCCTTCCTAGCCTTGTTCAAGGGTATGTTGTCCATTGGATGGAGAATTGCAGGTATAGGCCAGGGATTACATCATTATCACTGCTTGACGGAGGTACAGCAATATCATGAGTATTTTATCTGAAGCACAGAAGGTTGGCAAAGTCATCCTAACTATGGTGTAGGGTTATGGCTGAACCTGGGACGATGGCCTACCCTGTACCTATGGACGTATGAACCTATATTCATAGTTTGTCACATTTACACTTGTCTATCCCCTATCCTCTTTCTCCAGTGTATATTTCTGTGGCACATGATTGTCCTCTGTATTACTTGCAGGTATGCTGTCTACAGTGCACATACGTCACAGTTGATGACAGTGTATCTGTGTCCCTAACACTGTGATACTGAGGACTACCACACATCCTTCACAACATTACATGCATATGTCCATTCTATTCTTCTTTGGCCTATGGGGTGTTAAGGCAAACATTACACAAGTCCCTGTTTGTGCATGCTTCATGTTGGTGTCTGACCAGGCTCCGTTGCAGTCGTGTGTTGGACGGTAGTGTTTCTGTGTGTTTGGCATGTGTTTTACTGCCGGTACATCTGTGGGAGGTGTGGTTGGCACATGTTCCTCTTTGCAGGGACACCCATCCTGGGGTTTGTGTCATGCATCTGCACTTGGCATGTGCCATATGTCCTGTACTATTCCCACAGTCATGTATGCCTTCATGCACTACTACTGCGTGTTACTGGCTGTTTGTATGTGGTACACATGGACATTGTGATGGTTGGCTTGACCTATTCCCATGCTAGAACATACACATCTGTCAATTACGTTGTTTAAATCAAACTGTAACACTCATTCGTCTTTTCAAAATGACAGTCAATAACACAGGAAGCTGAGATTAACAACGTTTTACTACTGTGCAGCAGGAGGCAAATAACTATGCAGTACAAGTTTAGAGTTTTGTTATACTCTATACATGTTACAGCTGTATGAGTATTGTGTTTACAATCATCTTTTGCACACATTAATGATGTGGTCAGTCACAGGGCATTTACATCACTATAGTCCACAATATTGTATTCCTACAACAGTGCTAAGGTAATGCTTATTAAATGTTTTCCCATGAGGATAGCACAGCCTTGCGAGCCACATAGTCAATTAGAATGTACTTCTGTAAATTCTGCTCTGTCACGGTTCCAACACTGTTCAGATCCGGTCACTTCATTTCCTACTAGGTTCCTTTGTCTCTCTGGTGAGCAGCTGTACTCTGTGTTAGATAGAGCTCACAAGCCCATCCTCCTCAGTGGAAGGATGACAGATATACCTGTACATACATTTATTATTCTCTAACCAAGCAGATGACTAATGCTGAATGACATACACCTGCTGCACTGGTTACTGCCAGGGTCAGGGTTCAATCACACTGCAGCTACACTACAGGCAATTACATGCATGATAAGCTCTACTGCCATATTGTAAGATAGAATAATATGCATTATACACTATTTGCTTCTAAAGTAGCACGTCATATATATGTTTAAATATGTATTTTGATAACATTCTCCCTCCTTTGATTGCTTCTATTCTATCCAGAAACATATACAACATTATTTCATGTACCAGCCTCTTCCTCTCTGGAACGTTTAACTAGGCAAGTAATTTGTTGTACATTTCAAGAAGGATTGCATTTTGTATTGACAAATACCACTACAGGTCTTGATACATAGTCTCGGTACAGATACGCCGACAGAGTCCCTGACTAATACTTACATGCAAAGTATCCATAACAGACACATGCTCCCAATATGAGCAGAACAACACAAATGGCAATCATGATATTCAGTATGACTGAACCCCATCCACCAAATGGTTTGTGGAAATGGTTCGTCAGTGGGTTTGGGCCTGGTTCCGCCATGGATGACACCTGCTGTATTACCTCTAGGTGGGCGTTGATTTTGGTCTTTTATGTGGTACTTGGACACAGCGGTCTTCTTTAATAAGCGCGCGTACCAATTCTCCGCCAGGGTGCAGTCGTGCGCTATTACATTTTGTGACACAACAGTTCTCATTGCATCCAGTTCATCAGTCACAAGTTCAAGAGCGGAAAGTCACATTGATCAGTCCTCCGACAGGTTTTGACAACTTCCTCTGTTCCCTGATTGATTTCACTACTCCACAAGCTGGGAGTGTTCCAGCCCAGGTTATGACGCTGTCACTCAAGTCCATATGAATCGATATTCCTTTATCTCTTGCAGAAGACTGGAGTTTCAGAACAGCTTCCATTTCACCCACTGGATTAGTAGGTTTCTCGACTGTGTTCCCAGTTCTTCGAGCTATATGTGTTATAGTTCGTTTCGTACCCAGAGGCAATTGTGCAGTATGTCATGTGACTGGAGCCAGATAACCCAAATAACAACTGCGGACCAATTCTCAGGTAACCATTGATATGCTTTTTCCCACAAACAACATAACAATATTCTACTTTACTACTGATGCGGGTTACCTCTGCATGTAACATTTTCCTGTCTATAACAGAGGACTGTTTAAACAATTCAGGATGTTTCTGCACATCCTTCCACGTTATTCTCATGAAGCTTCAATACAGATAATGAATGGTGCTACAAGTAGTACTGTGATCTTTGGCTGTTATATGACATTTGTAAGACACAGTTATGTTACAAATACTCCCACCAACTTGAACTGTATCATGTTTATGACAACATACAATTACTTTTTGTGTAACAGGTAAGTACAGTGCCACTTTGTCCTGTGATCTCACAGAACCTGTATCAAAGTGTACATATTCACAAGTCTCAATCTATCCCCAAGGGGACAACATACATCGGAAGTCCTCCATATGATGTAGGTATGGCAGTACAAACACAGCAATTTAAAATGTTCATAGTCTGTACATGCACACGTCATGCCTAGGTATGTGTTGAAGTGTGGAAGCCACTCTGTGGCCAGTTCATCACGTATCACTATTTGTATCCGTGTAGTTATATGCAGGTAAGGTCCCAGCAAATGTAAAGTAAACACAAACATGGTTAATAGGTGTATAATCATTAGGACAGTAAACAAAATGTCTTTGGGGTTGCTTTGTATTGTTATACAGTCTGGCCCGGTGATTCAGGCTCTATGGTATATCAGCTACAAGATGTAAATCAGACTTGATATCCTTTACGGTTTGAAAACTGTGAGGTGAACCCAGGACGACCTCTCTGCAAACTTTACTGCAGTAGGCATTGCCAACAGTAGCTGGTACAGACCTTCACACATTCCACTTGGCAATTATGTTCTTTGGATAACAGTGACATACACACAGGATACTGGTCTCAGCTATGCGTCCGCTTCGTTTGCTCTTTATCTGTAAAAGACTTTAACTGCAAAACAGTGTTATTGGTTAACAATCCTCTCATGTCACCTGCTAATGAGCCATCGACCTCCGGCTCTGCAGGCATGACAGCTTTCCACTCTGGCACATAATATGCCATTCCACATACTACTTGAAGTGGGTGCAACACTTTACATTTGGATCTGTTGTCATGCTCAGCAATGCTAGAGGTAGACAGCAAATGTAACTCGCCTGGGTGTCACCCACCAACCTCCTCTACTTATTTCTCGGGATCCCATTGTACCACGCCAGCAGTCATGCTGACTGTGGGTTGTACATGCAATTTACATTCATGGAAATACAAGTTAATCCCCAGGTTGCGTGATTGTCTGGTTCACTAAATGTGTTCTATTGTCACTGTAGCTTCTTTACAGTATGCCAGATCTAGGGATACTTTATTTTACTGGCACCTTTGCCACTGCTGCTGCATCCGGATTCATGGTTGGGAATGCTTCTACCCATTTTGATTATATATATGTGTGATCACTAAACAGTATTTCTTCCCTTCACATTTATTCAGATGTATGAACTCCATACAAATAGTACGGAACGGTTATGGTGGTGTAGGTAAACTCACTCCCTTCGGTTTAAATGCTCCCTGTGCATGATGTCTACTGCAAATGTGACACGCTGCTCATGATGTTTGTATGTGGTTCCTAATTCCGTATGTTAGGGGTATTCTGTTAACCAACTGTACCATCCCCCCTGTTGAGACATGGCTCTACCCATGGCTCCACAAAGCCACATATCTGAATACATTAGACGTTAATATTGGCTTTCTCACTGTGGATATGTGCAGTCCGTCTTCAAGGATTGCTCCTCGTCATACCCACGCCGGCTTTTCTGCTTTCGTAGTTGATGTTTGCATTGTTTGTAACATTTCTACATCTAGAATGTCTGAGGATTGTCATTCCTCATTCAAACAGACACTTTCCAACTGTGAGGCTGCTTGTTTTGCAGCTGCATCAGCTCGTGCCTTACCTTTCCTACTGTTATCCTGTTGCTTTCTATGACCTGCACATTTACAATTAGCTACTTTAGTGGGTAACTGAATGGAATCTAATGCATTCAAGATCAATTGCGCATGATTAATCGGTTTACCGGTGGATGTTATCATTCCCCTATTCTTCCACTGCTGCTCATAAACATGCACTGTACAGACAACATACTGACTATCGGTATAAATGTCCACACATCAGTTTTTCGCTAGAGTACAAGCACGTGTTAAAGCTATCTATTCTGCTGCTTGAGCAGACACGTTATGCTGCAGGGGTTGGCGCCTACAATTCCATTATCAATAACTACTGCATAACCTACTTGATTCGTTCCTGTAGGACTCTGTCTACATGATCCATACACATAAACTGTCACCTCTGCATCATCTAAGGGTATATCAGTGATATCATGTCTGTGTGGAGTTATTTCATCCATTTCATATAGGCAACTGTGTGGTGTGCCATACACAGGTGTCGGACGTGACGTTGATAGGTTTAATGTTGTACAACGCTCAATCACCATATGAGGTTGACTCAGTGGTATGGTCAAACAAGACAAATGTCTAGCACGGGTCAGGAATGCTATCTTCTCTTGCAGCAGAATGATCGCAACTGCATGAGACATTCTCACAGTGAGAGGGTGGAATAATAACATTAAGGCCGGGCCTGTACTGCCATGGGTGCTACAACAACTGCCTGTACACAATGTGGCACTGACCATGCCACAGTGTCCAACTGCAATGAGTAGTAAGCTATGGAGCGTTGCTTACTTCCATGCTGTTGCATCAAGACTGACGTCATATATCTCCGCTTACAATCTACAGTCTGACAACATGTGTTATGATTATTCGGGAGACCTAATACAGATGTTGAAGCTATCAATCGTTTTAGTCTGCAGAAAGCTGTTTCTGCTACTGGAATCCAGTGTAGTATATGTTGTGCTGCCATAGGTGTATTAAAGATTAAGGCAGACAATAGAGCGGATTCCAAAGCATTGTTTGGTAACCAGCTTTGACAAATGTTAGTCGGCCCAGAAAGGACTTCATTCCCTTCTTGGTAGTTGGCTTGGGTGCTTGTGAAATTGCTACCTTCCTATCGTCATGTAATGTTCTACCCTCCTTGGATACCACATATCACAGGTACTTGACCTGTATTCTCTGTAGTTGCAATTGATGCTTGCTTAATTTATGTCCCTGTTCTGCTGAATATCTCAATAATGCTATTGTATCTTCCATACATTGCTGCTGGGTAGGGGCCGCAAGCAGAATATCATCCACATAAAGTAGAACTTGACTGGCCCCGGGTGGAGTAAACACCAGAATGTAGCTAGCCATCTCCTGTGGGAATGTCATTGTACTTTCACAGTATCCCTGCGATAGCCGGGTATGGCTGTATCTGTTACCCTGAATGTAAATGCAAAGCAATACGGACTATCTGGATGTATAGGTATTGCAAAGGAAGCATAGCTTATATGTACCACGGTAAGATACTTCTGTGGCGTGTTCATAGCATTCAATATTGTGTGTGGGTCTGGCACCATCGGTACCCTAGGTATTATTACATGATTTACAGCTTGTAAATCCTGTACCATCCGCCATTCCCCCTTTGTTTTCCGATCAGAAGATACAGGGGTATTGCATGGTGAATAGCGATTACTTTGTAGATGGGGAATTCTCTGTGACTTTACAGATATCTTCTGGTGTCCACGATCTATACACTAAGGAGTTGGGTCCTGGCCTTCCTGTCCTGCATGAGGGTTCGGTACTTCAATTAATTGACAGATATCCTCACTCTGTTCTAGTGACTGTCTTCTTACCGAGTGTCCCTAGGTATGTTACGAGTTCGGGATGTGGTTTCAATAGCTTCTGTTACATTTGGTCATTGTGATACCTCTGTTGCCACAGGGTAACGTGTGGGGACTAGCCTGCCCTCCGGCTTCGTATCCTGGAGGTGGTACGGGGGGTGGTAGGGGGGGGGGGGCTGTGGCTACTACTGTATTATGATCTTCTCTGTGTACATATGATGCTTTCGTATTTTTAGTGTTCTGTTCCCTTCGGTTCACTACCTCAATCCACCTATGTGCTTGACGGATACCCAATTGTCGCTGTTTTGTCGCCTGCACATCTTAGGGCTGCCACCTTTTCAAATGCACAATGTGGGACATTGGTGTTTCGAACGTGTAATTTGCCAGGTAAAAACATACCCACGGACAGTACATAGGACAGGAATTCACTTTTTGCCAGGAGAGCTACCAATTCTTGTAGCATTTCAGTTACTTATTCTGTTTATTATGATATTTTGTTGTTCCAGATACAAAATTACTGTTTTATGCTACCATTTGAAAAGATATCTGAGAAATCTTTGTCCTGAGATATCAGGACATTTGCCATTTGTTCGGTTTGTTTGCAGGACACGACTGGCCAAAGAGGGACTGTCCCTCACAGGGTGGGACAGGTGGTTACCCTAGAACATCTGCATCACATTTTCAGAGATTCCAATGTTTCAGTAACGATATTTTGTGTAATATACCATCAATGACATATTTATTACCCCATTTTGCAGAATATCTCACATTATGTGCTCTCTGCGATTGCATATACTTCACGTCACCCGTCAAACGCGGATCACATGATCTGTTTGTGCACTAATCTCGCATATCCTCTACATGACTGTTACGTACCCTTCTCTCGTACCACGTGGTATCTCCTTCCCTGTATCCACTGTAGTGTCTACAATGACTATTTACTCTACTCTGTGTTCCCCTGATCTATGTCCAGATTTAACACTATTTGGATTGGTCTTCGACCTGCTATCACAACTGTTAACAGAAATACAATGTAGTCTGGTCCCTGATCTACAATAGACACAAAGAGACAAACCCTCCTTACCTGAGCCTCCTGTTTATGACTGCACGTTTTCTTCTTGGGATCCAGTTTTCCGCTTTTCAGCCACAGATCAGACAGTGGACAGCCTCTTTACACACAACAATTCAATCGGAGGTCTTTTCATTCAAGAAGAACCATTTAGGCAAATTCTCCTGCGCAGATGTCTAACCACCCATGCACTCTGACCTGTAGCTTACCAAGGGAATTCCGGCTAAGAAGGACCACAATGTCAAATAAGTTGTTAAAACCAGACTGTAGTGATCAGTAGGCTTTTCTAAGTGACAGTCAATAACACAGGAAGCTCGGGTTCACAACGTTTTAGTAGTGTACACAGGCAGGCAATATAATATACAGTCCAAGTATGAGAGTTTTGTCTGACTCTATACAGTAAGCAATTTCTTTATATAGTGTTTACAATCAGCTTTTGCCCACCTTACTGACGTGGTCGGTCACAGGGCATTTCCATCACAATGGTCCGCAATAGTCTATACATACGTGGGTGCTGAGGTCGTGCTTTTAAAATGTTTTCCCATGAGAATAACACAGCCTTGCAAGGCACCTGGTCAATTACAGTGTCCTTCTGTGATTGTAGCTGTTTCAAGGACCCTGGACTGTTCCGATACAGTAGTCAGTTCATTTCTTACTACGTTCCTTTGTCTCTGGTAAGGAGTTGTACTCTTATCTTCGATAGTGCTCACAAGGCCATCCTCCTCAGGGAAGGGGTGATGTTATGCATGTACATACATTCATTTTCTGTAACCCAGCAGATAATTAATGCTGAGAGACATAAGCCTGCTGTACTGGTTACTGCCAGGGTCAGAATTCGATCACACTACAGCTTAGCTTCACCAATTACATGCATGATCATTTCTACTGCCATATTGTACGGTACAATTCAATGCATTATATAGTATTTTGATTCTAAACTGGCACTTCCTGTGTGTTTCTATATATATATTTCTAACAACATCCATCCGCCATATGCATGTTGTTCCGTCCTTTACCTTGACCATGTGTATTTGGCCATCCGCAACGCTACTCTCCACATGTGATGTCCCACCTTCCCTTCTTTGCCTGTAGCACCCTGTTAGGACGTCCTGTTTGGTAGGCACATGTTCCGCTATATGTGTTTGACTTCTCTGCATAGCTAATCATCGATGCGGTAGTTCAACAACCCGACTTGTCCACATGTGTACAGTTATGTGCACCGTGTGTGCAAACCTATATGGTTTGGACGGGTACATACCACATGCGGGATGTACACATTCTGCACACACATTCACATGCAGCCATTTCCATATCTGTACCTGGGTGGGTTGGTGACATGTGGGTAATGATTTGCCCGTGTGGCACTGCCTAACACATACTTCTTACCACATTTCAGGTATGCACATTGTGTGTAGGTGTATAGCTGCACAAGGATGCTAGCTGGTTTGGGTGCACAGGTGTACATGAGTGGGACTTACATGCTACAATGAGCCTATTGTGTATTACATCTGCATGCATGGGTTCTGCTTCTGGATATTACACTTAAACATACGCCATCCTGTGTATGCGACAGACACGTTGCTGGGTGTGGGATATGTTGCTATGCACATGTTTGCCTGTGTTTAGGTATCTTGGTTCCTTCCTGTTGTTGTGTCGACACAGCTACCCGGCTATGTACTCTCACTACTGCTTGTGACCATTATGGTTGACACCTTTTCCAATGCCCATAGTGGGACATGTTTTGTGGAAACATCTGATTTTGCAGGACAACACATACCCACGGCAAGTGGAGTTGACAGAACTTCACTTGTTTGCCATACTATATGCTTATTCTGTTAGCATTTGGGTTCCTTATTCAGTTTCTTATGCCATGTATGTGTTTCATATACAAAATATATGTTTTATGCTACTATTACAGGTATATTGCGGGAATATTTTTGGCAGGGAATCTCAGGTCATTTGCCATTTTTTCGATTTTTGCGGGACACAACTGTCCAATGAGGGACTGTCCATGGCAAATTGGGACAGCTGGTAACCCTGGTGACCATGCCCATGTCGCTACTGGGGTTGCCACCTTTTCCAGTTGCCAAGGTGGGATATTTCGGGACTCACATCTGATTTTACAGGCCAACACATACACACGGTCACTATATAGCATAGAACTTCACTTGTTTGCCTAAATAAAAGCTTATTGTTGTGGCAGTTTGGTTGCTTATTCTGTTTCTTGTGACATTGAGATATTTCAGTTACAGAAATAACCAATTCATGCAACCATTACATTAAATACGGGATATCATTATGTCCTACAATCTTAGCACATTTGCCAATTTTAATATTTTTTATCGGGACACAACTGCCCATAGAGGGACTGCCCCTCGCAAAGTGGGACAGGTGGTAACCTTAGTCGCTACTCCTATGTTGGTGCGGCGCGCTGACATGCTGCGGTACACCTTCTCTGGGTATGACCACTGACGGTGCATTGTGGGACAAACGCGGTCTTAAGCGTATCCTTTGCTCCTTGGACGGGTACACTTAGGGCTTCGTGGGTTGTATTTGCTTCTCCGTTTAGTTGGGACGGGTACTATGTTGCATACTCTACGTGCATTTCATTCTGCACGGGCCCTGGCTGCTGCCATTACTATTATGGGCGGACCGTGGCAGTCAGCACATTAGGTTGCTCACCGCCTGCCGGCTTAGCCACGCCTCCGGACGCATCCTACTTGGGCTCGCTCACGTACACTACGCACGTGTCTGTGGTTGCGGCGCACTCTCATTACTATGCATATGGCGCTACTACGCCAGCTATTCACTGCACCGCCGGCGCAGCCCTTACGCCGGCCTTGCGCCGAGCTTCATGAATCCCGGGGACTGTCTATCAGTTACTTGTTAAATGTCTAGCCACAGCTCAGGGTTGATTAACATAGGGACACCAAGCACTGGTGGGAAAACAAAACTGTATTCTTTCACTCACAAAACTTGATCCAAAACTGACCAGATTTATCTGGTGATGACCCAGGTATCTGGCTGCAATACCATCTACATCCAAGTCTGCAAATTGCTGTCTAGCCCTCCCGAAACCTATCTCAGTTTTTGGAGGAGCAGGTGGATGCAATGGTTGGACTGAACAAGGATGGCAAGTCTGAGGGGCTACAAACTCTTTAGCATATATCCCCAGAGTACAACTTATACAGATGATCTCCACCTAGCTTCTAAACAAGCCACTATCATACAGTATTCAGATGACTCAAAAGCATAGATAAACTAAAGCAACATGGCCAAGATTCTTTCTTTACCATAGAGGCCCATCTGTCTGACACACAGCTACTCCTTAACCCTAACAAAACAAACCTTTTACCCAAAAGCATTCAGTCACTCCTCTAACAACACCAACATAGAACTAATAAGCCAAACCAAGCCTCTAATAGTCACTGTTGACAAAAGCTTAAATTTTGATCATCACATAAAACAAGCAGTAAAAAACTCCCACCAAAGACTAGGTGCACTCTACAGAGTTAAACCATATCTCACAGATAACGGCAGAAAAATTACTGCTCAATCCATTCTCATCCCTAAACTACTTTATCCTGCTGCCATTTTGATTAACCTACAACCCACTCTCCTCTCACTCTTGGAACAGTGTTAAAATAATGTGGTGAATGCTGCTGCCAGTCATTGTTATAGACCATATCACTGTCTAGTCCTAAAAAACTTCAAAGGTTAGAGCTAAAGCATTACCTTACACTTTTCCAACTAGTCAGTTCCCACAAATTTATCTATTATCCAGACAAATGCCCAAATTTGAAAAAAAATTTCCAACTTGATAACCCAAATAAACAACAGAAATCCACAGACAAAATGTTACTCTTACAAAAGCTAACAACTCAGCTGGTGACTCTTTGTACTCCTCTTTACAGTCCATAATTTTAACCCCCTCCCTCTCTTTCTAAGAAGCACAGTAAGCAACAGCTCTTTTAAAGCACAAACAAGAGAATACTTAAAAGATAACGCGGCTCTGTATATGCATAACTCCTGGATGGTACCTGTTCTGCCTCTTACTTTCTCCTATTCTTTTCAAGCCCTATGTCCTCAGTTACTGGCCCAAAATGTCTCTCTTGCCATCCACCACTCCCTCTTCTTACTTCTACCGATCCTAAAACATTCTCTCTCTCTCTCTCTCTCTCTCATCCCTTAATACTAATCTCCCATTTACTCGTTTTCTTTCCTGTCAAGTTCATTTCCAAATGTGCTTCATAGCTCATTACATTATGCTGATATTAACTGGCTAGACTATCCTGGTAAACAAACCCAACACATAAATAAAATAAATAAATAAATAAATTAGCCCAGTGCTATAATGGATGAGAAGTTAAGCCACTGTCCAATCTGACTGAGTTGGTAGCAGCTCAGGTGGATATAAAAGATGCCATAAATCAAAGAGAGTAGTGGGTTGCTTTATTTATACATCATAATGCTATATACATTTTTAACATTTACACTTTCCATTTCACATTAGTATTGTCAGAATTGCATTATCAGATAATAATAATATTCCTTATTATTTCTTTTAGCATTTTAGCCTTCCTTCTATTTAAATATCCATCTTTTTATTTTTATCCAACACGTTCATATTCTCTATTTTTATTATACAATAATCAATCACATTTTCTTTCTGCAATGTCCATATTGCTGCAGACAATATTTTGCGACAGTTTTGTAGTCTCCATCTTCTAAATCTGATTTTGCTGAGGCACAGCTGTTCTGCAGGCCACCAAACTTTTAGCTGCATGCATGTCCTCCTGGACTGAAGACACCGATAAGCCAGCTTCAATTGAGGCATCATTCAGAGTGCCAGAACAGTTGCTCACATTGCGATTACTGAAGGTGGGGGCGTGTAGGGTCTATATTACAACATCGAAATCCCAAGTTAGCAAACCCCTGCTTGCCAACCACTAAACAGAAAACTGTCATTTCTGTGAACAGCTACTACAGTGAATTTTTTCTTAGGGGGAAAGAAAGTTGCTTGGCCAGCCAGAAACGAGACAGTATTTCAGACCTGTCAAACTGGGGGACTTTGTCCCCACCCCACCCCCAGTACACCCCCTAACTAAATATAAAAACTCCAAGATCACACTACAGTGGGGAAAAAGGCAAATTCATGGTGATGGCCAAGCAATATTTTTCCCGTAGGAAAAATTTTGCTGTAGTGGCCGTTCATAGAAATGACAGCTTGCTGTTTATTGGTTGGCAAAAAGGCGTTCTCTGACTTCAGTTTTCGATGACGTAATAGAGACCCAGAGGTGTAGTTCTTTGATGTTGGCTTGCAAGGAGTTTCCTGGAGATCAAGGGAAAGTCTTTGTTACCTGACCATGAACCGAGGCCTGAAAGTCGGTATCTACCAGGTACTTGATAAGTAAAGCATAGAGGACCAAACCATTGCTTACCAGATCAACATGGCCTGGGCTGGGAAGAGTCTCAGTCCAGTTCAGCTCCTAGACATCGTCTCAGCATCTCCTCAGCTGGCTCAGAACCTTATGTCTTTTATTTTAGTCCAAATGATTTGCTTTGGAAATCCACAAGGTATTATTGACGAGAAATGTGGAATCTCCTTTAGAAGATTCCAATAACTCAAACTCTGAGGCAGACAAATTAGCTTATGATGGTCATTTCCCTTCTGAGCTAGCCTATTAATCTGCCATTGAGGACATCTTAATCTCTGCTTCACTTCCACAGAATTTATCCTTTTGTGCCAGAATGCATAAAATAAAAAGAGGAGTTCTACTGGTAGATGTAGGAGTGCTCAAAGGTCCAGCCTGGGAACAGGGTGCATGCTACTCCTCCAGTAATGGATGTCTTGGAAGATGTACTTGTTGATGCATCCTAGGAGCCAGATTCCCTTTGGCTGCTCCTTGGAAGCATTCTATAGGGTTAAGCCTTTCCATACATTTTTATATAAAAACTTTTTGGCTGATTGAGTAATTGTCTGTCTGAGGTCCACCAAAAGGTTATCTATAGCTCCATGCAAGAACCTATTCCTATTGACAGTGAAAACACTCAGTAGGTTTGGGAAAACCGTTTGCACAACTGTTTTCAAGTCTTACACTATCAAGCTGAAATTTGCCTACCAGCAACCCCTGCTAGAAAAATTTATATCAGAGCAGGTCATGGAAAGAGATGCAATAAAAGCAACAGATGCATGAACTGCATACCGAGTAGCTCTCCTAGAAATGTGGGTACAACTTGCAGGGCAGCAGTAAGAGTGTCAGTAACTCAGAGACATACCCAGTTAAGGACACAATCTATGACAGACCATGGGAAGGCAGAGCTCCTCAATGTATCTTTAGGCAATGACCTCCTCTTTGGACACAATGTAGAAGGCATCTTTAAAAGAAAGGAGGAGGAAAAATTATGACTACGCAGTTTTTTCAATGCCGGGCACCATAGTCAGAAAAGAACTACTCTAGTAAAACATGGATTTTGTTCTCCAAAAAAGGCAAGAATAAGACTGATAAAGAACAATGGTCATATTTAGGAAAATCACACACACACACACACACACACACACACACACACACACACACACACACACACACACACACACACACACACACACACACACACACACACACACAATACTTGATAACAGGCAGCAGTATACAGTTTGATTTCTAATTGCAATGAAGAATATTGTAACAAATCTCATTCAATTATTTTTGATATGCTTAACCCCATTCCATAAATTCCTGTTACTTTTCCTCTTAATATTCTTCAGGAATTGTGCACAATCAGGTTTTTTAAACTATTATAAACACTTAAAAGCTTCATCTCATTTAAACTTTCACCATCTACCCAATTTGTGATTAATATTTTAAATTCCTTTTTACATATAATTAATCTTGTACCTATTTCAGTAGTTTCACTGTCTATTATGACATCATCTACATATTTCTGCATATTAGTAATTGCATCACACTATTGCCTTTATTCCCCAAATAAGACAAACATATGTATGATGAAGCAAAAAATGCTAGAATTAGAAAAAAGAATGACAAGGGAAAAAACAAAAAAGCAAAAACAGAAGCTTGAGGGCTATCAAGCTTGTTAATTCTAGAGAGAACAGCCATGACTCAGCCTGGCAGGCCCTCCCTCCACCACAGATACCCAATCCCACCCTATCCTTGTCCCAAAACTCATTTCCACTGTCCAGTAAGGATAGAAGGAGGTCTGACTTTGTTTGTAGAAAATTGGAAAAATATAACCAATGATTAGTGGCCCCTAAGAATTCTACAATAAAGCCACATGTTGCAGTTTGTAATCAGGCCAAAAGGTGAGGGCATCCCATAAATACCAGGGGATCAAGTGACTTAGTGTCCCCCCTACTAAGAGAATTGTTGGGACGGCCAGCTATAGAGACAGAGTAATGGAAAAGAGAAAGAAAATTCAGGCTTATTGAAGTCTTCTCCTTTTAACTAGAAAGAAAGACACATGGAGATCTGTCATGGATCTCTTAAAATTGAAGATATTTCTAATCTTTCCAAAATTTAAGACATTGACTCTTCAAAGCATTTTACCACTCCTAGTTCCATACGCCTTTTTTGTCACTTTGGACCTGAAGTATGCATACCTGTATATTCCAACTGCCAAGGATTACAGAAGGTTTTTAAGGTTTGTAGTGGGAGGGAGGCATTACCAATTCACTTCCTTGCCTTTTGCTGGTCTACTCCACCCAGGGTCTTCCACAAATGCCTGTCTCTAGTAATAAGACTGTTGTATTCAAGCAGAATCCCTAGAGGAGATCCACAAGGCCTTAATCTGTAGTCCAACATACTTTATGGAGTTAAGGCATTCCATAAACCAAATAAATTAAAGATTAATGCCATTTTTTTAGGAAGACAGTTAAACACAGAGCTGCAGAGGTCCATTTTTGCTAGAAGTCAAGTAGTCTCCAAGATTCTCTTTATCCAAGACATTCTGGAGAATAAAGCCACCATGGAATGGGCATTCTTGAGGGTTCTGGGCAATGTGGTGCCTTGTATCCTGATGGTGCCTCTAGCAAGACTGCATATGAGGAAATTGCAGTGGTACCTCAGAAATATATGGTGCCAGTATTCTTATCTTCTGTAGACCGGCATTCCTCCCCTCACTTGCATAAGGAGCTCTCATGGCAGACAGGCCAGTTGTACCTCAATTTGGAGATGCCCTTCAAACTGATAGTGACTACACTGTCTCGGACCACAGGCTCCTCTGACTTAGCTTGAGAAGCTTCTTTGGGATCACAGAAAGTACAAGGCACATGGGATCAAAACATGAGGAAGAATGACATAAGTGTGAAAGAAATGTTGGCTGTGACACTGGCTCTGAGTGTTCAAACAAATTTGGGTGAAGGGAACCCTAAAATTCCTTATGGATAATAACACTGTAATGAGGTATATCAAACAAGCAAGGAGGAAGCCCCTCTTACATTGTATGCAAATTCAATATGTAGGCCTCGGGATTGCTCAAGGGGTGGGCATGACTCTCAAGGTAGCCTGCATTCCCTCCCTGGAAAACCTTGTCATAGACAGGTGAAGTAGATCACAAACAAACAGACCCACATACAATGGATGTTAAACAGAGTAATCTGATCAAGGACTGGGTTGAGCCATGAGTAGGCCTTTTTGCCTAAATACAGAACAAGTAGCTAAACTTATCTGATGGAGAACAACAGCTCTGACAGCTTGGAAGATATATCCCTTCTCCCTATGTACTTTCCCTTCTATATTCCTGATCCTTAGGGTAGTTCAAAACAATTAAGGAAAAAGTAATTCTGATAGCCCCCTTTTGTCTTTTGTCTACACAACACTGGTCCTCTCTCCTGCTAATTCTAACAATGGAAAAACATGGAGCATTGCTTCAGCTTTTGGATGTTCTCATCTAGAAGCAAACAACCCATTATATATCCCCAACCTGATCACATTAAGGCCTCTTCAACTGAATGATCATACATTAATCTAATCTCTCTCTCTCTCTATATATATATATATATATATATATATATATATATATATATATTCAGAGCATGTGTTCAGTATTATGAAATAGGATAGGAATCCAAACAAAAGAAACTTCTTTTTGGCAAACTGGGATTCTCCCTCTGGTGTCTATTTTATGATCAAACACTGCTTTTGGCACTGGTCCTGGACTACCAGACCTTTACAAGATGGTCCTATTACATGCTTCTATTGCCATAGCTTACCTTAATATGGACCTCTTGTACTCAAGGTTATCACTGAATTGTTTTCTCTTTCTTTACTTGGAAGATGCTTTTTTTGGCTCCTGTTACTTATATAGAATGATTTCCGAATTGCAAGTACTGATGTGCAGGAGACCCATTTTCATCTCTCTGTCTCTCTCTGGGAGAGGATATCCCTTTGCACCAAAACCTCTTTCAGGTCAAAAGTATTGAATGATATATCTTTGAATCAGACAAGTTACCTCTCTGTGTTTTCCTTTAAGCCTCAGAACAAAAGGGAAAAGAAACATGCAGTGTTTGGGTGTTTATAGATTAGTGAGATTTTTATTTGGATGGAGCAAAGGATTTCTTCACATCCTTGGCTAAGATTAAGGAAGGAAAATCAGTTAATAAGCAAACAATATCAAAACTGCAGGTGCCTTCTGCATGCTACTACTACTCTGCTTATGGTAATCCTGCCCCAGGGGATGGCAAAGCCCATTAAGTCACAGAAGCCATCACAGCATTCTTGTTGGGGGGGCAGTACCCAGCCATTTTTAGACACAACTACCTGGTCATCAGTTCTATATTATGATTTTATTTCCTTTTTGTTAATCAGGTTATTCCCACTGTATTGTGTATATCTAAAGGTTTGCAAAACATATCTTTAGTAATGGGGCAAAAATAATCCAAATTATGACCATAAAATTTAAATTATTCATAAGAAGTCCAGTGATAGGAAGCATGTCAAACTTAAATTAAAAAAGTTGGAATAATATATTCACAAATGCACTAAAGAGCATTTAACCACATGGCTTCTTTAATCAAATTCATTTAGTTCTGCCAGAAAACCCAGGCATCTGAAGCAAAATAAACCTGTTTCAGCAGTAAATCTTCTGGCCTGTAAGTATGGGAGATATGATGGGGGGATATGTTGTTTTTGTAAGAAGAAGTAAATCAGAGCAGGTGCCCTGACTGGGAATATCAGACCGTATTTGGTGGTTAAAGTTCTAGTATCTTGTGTGTATTACAGATATGTTTGTCAGATGTAAAAGCTTGTTATTACCTCTCTATCATATAACCAAGTGCTATTTTTTTTCTGTCTTGTACTTTTCATCATCATGGTATTACTATGACATAGTAATGTGCAGGTGCCATGGCTAGACCTCAGTTCTGTTAGATGGTGCACTGATACAAATAAAGGCTATGGACAACAACACAGATGGGATGGAGCACTGAATGTGATTCAGCTAACTCAGTTTTAATTATCAGCCCAGATTCAGAAGAGACGGGGGTGGAGTGAATGAAAAATCAGTAACTGTTATCATCTTACCAGTGCTGGAGGAGTGTATGTCTTGGAGACTATCATACCATCAGATTCTTTTCTACAGACTAGGGCAATATCACCTGAATCAGCTTCCTGGGTGGGGCCCGGGCGTTGCTTTGTGTGTATGCCCAGTACATATCAAACCTTGAACTGGTTACCTAGCACAGCTCTGAGACTTCTATCTCCAAAACATGGAAAATGACTTACAGTGTGGAACAAATGAGAAAAATGGGAATAACTTACCAGCAACTCACAACCATAACTAGGCATTTCAGTGCCATGTGTGGTTTCTTAATCTGGCAATAACCCAACTCTAAATTGAGGACTAAAAGGAAAAAAAACAACATACAAATATAACAAGCAACTTGCAACATCTATACCCATTGCTCCACTAACATCTTGCTCCTGGGCCGGCTGCCACCTTTGCTCCACTCTAGCTATACCTCTCTAGCACCTTTAAATAGGAATCTTGCATCATGGTTAATTCATGCATACACATTCTGCTGATTAATTAATATGATTCAATATTATATACCGTGCATATTTTTTTAAAAATATTCTTACAATGAATGGATGTCAGACCCTTTTAATGTGGAGCTGCTTTGACTATGGATGTTTTGACATTTGAAATGAAGGAAATTCCTAATAATGAGATACATTTGAGAAGTATGTCACTAGGACGTACAGAAGAAGCTAGGCACTCCTGAAAAAATGAAGTAAATGATCCACGCAAGATGACATTTCACCACCACTTGACCATCCCCAACATTTAAAGTATCAACGATTGGTACAAGACAACAAATGAGTCAGTGGGTCAATGGGATGGGCTTTATGGTGACATGGAGAACTGGAAAAAAAAGTAATGGTTGTAATGGATTTAGGTGGAATATAACAGTAAGAATACAATAATGACTGGGCTGTGCTATATCTCACTGGTGTCACTGATGAAACTTACTGATTTTCTTTCATAATGCACAAAGTGGTTTAGCAATTTATGCAGACTCAGCAACTCCACGGTAGCAGAGGGTGTGCGCAGTAATTAGTAGAGCCAATCACAGTTTGTACAAATCTAGAAAAAAAGCCCAGAAATTTTGATTTGCGTTTAGGGAGTTAAATTAGAGACAAGACCTTCAGCCAATCACCCACAGCCCCCCAAATCACTAACAAGTAGCACTTTTTTTATTAGAAAACTAACACTATTTCAAGAAGAATTGATAGAATAACAAAAAAACCCCAAAAAAAACTAAACAAAAAAAAAAAAAACAAATGGATGCCATTTGTACTTGTTCCAAGAGTTTAATGGAAAAAAATGTCAGTTTATCATAAGAAAAAAGAAGGCACAGACAAAGTGACTAATACGTGATGGTACATAACTCGATGATTTAAGCATGACCTCTGATAACTACAAACTGTTCACAAGTATTAATTTCAGAAAGTGTGAATAGAGCTTGCATACTTATCCAAGTAGAAGTGAAAGTCATAAGGTAAACTATGGACTCTTAAGGATTAGTTTTTGCAGCAGCAGCTCCTAATAATGGGAAACATAGAAGATAGTTGTACGGGTTTGTCTAGTCCTGATCTATCAGTGGACCATTTCATCAAATTTAACAAACCTCCCTCAAGGCAGTGCAGCCTCAGAGGATGAGATATTAAGGAAGGTGGTGAAGGGAGCTTTGGTGTCTGTATTGGGAGGCACTTGTCAACTCTTCATCCAGAAAGTCTTTTTTTTTTTTTTTTTTTTTTAAATTCATTGAAACATTTCTTCAGCAGATTGGAACATGACAAAAGGTATCATACACATACACAAGGTGCTTTAGTCTCATGGCTACTGGAAGCATGTGGGGTCACTAAGAAAGGCAAAACTCCTTTGTTTACATGTTAGAACAATGCTTTAGTTAATTTAGGAAAGACCTGTTAACAATTATGAGATGCTTAAGCATGCCTCATAAGAAGTAGGCAGGTCATGAACTGGTTGGATTTCTTTATAATAATAAAATCATGAGGTAGGTGTTACCAAAAGACACACATTATATTATTGAATGAGGTATAGGAGACAAGACAGCATGGCATTTTATTATGGAGAACCAAGACGGCTCCTAAAAGGCAGCAAAAAATAATTGCCTTCAGATATTGCTTAGTAAAACTTTGCGATATTCAAATCTTCAGGTAAATCATATAACTTTAGGGGTTACAAGAGAAATGGAATAAAAAGGACTTCATCGTACTGGGTGAAGAATTTAAAAGTTTAGGAGTAGACCATGAAAAAAAGATGTTAGTGGAAGCATGGTGGGAGCTCTCTCTCATTCCGGAACAAAAACAGTGTGCTCCCATGAAAGCAAAAGTGAAACAGTGTAAGCAGGCAATCCACGTGGCTGCAGTAAAAAAAATCTAACTAACCAGTAACAAGAACAAGACGGGAAACACGGAGCAGAGAAGTTAAGCAAGAAAAAGGTTGCAAAGATAGGAAGAAAGAAGGGTTTCATTTTAAAAGAAAACAAGGATAGTAGGAAAACATTTCTGCTTTTAAACAGAATAACAGAAAACTCCATTACCATAAGCTTAGTGGAATGTGTGGGAGATTTATTATCCAAAGAGGGCATTTTCCAGTGTTTTGCTCAGGTTTTTGTTATCTATCACAATTCAAATGTAAATTAATATTATGCTTTGAAAATGGCAGACATTGCTTTAGTCATGCTTAATGAATTGCTGAGAACCTCAAAATTAAGTAACTATAGTATATTAAGTTAGTAGCCGCGGTGGTACGGCGGTAACGTTGTTACCTCACAGCAAGAGGTTCTCCCATTTGATTCCCAGCTTGGCTTGGGAGTGCCTTCTGTGCGGAGTCTGCATGTCCTCCCCACAGTTGGGTAGTGTTCGAAAGACATGCGTGCGTAAATGGGCATGCCTTTGTTGAAGGTTGGGCGTTGAGCTTGCACCTCGATGTTTCGTAAAAAAATCTACTGCTAATCATTAGCGGACCGGAGTTCTGCTGTGGCGACCCCTTACCGGGAAAAAGCCAAAAGACAAACAACAACCACATAGTATATTAAGTTAAGAAATACAAAGAAATTAAAAGGCTGTTAAGAGCCCATCCTTATTTATGTGTTCAGAAATGGACTGACACTGTGGAAGAACACTAGGTTGTAAAGAAACGATTAACATGCAGCTCTGTAAAAGATTTGCTGGTAGGAAAGATCCAAAATCTTACAAATCCATTCGTCTGATAAGTAATGCCAGATAATACAGTCGATTCTGGTAGAAGTGATTTGCTGGGCAGGCTTGGATGAGACAAAATAATATGCTTGTGGCAAAGAGACAGGTACATTTTAAATAAATATTTTTGGTTCCTGCTTCAAACGTTTGCAATCAGTAGTGCTCTGGAGCCCTTACTTGATTGTTTTGACATCCCCAGTACCTATCTGGATTATACCTCATGAATGCCTCTAGGGTAGGGCAGGTGATATGGGGGTGTGATTGGCCAATCCCTTGCACTGTATAATGCATCTGTGATGTAAAAAGTGCTGTAGAGTTCAGAGTGTGGTAGAAAAGTGTCATAGTCTGACACAGTTTAAAAGAAAAAAAAGAAAGAGATGCTTTTTTTGTTCCTAAACCCAAGCAAACAGGTTATTTTTTTTGTTTTGGAGGGACACCAGATTAGCTCAAAAAGAACTAGTTATACCTCTGCAGTGATAGGTGGAGGGAAAATTCCCATCCTGATAGGTGATGAAGACTTATTTATGCCCTGTTTTCTTTTCTAAAGCCCAATGATTATAGCATACATGTCACTACAGTAGATTCCTCAGTCCTTGAGCTCCTGCTGTGATAGTCCTGGCACCTGGCTTAGCCGTTACTGCCCCAGGCCCCTCAAACAAGAAATCCCTGGCATGAAAGCAATTAGAAAAATGGGGAACAGGAGATTGGGATGGCCACAGTAGGACACCATCCTGACAACTGCAGATAGGAATGTTTTGTTATGTCAGTGTTTTATCAAGTAACAGACTTCACAATTCCATTGAATATTTTACCAATGACATAGTGCTCCTTGGTTAAACCCTGCTGATGGACATTCCCTCCACTAAAATTAACAACATAGCCAGCTTTAGGTACTTGCAAAACCCATGGCTGGAGGGCCACCTTAATCATCCTTGACTGTGTGGGGACCCCAGAAAAGCTGCTGGTGGTTGTAAAAAAATGAGGAGAAAAATGTACCAATTTCCCGTTTATGCTCTTTTACCTTAACAGGACTGTGATATGACCCTTTCAGGATAAAGCTGATAATAAACATGAGAAAGGTAGGCACTAGCTAGATCAGCAGTCTAGTATGACTGAGCATAGTGCACACTTTGGATTTTATGAAGAGCTAAAGGTTCCAATCTTCAAACATGGTTTTCTCTTTCAGGGAGTTATATACATTCTGGCGGAACACTAGATACTTTAACATTCAATTACATTGCTGAAGAATTCTGCTCAATGCCAAAATAATAGCTGAATAAACGCTCAAAATCAGGAACTTGTTGTAAGTATTACTCTAATTCATTTAAAAAGTTATTGACACCTTTGCATCAATATGCATTTTTGGACAATAAGAACTATACAACTCTGATGTCTTAATTTATTGACTAACTGTAATCCTGAATAAATTACCTGCAAATCAAACTTTTGTATGAAGGACAAAGCAAAATTATGAAGCAAAACCAGGGAAGGTCTCTAAAATCAGGGGCAAAGACAGGTTTGTATTACTCGTCAATGAGATAAATAAAAGTGACTTATCTCTGCTGATGATCTGGTGTGACAGTACCAGTGTCATACATTGTATTACTATTTGCTGAAATAAATACAAAACTATTATTGTTTGGCTTATGCGTATGTGTGTGTGTGTGTGTGTGTGTGTGTGTGTGTGTGTGTGTGTGTGTGTGTGTGTGTGTGTGTGTGTGTGTGTGTGTGTGTGTGTGTAAAAATATCACAGATTTTTATCTGAGCATGCACCCCATAATGCAGGAACACATACATTATTCTTCTAGGCATCAGTCAAAAAATGCAGCTACGTAATTACATTTATAAAATAAGGTATAAAATATATCACAGAACATTCACACACTTAGATCTTCTAGTAGTTTGGTGGCCTTCACTTCCCAGACTAATCATCCTTGACTGTGTGGGGGCACCACAAAAGTTTTGCTAGTTTGGGAAAAATGAGGGGAAAAAATGTATTAATTTTTTGATTACACTCTTTAACCTGAACAACACTGTGATATGACCCTTTTAGGATAAAGCTGATAATGCCCTCTTTTCTTAACCGCACCAATTCTAAAACCAGCCCTGCTGACAAGTGTGTTAACAGAAAGTTGATGTAAGTCATGGGAGGCTGGGGATTGTGTGGTTATTACTACTTTAATTTTCATTGCAGTCAAACCACAGAGGTGTGCACAAGGGGTCATTATATCTTGGGTTTGGGTGGGGACAGTGTAGTCATTGTTTCATTTACTTTTCACACAGTCCTCAGAGGTGTACAAAGAAGGTTACTGTAGTTTGTGTAGGGATAGTTTACTGTCTAGGAGCAACAAAGTACAATACATTATCATTATGTTTTTTTCACTTTCCTCACAATCACACATCAGGTGTGTATATAGGTGGGTACCTTTGAGGGTTAGGGGTGAGGATGCATGCTATCTATATGTATGTTAGCAGTCACTTTAAATACATGAGTGTGGCAGTTTGAACCTCTGCTTCCATTCCAGTCTAACACCAGATGGATGCATAGGCATTGACTGTCTTTTCTGAAATATCAGGGAGGCAGGCTGTATTCCCAGATAGGACCTGTGTATCATCACAGCAATTGTCTCGTTAGTTTATTGTGAGTTCCTATTTTGTCAGCTTTGAACATTAAGCCTTAGGCACAACTTAGGTCTTCCTTGAAAGAAAAAAATAAGACTGAAATTCTTTTCTTAATCATGATTTTTGTTTAGACCATTGTTTGATTAAAATGTTGGGAAATGCTCTTAAACACATCCCAGAGAATCTATAACCTATATAGCTTCTGGAAGCAATTGTTTAATTGAGTTATTTCCTAAATAGCTATTACTACTCTGTCTTGGACAGAAAAGTTCTGTTGAAAGGATGCATGGAAAACTAAAGCTGAACCACAATGAATTTCTTTCCTTAATCATAATTTCTGTTTAATCCATCAGAGCACATAGAAAGTAATGCCTTTTTGAAAAGGCTGACAAGTAAGACAAAATGTGAAGATTGGGGAAAAAAGTAATGTACATGTTATGAGGACACCAAGATGTGGGGAAAGCAGAGATGAGCACTGAAGGATATGGTTGTGTGTGTGTGCGGGGAGGGGGGACTGCCGTAACCGTACAGTAGGCAGTGCCTAGAGTGCAATTTCACCTAAATCCAGCCCTGTACATAGTTATTGTAATGTATCATTCTTGCAACTAAATGCCGCTAACAGTGAATGTCCCTTTTTGATATGGGCCAACATAGTGTGGTACACAGACCTGTGTAATGTAAGAGCATTTAAGCTGCAGATCATTCTGAGTGTACTACTATTAAATGTTTGTAGCATGAACTAAAAGGTTGCTTATTAGGGGTGGCAGTGACAGGGTGATACTTGGACAGAAAGCGCCTAGGGGCCCCTAACTTGACATTGGCTGGGGGCCCCCAAAATGCTAATACTGGCCCTGTGTGGCATCCATGCCTGAGATTTCACTAATGTGAGACATCCATGCCTGCTGTCCCACTAGTCTCATGCTGTGTGAACTGCTGTCATATTTTACAGTTGAGTGAAACTGTGTGTGATATGGTGGCACTGCTCTCACAACTATCACTAATTCACAAACTCTGCACTTATTGGTTCACTCATTCCACTATCAGTACTAGTATTTGTCCAGCTTATCTGGAGTTCCCATTTTCTTTCCTCACTTGTCTTTTCTGGGATCTTACTATGAACTTACAATTACTGCAGTTTCTTTGACTTAGTTATAATTAACAGCTAAGATCTACAAAATATATCTGCAAACCTCTTGCAGCTTGGTGAGTCAACTTACCTAGTCAATATGGAAGTTCAGTCCACTTTCACCCTGTTTTCTCCTAGCCTTATAGAATGTGGTATTATTACATAGCATGGAAAGGGTTTACTATCAAAATTTCGAAACAAACTCCGTCGACTGTACTATCGTTAAACACAGAAGTTTGAAAACAGTAATAGCAATGTCAAAAAAAAATCTAGGAACGGGTTTTAACATGGGTCGAGGTAGGAGAGATGTTTGTAGTTCGGAATAACACTGAACACCTACCTCAACCCATGTTAAAACCCGTTCCTAGATTTTTTTGACATAGATATTACCGTTTTCAAACTTCCGTGTTCGACGATAATACAGTCAACAGAGTATGTTTCGACATTTTGATAGTAAACCCGTGGAAAACTGCTTTATAGCAGGCTGTCAGTTGTCTGGCAGTTGGCTTAGAAGTTTAAGGAGCTGTTAATGAGCTGTTTCCTGTGGTCCAGAGGTACAAGGTTTGATTCCCTCAGCCTCCATTGCCTAACTGTGTGACTCTGAGCAAGTCACTTAACCAGGCACTGGTCCTGGGCTGAGTCTGAAAAAGATCTATGGATATCACTGCTCTACCCTGGAAAACAAATATAAATAAATAAATAAATAAATGTTTGCCAGCAAATAGCTACTGGTAGGTCAGCACTGTACAACCTGTAAAAGGTCAAATATCTTTGTAACTTGGAGATTACCCACTCTACAAATGAGATTAGCAGTGAGCTTTACATCTCAGCATGAACATATCAACTTACATATGATGAGGTTTTCAAGAAATCACATCTCAAATCATCTGGAATCAGTAGAGAAAGTTTACCACAAACAAATAATACATCGCACACACAGCATAAGTTAACATATTTTCAGGGAGTTCCAAAGTTGCACACCATAAGCCTTTCTCATCTGCAAAGTCTGTCTGCACAAGTGTAATGCCATATTAATTGATGGTCTCCATCATTAAGGATACAGATTCTACACTTACTATCCTGGATAAGAACAGGTTGGCAGCTGCCTTCCTGCCACCAGGATCCATAATGATAGGAGGGTTCTCGAGTCCCTCCTAATGTAGTAAGTGACAGGTACAAATAGTGGGCTACAAGTCTTAAGTGCCAAACATGCCTTATCTGAGCCACTCATCCCCATGAAGCATGAGTCACCTCAGAAAACATAAAAGATGAGTCCTAGTACACTTTAATGTAATATGTACTGGGAATCCCTCCGACCCAGTATGTATTTCTCTGACCATTTAATTACAAACCCAGGTTGACAGACCACTCATAACTTAAGAATCTCCACAGACTATTTCCTGAAACTTGGAAATTGGTCTTTGTTATGCCCCTACATAAGGTTGGCCCTATCTTAGACCTTAAAAACAACATTAGCCTAACAGGCCTATTATATAAGGACAGGGAATGCATCATAACAGACTTTTTAATACAGATACTAAATTCCTTGTGCCCTTAATCATTATGAATTAGGCATTGCCAAGGGTAAGTCATGCCTACTAAATCTAGAAAACTTCTTTTAAAAAAATCAGATTAGTGGTGGATGGAGGCTATACAGCCCAAACAGCGTATCTAGATCTAGCCAAAGCCTTTGGCAATATCCTCTATTTAGGCATCATATATGTAGAATATTGTGCATATGTTGTACCTTTAAGAAGTGTTTCAAGGTTGGCAAGTGCATATAAATACCCAGCATGTGCTAGCTTCAGTGCCATTTTTGAGTGCAGCCAGAGAGTTAGCATATATGAGTGTAATAGCTAGTCTGTTTATAAGTTTATCTAAGTTAAAGTTATTAAGCCTCAATCCTGATATTTTTGTACATAATAAAGCTGCTTGAACAGAACCCACATAGACTCATCTATTTTATTCTGATTAGATGAGTGACTTGGTGTCAGAACTGGGATTCCAGAGGCTGCTTTTTAGAGCTACAAGGTACAGACTTAACAGTGAAGGTAAACTAAGAGAAACAAGCACAAAAACGGGCCAGAAACGAACCAAAGGTAATGAAAACTTGCATGAGCAATTTATTGTATTAAAAAGATAAAGCAGATTACAAGGGCACAAACCGCATTATTAAACAAGCAAGGGACACGAAAGGTTTATTAATTAAATGAAATGTTTAAAATTAAGATATTCGATAAAACAATTATCAGAAAAGTGCATAATGGGTTCGGAATTACCTTAGAATTGCAAAATGAGCATGTTTAAAGCAAAACGGGCATGTTTAGAGTAAAACAAGCACAAGAAAAGTATAATGGCCAAGAAAAAAAAGATTAAATGAGCAAAATGAATATAACAAAGTGCAAAAAGGGCACATAAAGCATAAATAAAGCAAGGCAACAAAGTACTGTGTTTTGACATAACTACTACTTTGCATTGTATTCAGGGTATAACAAGAGTTATGTGAAGTATCTCAAAGTGTATAAAACTGCTTACCGTGTGTGTGCTTATTACTGTGCATTTATTCCAACAAGTTTATTTGCATGTAAAGTACAACTACTTTGTAAAGTACAGTCAGAATACAACCATTTCGAAAAGTTTCTTGTGCTGGGTGTGCCTATTTGCAAACTGCCACCATTACAGAGTGTTTCTTGCACTGTAAATAGCTATTTAGCAAAGTACAGCCATTTTGGGGAAGTTTCAGTGTGCTGTGTACTGTTTATTCGCAAAGTGCAGATACTTTGAAATATTTCTTACTCTGAGCTTCTTCTGCCCAATTATTCACACAGTGCAGTTATTTTGAAATGTGTCTTACAATGATGATAAGGGACTTTTACAGTACAGTAATTTCAAGAGTATTACAGTGCTGAGTCTTATTTTATGTTTCTTTCACTGATAAGAGGTGATTTCTTATAGTACAGTAATTTCAGGGGTACTACAGTGTCAGAGAGACTTATTTCCCAAAGTTCCAGTTATTCAGAGGCTTGTTTTGCTATTGGGCTTAGTTACAAATACTGGCATAAATTTCTGGCATATGTATATGTGTGTATGTTCATGCATACTTGCAAAAGCCTTCACTGGTATGTATTAATATGGCAGACAGATTTTGAAAACCCTCACCATTGGAGTTTGATCAGAATATTTCAGAGAACTGGAGAATATGTGAGCAAGAGTATGATATTTTTATACAAGCAGCTCATTCTGATAAAGATGCATGCAACAGGGAATTCATTTTGCTAAACCTACCTGAGTCAGAGGCCATTGAAAGAGAGCATTCATTTGTGTATGTACCAGCAGTATATGAGGAAGAAGGTGAAAACCATCATATTGTTGTACAGGTTGAATGAAGGGAAAACCCTGAGTATTTGAAGTACAAATTCAAGGAAATGTATAACCCCCAGACAAATATTACATTATGGAGGCATTTATTTTACAAAAGAGATCAAAGACCTGGGGAAATGTTTGCAACTTATATAACTGACCTGAGAAACAAAGTAAAAATGTGTCAGTTTGGTGACTTAAAAGATGAGTTGATAAAGGACAGGCTTGTCGTTATTAATAGTGTTGCAGTGGGAAAGATTTTGCTTTGTGACAGTGATTTAATGCTGAGCAAAGCTATTGAGATTTGTCAAATCCATGAAGTTACAGAAAGGTACACATGTATGCTTGCAAGTGATATGAACATGGTTTCAGGCTCCAGACCAAATGTAGACAGCATGCAACACATGGCTAGCAGAAGCAGGCCTAAGCACATGGCAGCTGCCATCACTACAGGTTTACTTGGGAAACCTCATAATTTTCCAGCAAGTTCTAAGAAAAGGACATGCACAGTGCAGTACAACTGTGAGTCAGCAAAACCCAAATCCAGCTTTATTGCTAACTGTCACAATTGTGGTGCCAATCATGAGTCTAAAAGAGAAAAATGCTTAGCATTTGTTCAGCAATGCCACAAGTGCAAAAAATGGAACCATTTTCAAAAGTTTTGCAAATCAAGTAAACCTCATGGAGTTTTAAGGAAGGGGTCACTTGAAAAAGCAAGTTGATCACATAGAGAGCTGCAATTCTACTTTCTGTATAGATTGTGTATCAGTAATTGGTGAAAATGTTTATGCAGTTAATTTGCTGCCAAAGAATGAAGTGTTTTGTACTATCCAGATCAATGGCAAATCCACCAAGCCTAAAGTAGACACTGCCTCAAAGTGTAATGTTATGTCAGCGGACACATTTACTAAGCTGAGAACTGGTGAACAACTCAGTGTGGCTAGTTCTGTGGAACTTGTTACTTATAGAGGTGAAGAAATTAAAACCAAAGGCTCAGTAGTGCTTTCATGTTATTTGAATAGGAACTGTTACAACTTGTTATTCCATGTAGTCCAAAGACCTGTGTTGTCACTATTAGGTCTCAGAGACAGTTATAGAATGCATTTGCTTTATTTTACCTAAGTTGTTCATCATATAAACATATGCCCTAGTTCTAATTTTACTGAAGTTATTTTCTCAGAGTATGCTGATGTTTTTGATGACAAGTTGGGCAAACTTCCAGTTGTGTATTCCATGAAGTTAGACCCATAGGGCAGTCCAGTAGTTACACCAGCAAGAAAAGCTCCGAAAGCTATGCAAGATAAAGTCAACACTCATTTGGATAAAATGGTGCAGCAAGGTGTAATTTGTCCAGTTACAGAACCAACTGAATGGGTGTCATCTATGGTAACAGCCCACAAAAAATGCTCAGATGAAATCAGAATATGAATTGACCCAAGAGCTTTGAACAAAGCATTAAAGAGATTGCATATGTCCAATGCATACAGTCAAGGAAGGCACAGCCCTAATACCGAATACCACTGTTTTTTCTGACTTAGATGCAAAGAGTTCACTTTGGCAAGTGATGCTTGATCGTAAATCCTCATTACTGACTACTTTCAGTATCCCATATGGCAGATACAGATTCCTCAGGATGGCATTTGGAATAAATTCTGCAAGTGAAGTCTTCCAGCATGCAATGAAGCAATTTTTTTCAGGTTATCCTTGTGCCATAATAGTAGATGATTTATTGGTAGGAGGCAGTGGTGAAGCCTTGCATGACAGAAACCTTAAAAAAGGTTCTAGATACAGCACGTGAAGTGAACTTAAAGCTCAATCCTCTAATGTGCAAATTTAGAATACCAGAAGTTACATATGTAGGTCATTTCTTTACTAGCACTGGCTTGTGACCAGACCTGTCTAAGCAAGCAGCCATTCTTGAGATGCCAGCACCAGATAATGTTAAGGCTCTGCAACGTTTTCTTGGCATGGTCAACTATTTAGGCAAGTTTATACTAGACTTCAATTAGTTGACAGCACCTTTGAGAGAGCTGGTGTGTAAGAATGTTACATGGTCTTGGTTGGAACAGCACCAGAAAGCATTTGAAGACCTTAAGCTGTAAATTGCCACTCAGCTACATTAAGATACTATGACGTCAATAAACTAGTAACTCTTTCCTGTGATGCTTCAGAATTTGGTCTTGGTGCAGTTATTCTTCAGGAAGACAGACCAGTAGCCTATGCATCTAGAACTCTTACCCAAACTGACATGCAATATGCTGAAATTGAAAAAGAACTTTTGGCAATAGTATTTGCATGTTCAAAGTGTCATGATTATATCTATGGTTGAGCTATTCAGATTGAAATAGATCACTGACCTCTAGTTACTATTCTAACAAACCCTATTCATTCCACTCCACCGAGATTACAAAGAATGATGCTGAAATTACAAAAGTACAACTTCAAAATGGTCTATACAAAAGGCAAACTTATTTACCTGGCTGATACCTTATCCAGATTGCCCAGAAATACAATGGAACAGCTTCAAGCAGAGAATTTTGAGATTGACATCATGGAAGTGCATAATTTTTCTACCACAAGATGTGATAAACTGAGAGATCATACAAAGACTAATCCATTTTTGCAAAAGCTTAACCACTATATTAATGTTGGATGGCCGTCAAGGCAATCTGGTATACCACCTGAAATGCAAACTTATTTTCCTTACAGAGATGAGTTTTTGATAGAAGATGACATTATTTTCAAAGATTTTAAAATTGTTGTTCCTGCTTCCTTGCATCATGAATATATCCAGATTTTGCATTGTGGTCACTCAGGTTCCAAATCTACCAAAAGAAGGGTGAGAAAACTAGTACTTTGACCTTCTCTAGTAAATGACATTGATAAAGTACTTTCTTCTTATTCAGTATGCAATAGTAGTAAACCACTTCAGCTAAGTCAAGTTCCTGAACTACCTTGGTCAACAGTAGCGACTGGTATATTTGAGTGGAACAATCAGCATTACTTGTTGTTGATAGACTCTTATTTGAACTGGTTTGAGATTGATTTACTAACTAACCTAACATCCACTGTTGTTATCACCAAGTTGAAATGTAATTTCTTAGCCCATGGTAGTTCATACAAAGTTGTTTCTGACAATGGTACCCAATTTACAAGTCAGTTGTTTCAGAAATTTGCAAAAGAATGGGACTTTGCACATATTACTAGTAGTCCAGAATATCCACAGTCAAATGGACTGGCTGAATGTAAAGTACAGAGTGCAAAGCAATTACCTGAAAGGTCAAAATGTGATAATACTGATGTATTTTTGAATTTACTTAATCTCAGAAAAATACCCCAAGATGATATACTTGGCGTGCCTGCTCATAGACTTCTTTCTAGGCAAACCATAACAACATTGCCTATTAGTTCCAGTTTGTTAAGGCCTAAAGCTAAGAACAACATGACAATTAGAGCTCAACTATTCAGAAAGTGTTCTTTCCAGAAGCTATTTATGATAAATCAAGCATATTTCTTTGTCCATTGACAGAAGAAGAGACAGTGAGGATACAAACGGTGAAAGGTTTTGACCAGATTGGTCAAGTAACAGGTATATGTACCGATCTGAGTTCCTACTTTGTAAAATCTGAGGGTGTGGAGTACAGGAGAAATCACAGACACCTTCCTGTACCAGAATCGATATCACAGTATCATTCCTGTGATACAGTCTCTAGATCTCAGTGCAATCCAGACAATGTTCCTGTTGCAGAATGTGTCTTAACTTCTACTTCCATTCCTGACCATGTTCCTGATGTCAAACATTCAGCAGAGATAATCCCATTGCTAGGCCTGATTCTAATTTCTATATCACATGATTTGGTCATATTTCCAGACCTAGTGTGAAATACACAGCAACCTGGACATAATTATTTATATGTATTTTGTTTTGTATAATTGCATGACAAAGAATTATTTGTATTGATTGCATGTCGATTAATGTCATCAACATTGTATAACTTATTTCTCAAAGAGAGAGGATGTAGAATAGTGTGTGTATGTTGTACCTTTAAGAAGCATTTTGAGGTCGGCACATGCATATAAACAGGTAGCACGTGCTAGCTTCAGTAACATTTTGTGAGTGCAGCCAGACAGTGAGCATACATGAGTGTAATGGCTAGTTTGTTTATAAGTTTATCTAAGTAAAAGTCATTAAGCCTCAATCCTGATGTGGTTGTACATAACAAAGCTGCTTGAACAGAACTGACAAACGCTCATCTAGTTTATCCTGACTAGATGAGCCACAGTATATAAGGTCAAAGACCTAAACACTGACCCTTCTATTGAGCAGTGGATAGTAAAATTGCTACATAATAGAACACTTTTTTTCTGGTCTTTGTCCTCACCGCTTGCCAGTCATCAGCCCCCTGCCAGCCTGCCTGTTCATTCACCATGATTAGGAAAGAGTCAGTCAGGAGGGGGTCATCATTTAGACAGCCATGAAGGGTAGATTTTTTTTGTTTTTTACTTTGAGTTCTACTCCCTGCATATGCATGGCATCTTGACTGAAGGGGTTGTGCAATGGGCCATCCATGCTGGTCATCTCTCACTTCTGCCAAATTGTATTGCCAGTAGCAGCAGCAATGGCCTTGCCCTCTGATCCTCAAACTTGAGTGGTGGTTTCCTTAGTCTCCACCACAGAAATTGCGCTATCCCATCGCTGAGAAACCACAAGCCTATCCGTCAGGAGAAATGAGTAGGCCTCACCACAGCACTTCTCCTCTCCTTTCTTGCCTGATTCCTTCATTGCCAGCACTGCTAAATCAAACCCCAGTTGCTTGGGTTGCAATCAGGATTCTTTCCTTCTGAGCCACAGAGCCAGGATGGCTGACCACTCATAATTAAAGAAGCACGAGTAAATCTCAGAAAGTTAAAAAGGTGACTACTACTACATATCAAGCCAGGTAATATGCAGTGGGACTCCCTCCTGCTCAGTATTCATTTCTCTGATCTTTAAACTACAAACCCAGGCCTTTGGCCAATTAAATATGTCTTTGTCTGCAACATGGATGTTGTTCTTCACTCAGCTTCTGATATTAATATGCTACAGAAAGGACGTAACTAAGCATACTGCTAAAGATCATTGCTGGAGATAACCGATGTCACTGCCTCCACTCTGGGATAGTAATGCCCATCCATTTCTCCTTGCTTCTTTGTCAGTTGCCCAAGCCACTAAATGAAATTTGGTTGCCTAGGTTAGAGACATGACCTTATCCCATTTATGCCACAGGAGTAATGAAAAATTACTAACTTAAGTAAACACTGCTGGGTATTCTGAAAGGCAGCACCATTTTTAGCCTGAACCAGTTGCTTTTGCTTCACATAAACTAAATAATTTGGTAACAGCAGTACTTATTATCCTGTCTCTGCATTCATCTCACTGTGAAGTGTTCTTCAGGAATTGTGTTGTTGTTCTTGTTATTAAAATATTTATATTTATATTTATTTTTGCCCACAGGAGATGTTTTCTGACATAAACAGTAATCTTCTTTAAATTAACTTATTCACATTCCAGAGGCACAATGATGTAGTCTTTGTGCTTTCATTTTACTGTACTAAATATTTACTGATCAAAATAACCATTTTTTTGCTTTTGAACATTTAAGCAAAATTAAGTTGCTAACTGAAGTAATGACCTTTGGTCTACACGATGACAGTATTACTTCAGACTTAAGACGCTTCCGATAGCAGCTGATTTTTAAGAAGGTAGTTATATGACTTTTCCTGAGTTTAACATTGCTTATTCAGCATATGCTTTCTGCTGCTACAGTACTGTTGTTGGATGTGGGATATTTTTGCCAAGAAGCATTTTCATTATGTTCTATATTTTTTTTTTTCATTTTTAGTATCACAGCTTGATATGCAGCCGATGTAAGCAGCAGTCTTAGAAGGAGCTGAAACTCCAAAATTAAAGCGGCATGACATAATGCTTGCGGCATCTGTGGTAAACCATATTTATCTTGTAGCTCGCATGGGTTGGACAACCTCATGCCTGTGTACAGCTGTAAAAAAGACTGCTCTCTGTTAACAGTTTTGTTGTTTGTTTTGGTAAGCTCCAGATACTTTAGTTGCACAAGCCTTCCAGAGATTATGTAGAAGTCCTGTGTAGCTCGGGTACTATGAGCTTACTGAAATCAACAGCTGACTCCCAATGTCGATAACTGAACCAAACTAATTTGCCTAAGCTGTGATAGGTCCATAGGTAACTACTAGCTGCCTTGTAGATCATTTTAAGCCTAGCCAATTTCCTTTGTTGAGAATCAAACCCTGTATCTCATCTGTGATGTAATCACCTTAACCATTACACCAACCCCCAACCAACCCCTGTGCTATGATATGATGTGGCGTATTCTCCCAGTCCACCCTATTTTACTGTTATAACTGACACTCAATGTCAATGCTTTCTGGACACTATCCACTCCTATTATACTGTTGCACTGTAACAAGTGGACTTATTACAATATGCCATCAGAAAAAAATAAAGCTTTGCCTTTTTTTTAACTTCTCATCTATGTTTAGAAAGTCTGCATTTTCTACAAGTTTCAAAGAACTGAAACATATGAAACTTGCATTGATTTTATAAATATGTATACATTAAACAAATAAATGTTAATGATTTAGCTAACTTCGAACAAGTGGCTGAATCAACACAACAAATGTAATGTTGTTTGTATTTACTAAAATGAAGCATTTCTTCCTGGGATTCTGCAGAAAATGGGTTATCCCATTTGGTCATTTTCCAGTTAAAAAAAATCCAATCAAACACAGTGACACAGGACAATAATGTGTATTTGGCCTTCTTGTTATTTCTAGTCTAACCATACAATCTGTGTTCATATCTTATAGCATTAAGATGGATTATAATAAATTTTCTTTGTAATTAAAAGGCTGAAAATAGAAAGGGTGAGTACCATTTCAATAATTACATTCTTGTCTGCCTGAGCAGCACTTGACCAGAAACAGCCACAGCTAAAAACAAAGTGTTTTATTTTGAAGACTTTCCCACTCTATACCTCTGAGGGTGCTGTATACCGAAGAAAGAGGGTTCCCCTGGACAGCAAGTCCAGATATGAGTATTTGTGCTAAGTCAGATTCAATAAACTTATGCTTTGCCTGAGTCATACTGAGTGTGGATAATTTCTGTCTCGGTAAGTGCAATACAATGAAATGACATTCTCCGGGATTCATGAAGCTTGCGCCAGGTGCAGGCGTAGCGTCGGAGCTCTAATACCAAAGATGGCCACCGAGCGATTCAGGTACGAGCTTTCCCCGTGCACTACCTGTGTACGCTACGTCTGGACAACTCCCTAGCCTTGTATGCTAATTACCCCATGTGCAGCAGTGTAGCATGCAAACACACCTATTATAATGTTAATATATGCCAATGGCTAAATATATAGCCATTGGCATAAAAAATGTACAAAATATAAAATTAACATTTAATATATATATATATATATATATATATATATATATATATATATAGTCACACTAACGTGAAGTGGAAGCGCAGGGCAGTGGTGCGCAAAGGGGATCACAAGGAATATATAAAAATATAGAATAAAACCACAATGAAACACATATCATGATTAGTTGGCAAAGCCATGCAAATGTGAGGAGTAATAGTGAATTGCAGATTCACTGCTGGTGTAAGGATGCAGCTCACAGTGTAGCGTTATAACACCGAGGCATGACCTTGAGATAAAGATGACATCAAGAGAGGGGTGTGTCGCTATTGCTGTAGGCACATTGGAGCATTGCTAAACCGATCTGCCCCTAGCTAGGCAAAGCTGCAGGATAGGGGTGTGTCAAATTTCCCATAGCTATGCTTAGCTGAGGGTACACAAGGTAACCGAGTATGCATGTGAACGGAGATGAAAATGTACGTAAACCCGGTAAATAGGTATGAGTGGTGTGCACGGCAGCTGAAACAGGAAGGATATAGGAAAGGAATAAGGAAATGCTGCAGCAGTGAAATTGGAGTACAAATGACTAATTAACACCTAGGAGCCTACAGTAGGCCACTGACAACAGCTAACAAGGCTGCAAGCAGCTACCTGCAGAACAGGGAAGGGAGGGGCGGTACTGCAAAGAAAACAGCAAAGTGTCAAAGCAGAACAAAGCCAATATGCAGTATATCAGCTACAAGGCACATTTTGCCATGACTGGATAGGGAAAGTACAAAACAAGAAAGATGGCAGGTGGATGCATGCCTGATAATGGGAGGGGATCCAGGTCTAAAAGTGATTTAAAGGGCAACAGATTAATCAAGGCAGGCAAGTAGATCTCCACAGTAAAGGCCCCACACTTGCAGTACTCATTGCAAAACCCATAATTAAGACACGCAGCAGCTGGAATAGCTCATACACACCCACTTACATCAGCAGCATCCATAGCACAATACTATAAAGTGTGAAAGCACCTCACACACATTTGTGTATTCCCATACACTCTGCACCAGTGGTGTATACAGATGGGGAACTTTTATTATGTACATGTTAGGGGCTGCCATAGCTTTGATCTACCAGCATGTGTTGGAGACTGAGGGTGGTGGGGAGGATGATACACATGACCACCACAGGCACCAGAGGAGGTGGAGAGTGTTCAGATCCAGGGTAACCTATCAGGGGCTACATGATCTGGAGATAGTAGAGCATTACTGGGTGGACAGGGACACCCTACAGCAACTTGTGGAGCTGTGCTGGCCACACCACAGAGCCAGAACAAACAGAGGGGAACCCATCCCAGTGGATACAAAGGTATATGTAAGCCTGAGAATACTAGCTACAGGTACCTTTCAAAGACCAACTGGGGATATCATGGGGATCTCACAGGCATCAGCATCCAGGGTACTACACCAGTTCCTGGATGTCATGTTACCACATGTCAATGAGCACATATACTTCCCCCAAATGCAGGAGGAGTTGGCCAGCAATATGCGTCTCTTCCACCATGTGGCAGAATACCTGGAGGTACTGGGTGCAATAGACTGCACGCACATACACATCAAGTCACCACCTGGTGAGCAGGGTAGGCGCTACATAAACCACAAGGGATACCCCTCCATCAACAGCCAGGTCGTGTGCAATGTCAAGGGCATTATCATGGTTGTGTGTGTTGGCAGCCCTGGAAGCTATCACGACTCACACATCTGGCATGCCTCACAGCTATATCGGTTATTTGCCAGGGGGGCATCCCAAATGGCCACCTGGTGGGGGATTCTAGCTATGTACTGGAACCGTGGATGATGACTCCCATCAGAAATGCACACACATCCATGAAGGAATGCCATAATGAGGCACACACACAAACCAGAATCATCTTAGAGTGTGTGTTTGGGATGCTGAAATCACTGTTCCGTTGCTTGGACATATCTGGTGGAGCCTTGCATTACTCTCCAGGCACATGTGCCCACATCTTCATAGTGTGTACCATGCTGCACAATATGGTCCTGCGAAAACAGCTGCAGCAGGGACAGAATGGTGAAGGCCCTCACAGCCCACCACCATTGCCAAGGGCCCCACAGGCATAGAGGTACTCAGACCACGAACACCCTGAGCCAGCCCCAGTAGGCAGACAGAGGCGTGTCCAGTATGCCCATGCCTTGGCAAAGAGGGAACGTATAGCACACACACTGAGTGTAGGCACCTAGGGACTGACACCTTTCTCCACCTGCACACACAGTAAAAATGGATGGCACGCACACACAAGACTACCTGTAAATTGTCATGTATAGGCAGTCTACTGTGTGCATCCAACATAGGCAGCCCTCAACTATTGCACACACAACAGCTATTGGCACAAGGTAAGTCAACACCTGAACAGTAAATTAAGCTATCAGCATATGCAGATACTGTATGTATAGATTCATAGGTAGGTACTTGCCCAAATGCCAGAGGCCATTCATAAGGCCAGCCAAAATGTGTCAGCTTTTGCCACCCCATTGATTCATTAACTGTCCTTCTGTGGAGCAGTTCCAATGCCAGGATCCCTGGGGTGCATCAACTGTTCCCCATCGACCCTTCAAGGTTTCTCTTGCAGAGTGTTAGTGAGGGGCTCTGTGTAATGTAGTTAGGGATGTTGTTCCAAAGTATGGGGAGTATCTGTGACAGGAAGCTGTCCCTCCAGCATTTTCCAGTTATTCTTGTGGCAAGGTCAACTCACTACAGTGTGTGGCTCACTGTGACATGGATTCCCATAGGTGGAGCATATCCATGAAGCCTGAGTTCGACATGGCTGTGTTGGCCAGCGGAGATCATCTCTGAGTAAACGAGATGCCACTAAGTAAAGCAGGAGTTTATTCAGTCTGGCTGCATAGGCCATATGTTGGAGACCAGTATTCCTCTTGGTGAGGTACATTTGTGGACCCCCCAGCTGTTGGACGTGTCCTCTGAGGTACATCCCACATGGGTTATTATACCCTATGATTGGACTGATGAGTGATGAGTAAAGGGGCACTATAACCCCAGTATGTCTAGATGGGAATCCTTTAGTAATCAGATGGCCTACATAGAAGGATGTCCTAACTACTGTGGAGATATGATTATCAAAGGGGAGATCACTATCTACCTTAGTCCCCAGATACCCCATTAACTCCTCTGTATTAAAGTGGCTGCCACTTATGTATTAATATGTGGGTGCCAATTCCACAATGGAATGACCATGCAGTTAGTGGCACTTGGCTGGAGGTCATGTCATTGGCACCCTGTGACGTTCTCTGTGAGGCCCCTTGAGGGATGTCCGTGTCAGGTGGACTATCAGTCATGGCTCTCAGTTCACAGTGATTGTCAAACACGGTCTGCCATAGTCCACCTGTGTTTGCCTGTACCTCTGAGACATATATGCCAAACAGTAGGGCTCCCAGGACTGAGTCCTGTGGGACACCAGTCCTGACTGTTCAAGAGTTGGACCTGGAGACAGCTAGTCATAAAATATGGGTTCTGTGTGTAAGCCCGTTGGCAACCCAACCTGTGATGTATGGGTGAATATACAGGCTGGTGTGTTTATCAATAATACCTGAGTGGGGCATGGTGTCAAAAGCCTTGGTGATGTTCAGGTAGTATGTGTGAACTGCCTCCCCCATCATCCAGCTTCTTGGTGACTGTATGTAAGACATCAAACAGGTTCAGTAGGCATGAACTGCACTCATCCAAGCTGACCTGGGTTGGGTCACGTGTTCGGAGGTTAACAATGTCATTGTTAATGAGTGCCATGAGCATGCGAACCATACCATTGCAGACCAGGCTAGTCAGGCTTATGGGGTGGTAGTTAACATGGTCAGTTGTGATTCCACCTTGATGGAGTGGAATAACCGTTGCCACATGCCATTGTATGGGCATGTAGCCTGTGGAGAGGCTGAAGTAGGAATGCTTAATTAGGTTGGAGGCAGGTTGTCTTGTACAGTTTGCAAGATGCAGTCTGGGTCAACATCTGCCTCCATTGATGCTGTGCTCTGCTGTTATAGAGGGCCATATCCATCTGTGTGTCTCTGATGGTTGGGATATTGTACCTTTTGGATAGTGTTGTGGGCTCTTTAGGGAGTGAAGTATGCACCGAATGTATCTGCAAGGATGTTGTCAATATCAGTAGGGTCAGCATATTTTGTGCTGTATTTCACCGGCACAGTGCAAATCTGTGTGTCACCAAGTAGATCCTTGACATAGCCAAAGAAGGCTTTGTGGTTATCTTTTGAATCCTTGCGTATTCTGCTGATGTTAGCCTTGGGTGATGTCATGAGGGATCTATGTATCATACTAATAGTGGTCACGGATGCCTGCCCTTCATGGGATTTGCTGTGTGTCTGGAACACTGTCCTACTTCTGTAGTACAGCCTGTTTATTGCAGAGGTCCACCAGACCGGTGTCCTTGTCTAGGAGGAGTGAGTCTTGGTTTGCCAGTGATGTGCCATCGTGCTGATCCATACATCCATGTAGGTGCTTATAGACTGCATTTGTAAATCTGTCTGTATCTTGAGCAGTGTTTCCCCTTAGCGTGGGGGCTGTGAAACCCCCCACCCCTGTCACTTGTAGTGTAAATTTAGCTGTAGGAAAGGTATACACTGTGGTATCTGTGGGTAGGGGAGATGCTAGGGTGTGGAAACAGTAATAGTTCATGGTCAGATCTAACCAGTGACCAGTTAACCTCCACTGTGGTGCACCTGTTGCCATGTTGGTGATGACCACATCTAGTAGTTTCCACCCTAGTTAGGGAGGTTACCACCTGATACAGGGCATATGAGGTGATACATTCCAGGAAGTGCTGGGCCTGGAAGTGAGTACCGCAGCATGTTTCCCAGTTAATGGTATGGTAGTTGACATCGACCAATGCCAGAGTGTGTGTTTGGACTGTCATGTTCTCCACTGTCTCCAGGTAGGTGGAATGGAGGTCCTAGGTCATGTAGGGTGATTCGTAGCAGGCCACATTCCACACTGCAGTTGTGGCTAATGTTAGCTGCACATGGATGATCACAGAGGTATCATGCTGTCCCACTAACGTGGACATGTAGGTATCCCTGATGAATATGGATACAGCCCCTCCATGTCTGTCAGTCCATGTTCTGTGGCTGAAATGTGTGGTATAGGTTGTAGTCTGGTAGTGCTGGTGTGCCCTCAGGAACCTTAAGACAGATTTCAGTTAATGCACAGATGTTGATGTTGTCCATCCTGAGGAGTGCTGTGAGTGCATGCATGTTGTGATCACAACCCCTGGTGTTGAGTAGCATAATCCTCATTGAATCTGCTATTGTGCTGTTTACAGAGCTGGTATTCACCTTCAAGACTCTCTTAAATAAGGCACCATGGGGGCGCCAATAGCCTTGGCCAGTATTCCAAAGCCTATAAGGCTGACACATAGGCCGGTATGGTATCATTGCAAGCATGTTCCCCATCTGTGCTTGTTTTTCATCTCCCCTGTAGGTAACCTACTGGTAAGCAATAGAAAGCCTTAAACTTATACAAGTCTTCTAGCTTCCAAGATAGGCTTTTGGAGTGACTAAGTATCAGTTTTCTGTATGTTCTTGTTGTACTCAACTGTTTCCTGACTACATGGTGATTTCTCACTGTATATTGTGATCTGGAGGTCTATTTATTCACATATTATGGCTGTGATGGCCTCCACATTAGAGGTTCACAGACAGCCTACTACCTATCTGCCCAAGGCAATTAGAAGCATAGATACAGTGTGTTGGCCTTCCTTGCACCATTGATGAAGTAACTGAGCATCTGTCAAGCATAGCCAATGAAGCAATTCCAGGCAGAGTTGCTGGAAGCTGTTGAAGACTGGAGTTTTGGAGGGTGATAGGGGCACTTAGTGATCTAAAAAGGGCATGTTAATGTGGCAATTCAACACCATTCAATTCCCCCAATAGGTCTTGCAGCTATCAAACTGGACGGGCTCCCTCACTCCCTGGCTGTATGGTTCTGGGACACATGATCCCAGGGGTGTATAGTCTGTTTCCCACTCACACAACAAGGTTTCCCTTGGGGTGTATAGTCTGTTTCCCAGTCACACAACAAGGTTTCCCTTGAAGTGTGTCAGTGAGGGGCTATGCCTAATGTAGTTAGGAATGTAATGTATTGTCTCACAGTACATTTGTCATATGTTGTTATTTCAAGAGTACGTGAAGCTCAGTGAGTTTGGGGGCCTCCGCCCTTTGCTTAGCCTAGCTTACACATAGAAATCATCTAAATAGGAAATAGGTGGACGCAACGCTAATGTCAACAGTGTAATGGTTACAGCATCTGCATAGTATCTGTGCACTCAAGGTTACAATCCTGATAAAAGCAGGGATGTTTATCATGTGCAAAAGTATACCTTAACCTCAGCTTGCATATATAGGTAGTAATCGTCTGTATAATAAACATTCGAAACACCCATATAAACCCATGTGTGCTGGAGAGTACAGTCAACAGAGAATGTAATGTTATGTCAGCACATAGTGAGATGTTACGTCACTGACATGTATATATCAGGAGTAGTTAGCGGATGTGGCCGTGTTTGCGTGCACAGGTTATACATTACAAAGTTTGTTTAACTGTGTTTAACCGCTGCTATAATGTCACACAAACACTTTTAAACATGCTTACAACTGCTTAAATGAGCCTTATTCTGCAGCAGAAAACAATTGTAAAGCATCGCAGGTGTCAAACCCTGGACAATGTACACTATAGTCATGGGACTTACCACTAAGCCATCCGAGGTGTACACATGTTTCATGGTCTTGAGACTACACCTTATACCATATGCATTTCACTGTAATGATCACAAATGGGGCAGTCACTTTGTGTACATATGTACAGTACATTGTAATGTACTGTAGTTTGTGAACCAACACATTCCAGTCTACATATGTATTACTGTTACAAACTAATACTATATATATATATATATATATATATATATATATATGTGTATATATATATATATATATATATATATATATTATACAGTTACATCAATATATATATATATATATATATATATATATATATATATATATATATATATATATATATATATATATATATATATATAAACATCTATGAACACACATCATAAAACAGAAGCACTCCAAAAGAATTGGAGTGTACACAAAACACATGCAGCTCTGGTATTATAACAATTAATATTAATGTAATTCACCATAGAAGGGGTGGTTGTTGTGTATGTGAAGATTGGGGTGGGGGAGGAATGATGGTTAATGCAATCATGCGTCAAGGAGGGCCTGGGTCGGATGTCCAATAAGTGAACTGGAGGGGCATTCATGGAGTATGGGGACAATATAAAAAGGACACAAAGCAAGAACCTTTCTCATTCATAATACACCCTGTCATGTCACATTGCAACACCTAATTTCACAAACATATGAACATTAACATGCATTAGATATATGTACACCAAATGACTGTCACATTTGTTTTCAGTAGTGAGGAATGTCTGTAGTACAATGTATATTCTAAACACCATAACATTTGTACATATCTCAGATGCCTTAGAGGTAAAGTCAGTGACTGCGGTGTTCATGGTCTTGGGTGCAAGACCTGCAAGGGTTATTTTGAGGGCCAGAATAAGGGCTTTTGGATGCAGGTGGAATAAAGCACTCTTAAGCAGTTGTAAGTGGGTTTCCACATGTTTGCATGATAGTAAGCGGCACTGAAACACGGTAAACGGAGAAGCGCTTCACACGATTAACCTTTGCTTAACATCGCGCAGACCATGGGCAAACCTGCTCACAACCACGTAAATGTGCGCTATTCACACTTTCCCTACCAATGCTACTCTGAGAAGTAAAATAATAACACCTTCCAGGAGTAGAACCCGCAACCATGTACTCCATCCTCGGAGTAACCTAACACTAAGCTACCTTGGATGTACCTATCCCAGTTGTGTATGCAGACAGGTTAAAACACAAAAGGAAGGAATGTGTTGAAATAGGACAACCCGCCATGTACCCAATGAAAGGTGTATGCTCATATATAGATACATACATATATATACATAGAGAGAGATACATAGAGACAAGTCGATATATACAGGTCTACATATATATATATATATATATATATATATATATATATATATATATGTAGATATATAGATAGGTTAAAAACATCTACACATCTATAGAGGTACAGATAAACGTATGCAATGACGCATATATCTATATACATACACACACAAACACACACACACACACACACACACACACACGTATATATATATATATATATATATATATACATATATATATATATATATATATATATATATATATATATATATATATATATATATATATATATATATATATTAACGTATATATATATATATATATATATATATATATATACACACACACACACACTCACACACAAACATACATGTCTGTAGACAGCATCCGAAGTGGTCATATATGAGTATAACATGGACCATAGCAATCACACATTCCGCACTCCCCTCCCAAACAATATGAACATAACATATGAAGAGTGTATGCCAATACAGTATTACAAATATGTTCTATGGACACAGTCACCAACACAACTGCAATGACTGCAAATATCCATGACAGAATAACACAGATAGCTTTCATTTTGCAAAACCTTATTACAGTCCGATGTATTGCCAGAAGGATTCAAGGACTAATAGTACCTGCATGCTATAAGGGAAGCATTTAATAGTGCCTTAATGAATCAGCCTGCAATTACCATAGTATTAGTCCTCTAAGGGATAGTTGTTCACATAGGGAAAGAACACCCACTCACATATAGACATTGTATAAAAGGGGTTCCTACACACCTGCATGTGCTATGTACACCCACCAACATCTACCCCACAACCAAAATAATTACATCAATACATACTGTCATACCATAACCAATTATGCAACTACTGTACAACATCTGCTGAAACCTTAACATACCTGGACACAGACACACTAACATGGCCCTATGTGAAATAGTTGCTGTTATACAATTGAACAGCTGCTGATGTAACAGGGTTTGTATGAACTAATCCCGTTTCAGAGGGTTGAAAGGATTGTACACCAGGAAGTTTTACTGAGTACTGATTATCAGCACAGTATGGTACACAGTAACACCAAACTAAATATGTCTGGTAAGTACACTGTAAACTCCCTAACATTATATGCATAGCTATGCAGCCTTGAGCTGGTCAAACCACCTGGCCAGACTGAAACATATGCAGAAGTATTAGGGACAGACAAACCCTGCACAAGTAGCAATGTTCAGAAATATAACAGCAGTACTCACATTTAGACCAAATCCACTAGGCATTACAAATCCTCTAGGTATCAGTCTCCAGAGCTGTGGACGAGGGTAAGGCGGTCCACACAGCCTATCTGGACCTCACCAAGGCCTTTGACACCACCCCCCACTCTGGAATCATAGATAAACTTACTAAGCTGGGCATAAATCCCTACGTCACTCGATGGTTTGCCAACTGGCTTACTGACAGAACCCAGACTGTAAAAGTAGCCGACTCCAAATCCAGATCCAGACAAGTGACAAGTGGAGTACCTCAGGGTTCAGTCCTGGGACCATTCTTGTTTGGCATCCACTTCTCTGAAGTACAGGCCAACACTAAGGGACTCTGGCTAACAAAGTTTGCAGATGACTGCAAACTGGGAGCCATTATTGAATCCCCAGCTGATGTGGATAGTCTACAAAAGGGCCTTACAGAAACAGATACCTGGTGCCAGAGCCATGGGCTCAAGCTTAATGCCAAAAAATATATAGTTATCCCCTTTGGAAAAAAACATGTACCCATGAACTACCACATAGGTGGCAGGACACTTAAACATCGAAAGTGTGATGAGAGACTTAGGGAAACAAGTGGACAGTGGTCTCACTTTCGATAACCACATTGCCACAACAGTCAGGAAATCCTTCTATGTGGCACACCTCATCACTAAGGGCTTTTCATCCAGAAAAAAGTAGGTCATTGTCCCACTGTACTCTTCCCTCATTAGACCCATTATAGAGTATAATGCCCCATTTGGTATGTACCTCACAAGACATCTGCAACAGCTGGAAAGGCCTCAGAAATATCTCACTAAAAGAATCACAGGCCTAAAGCAGATGCCATATGCTGACCATCTAAAAAAACTCCAGCTATACTCTGTGGTATATCGTCTACTCAGAGGCGATCTCTGCTTAACATACAAGGCCATGTCAAACCCTGAGCTGTTGGACATGCTCCACTTAAAGAAATCCCAATCCCTCAGAGCCACACGCTCCAGGGATCTAAACCTTATAATCACAATGAACAAAACATGCTGGTGGTATAGGTTCCTGACCCAGAGACTCCCCATACTCTGGAACAGACTGCCCATACATGCCAAGCAGAGCACCTCATTGGTCCTCTTCAAAGGGAACATTGATGATTGGATGGGAGATAGGAAATTCACCCTGGGGATCATGTCAGTCACCCTGCTAGACATGCGCCCAGAGAAGTAAATATTGTGGGAAGAAATTTCCAGGGAATTGTTATGGCTAGGCTTGCATAGGCCTTAGGGCCAATAGCCTAGTACCAACCTATGAACCTATGAACCTACACACAATATATTACTGTTCATCTCCATACAGCTGTTGCAATAGATTCCAAACAAAACTTCCACACTGTCTTCCTCACAAGTAAGGCAAAGGGACAATGCCCAAGTGGAGTACTCAATTATACTCCACTGTAGCCATGGTATTGGCTAAGGCAGTAGCAGCGCAGCTGATGTGCATGTAATTAGCTACTTAGGAACACCAATTGCTCATCGGGTAGCACATGTTACTGATCTGTAACTATAAAAGGTTGCCTTTTCACACATTCAAACCATCTGTACTAGCTGTAGGACAGTACAAAACACTGAAAGATAAACCAAAAACGAGTATTATACTAGTTAATATCACCTCCGATTACTAAGATGGTATGTATAACATGTAGTATGTCTGTGTATGTAGTACCTGTTCTGTAAGAATTACAGTGTAATAAATGCATATAGTGGAAATAGCTATCTTGTACCGATGTATTGTTGAGCAGAAGTAATGCTTGTAGTATTCTATGTGTGTACTGCTGTAGGTCACACGGTACACTCTCCATACACCACAAGGGATGATATGGGCTTGGAACCCACAAATTCGCTTCCAACCACTGTCAGTGTCAGGACTGGTCCAACAAGTATGTGCTATAACAGGGGATAGTAAATGTCGATATACTGTAACAGTTGACATATGTATGGGTGTATACGTAAGATGAACATGTTAAAGGTGGGCTTACCGTGCAAATATGGTGTGCATTGTGGGATATTGTGCCAATAACTGTGTAATCTACAGTATTCTAGGCAGATCTGTATTCTATTCTACATAGCAGTTCTGTTATGTTATGCAAACAGTAGTTATGTCTATTGGCAATTACAATACTCAATGACAGGAAACATAGCATTAGTATTCATCTGACAGGTTAGCAGCATGATAGCAAAGATAATTGGAAAAGCCAGGTAACTATCCATGCACATAACATATGTAATATCCACCTCTCTATTATCATTTGCAAGAAATAACAGCTGTGTATGTGTACATGTTATGCAAATGTGTAGTGACCTTTGTTATAGGGCTGGGCCAAATGGCCATGTGCACACCTACATAGAGTGGATACTGAGAGTACAGACACACTGGTTGAACTACCAGGTTTGTGTAGCCCAACCTCTCATTGCCAACCTAATAGCCACCTGCACATACTGTATGTAAGGTAGTGCACAGCACTGGTAATGAAACAGGTTGCATATCATCTTTAACTCCAGTGTAACATCTGCAGTAGGAGTGTAAGATGTAGGAGACAGCTGCCCCATGTGTAATAGCCACATCATAGGTGATGGCTCACACTATCTGATTATATCCTGATCATGTTGATAGTGGCATCAGAGTCTAATGATACATGACTCTGTTTGGACAGTGGGTGTCTGTGCCCAACAGAGCTCATGGTCCTGGTGGATATATGAGTATATACCCAGAGAAGGAAACAGACCTGTAGACACTTGCATCATCTGTAATCAACTAACAGGATGTGATGTGCTCCTCAGAGGAAGATTGCTGCTAAAGGTAGCTACGATGTTTCCATAATAGCCACTGTTGTCACGTCCATAACACAAATATTTACACATGAGCATCATTGTTTAAAACATCTTCATAGGCAATACATAAACTAAATACAGTACTTGATACTTGTAGTACTGACTGCTCATACAGGCATGTCCACTATTCAGCTACTGGTGTTTACTAATGTCAGCTTTGTGTATGTGGCCATCCTGGGGGAATGTAATCTCTATGCTATGTACACTGCCAGCTGCACCTAACACCACGCCCCACACATTGTTTGGGATGCAGCTACAGGGGTAAGCTGGAAGGCAACCCAGTCTACAGCCATGACTGGACTGGACAATCATGAGGTGTAGGTTAACACATGCAGCTCATCAACACAACCAACACATAACCTTACCAGAACACAGTAAGGACCCCCACACACACTACTGGAAATCACACACATTAACAGACATGTCTAAGTATCTGGCCAAACAAGTGACCCCTCCAAGCAGGAAGAGACAGACACCGAAATACACAAACTGTATGACATAGTTTGCATAATTGTGCCACACCTCTGAACACATGACTGGAAACATGCCCGACAGTACTCATTTGTGAATACAAACTCTTGCACTATGTTACACACCAACCTATATGAGGGCATGCATGCTGTCAGCTGCCTGTCTGCCATGATTAGCCACATACTCATACACTCAGACCACCTTTTGAACTATACACTTGGCTCTGGCATAGTCCATGTTGTTGTGCAGGACCTGTGGTGCAGTAGCCTGGACTGCATGGAAACACATGTAGGAACTGTCAGCTCTTGTAGCCTATGCAGGTATGTCCCAAGGCCTGGGTAGCATTCTGCCATTGGCCAGAATGATACTGCAGTACAGGGACAAAAGGATTGTATTCCACAATTGTCTAGTGTAGTGGTGCATGCCAAAGGGTATTCAGTATCTGTCATCCTGGGATAACATGGTTAACAGACCATGATGCTTTGCCAGACAGGGCCTGCACCTGTCACCCCTGGGAATCTGAATACTGCCTAGGGCTCATGCTTCTCCTATAGTGCCTTCATCATGCATGGTTCAAGTGAGGGTCCACTGCTGTTACAGGGACAGCCAAGCAATAAACTGCGGGTCTCGCTACAAAATGATACATGTCAGAAACACTATACGGACACACATATGTCAATCCCTAACATGGAGAACATATCTGTGTAGTGGCCAAGACATATTTCAATACTCCAGAGAGCACACCTGCATGACTATAACACATACCTCACCTCTTGCCCATTATCCTTTATTGGAACACAAGGGCTGCAGGTGTGTCCATATACCTGAAGGATATGTACACCCCCACGCTATTTGCACTTGCATAACATCAGATGCATTATGCTGAGCAACTATCTTTGTGCCAAAGTGGAATTCAAAATGCACCTTGAGACAGATCACCCACCAGGCCGTGGACTTCCCAACTGTCATAATGTGCTGTAATGGGGAAGATTAGGTCTGAGACAGAACCATAATAATGGCTACTCTCAACTATTCCAGTATGACCTGGGAAGACTCCTCAAATACCAACACCTATGCTCAATGCATGTTGGATTCCATTGACCCCACTGACCTGGATCACAGTAGTCACACAAACAGGGCTAACAGCATGCTACACATAGTTAGTCTCCAATGCCAATGTTATGTTTCCTAAGAGCAGAGTGGTGAATGCCATGGCACCCATGCAGATGGACAATGCATGTGCAAATGCTGAATCCTACACAAATGAACCTTAAGCAGTCACATATGTGCAGTGATTGTGCCATTGAAACAGAACCAGGATTCAAGCCAACACAAACAAGTAGGCAAACTGGTGGTACCATGCTTTAAACTGTACTACAGAAGGTAGCAACTGTTGCAAGAGTGAACACACACAAGTGCAGGTGATCCCAGGTCAGCCTCAGTAAGATGCAGATGCACCATATAAAATCACGCAAAGCTACTGTGAAACTAATCAGCCACATATTATGAGGCCAAGCACAGAGCATTTTATAGCTGTGTCATTAATTGTAATGGCAACGACAAGATCTGCAGTGCTGCACAGCACTATGGCATGGGAAGTACTGCACCTACAGAAATAGCACCCATTCATCCAGATAGGGTTACGGAGAACCTAAACCCACTCCCACCTACCCCCACCCCCAACAGGTACACTTAGTAATATATCCATGTACACTACAGGGCCCCTGTACTAATGACTATGCAGGTACAAGCTGCACTCTCTAAAGCCATACATACAGCTTTCATGGGACCTGTCCACATCCCAGGGTGTATCCTACACAAATGTATGAACATTCAGCTATCCACATACACATCATGTTCAATCATAGCTCCATGTCAGGCTGTGTACACCCCGAATGGTGCACAGCAACAATTATCACACCCCACAAAGGGGGAGACACCATTGATAATGGGACATAATGCACAACTACCCTGCTGAGTCTGGCCTGTATGGCCATGAACCATGGTCAACGTATTTGATGCACTCGGTACAGCTGTAGATGACAGTAGGGTTGATTCACACTGCATATCATGACCTTTCCAGGTCATAGGACACCATCACCCATATCGTGTTCCAGCTACACTCAGTAAACTAGGTGTATATTCCTATGTCACAGGAGTGTTGGCAACTGGACTGCTGGCAGAACCAACACTACAGAAGGTGTCTGACTAATACATGCACATCAAACCAGTGCCAGCCACTGTAATACAGGAGTCATTCCTGGTACTCCCCCTCTTTGTTATCTATACCACACAGACTAACATAGAAGGCATCAGCCTACTGATGTTTGCAAATGACTATGAACTAGGAACAATAGTCGACTCAATGTTTGCTGCGTTCAACATACAGAAGGGCCTTAGTGTGTCAGATGGAGTTATTGCCCATGTGTAGATGGCCTACACTGCTCTTCCCAATCCCTAGCTGCACTATGTAGCATGCAGCCTACCCTGAATAAAGCCATGTCACATCCAGAGGTGTTGGACATGCTACACTTAACACATCCTGATCCCAAATAAACACATACGTCATGGACATCCACCTTTCTAGTACAAGGATCATAACATGCCTGACAGATATCTATCCCATACACTTAACATACTCTTGCCATACTATGTATCCCTGTCCAGCAAAGCTGCACATCACCCCTCTCTGTGACATGGTGTGATGTCTGCATGCCAAATATATTAGAAACCATGAGTATCAGTTCTGTGGCACTACTTGAACTGGCCACTGGAATTTACCTGTCTGTTCCCTACAGCTAGGTAACCTGTCTGCCTAGGCTCATAGATGGCCCAAGGCATATAGCCTACTAGATCACTGTGATCATACATTCTATAGTTGATATCCAACCCTGCAAATACCATCAGGCTAGCTATCGTCCCATGAGTTACACATGTGCAACACAGGCAATGCATGGCAGGATGCTACACAGCTTTACAGTGCCATGTAGATGTATATGGCAAAACACATATATGCTTGCAAGTCTGCAGGGTCACAGGTCATGCCCCTAATGGCTATGTATGACCATACATGTGACATATACACAACATTAAGGTCAATTGCATTAATGTGAACACATCCAGGCATGTGCTGATAGGTAAAGTCACCACTACAGGCAAACAGACATGCCCATGTCAAGACAACATCCACATGGTGTATGAGCAATGTCATCACATGACGCACACATATATGGCAATAACATCACATCACCAGTAGGTGGCAAATGTGTGTGACTTATACATGTCAGTGGTGTTAGTTTCATGTAGATTTGCAAAGACATATTTGTAATCTTAATAAATGTGATACATATGTATGTTCAGCTGTACTGCTGTACTTCTCTGTGAGTTACTGTGACCTGTCTCCATCATTATGTCTTCCAGGTATGCCATGTGGCAATCTGCCACGTACAGCCACTTGGAGGATGAGGTCTTCATCCCATACCTCCTCGACAACTACACAACGCTCTTCAGCCATGTGCCACAGGATGCACAGCAGCGGGATGCTCTGTGGGAGGAACTCTGCAGGAGAGTAAATGATGTTGGTGGTCACAATTGCACCTATCAGCAGGTGCGTCAACACTGCACTGACCTGATAAGATGGGTGAAACAGGGTGCTAATGCAATCGCCAGGGAACAAGGTGAAACAGGTGGGGGGCACTCACCCAGCCCCAACTCACACGTACCGAGGAGCTACTGGTCAACCTGGGGATACCTGCAGACCTCCATCCACAAGCTTTAGCTGGTATTGTGGAGGTGGGTGTCTCTCAACCACCAAGCCTGGAGTTGCCTGGTAAGTCACTATTTCACACAAAACACAACTATATTTCACATAGTTACATGTGTTACTGTACAATATGTAATATAACATCATATACAAGGCATGTATGCACACATGCCACATACTATAGTCTGCTACTCTATGTATGCACAGATGTGCATACTCCATAGTATAGTATATTGTACTGGCTTATGAGATAACATGGACATTGCACCCTGTAGCTATCACACAGGTGTGGATAATGATCTTACTGCTGTGACAGTCCTGTTTAGGTAACTCTGGTGTTTTGCAGCGACAGCAGCCTGTGTCAGGTGAGATTGTTATTATTTACCAGGCTTGATAATGCACAGAACATATTAATTGTATGCTATCTGCCATAACACACATGCACATAATGTATGGTGGTCCTGTTAATGGACACTGGTCAGACCTGCAATGCATCATGCTGTTTACCTATGTGAAACAATTGAAGACTATAAGAAATGCCTACACTAAACCTTCCAAACTGTCATTGCCAGAGGTGTGGACAACAGTGAATACAATGGTGGAGGTGTGTTCCACTGTAGGGACAGGTACTACATATCAGCATTACACATGTTGGGAATATGAACAGTACTGTACAGAGAGCATATCTGTGCACACACTCTAAATGTATTGGAGCTGGAGTATGACCGGCCCACAGGATACACCCTTGTGGAGTATGCCCTTGCTATGAATGTCACACAATGTCATGTGCTATCAGACATGTCCATGACATGTAGTGGGCTGACTGCAACACTGCTCAACTATCCTGCAAAACATGTCTTACATCCCATACATACCACCCTTTGTCTGCATAACCCTGTCCTCAGTGGAGCATATGACATCTATGGGTGTATGTCATATGGGATAACACTGACATGTGAAATAAGATGGCCATCACAACCATTGGACTGAGCATGTGTACATATGGCCATGGAGGATGGCCAGAGACATGAAGCAACACACAGTAGAAGTGATGTACATGTGTGTACACCCTGTTGTACATTGGCTCGAAACAATACAACTATGAACTTTGTGTAATGGCGATATTGCAGATGTGAAATACTAAACATCATACAGGCCTGTGCACAGCTTGTGTAGGCATAACATGAAACCACCACATAACATGTCTTGAACATCTTAAGTGTGTCACGACATGGAAGCATTCACCTATACAGTATCCAAATACATACATGTGTTGCACAACATACACGTACATCCACATCAAGCCACAGATACAGTACATTCACCTTGCTGGTGTCAGACATCATTGTCATGCCTGCTCCTCATGTGTGTGAGGTACACAGATGGCATGTGGGACACAGAGTAATGCTAAGTTAGCCATGTGTGGGCATAGTTGCTAGGTATCAGTAATATGTCTGCAGATGTGCAGGGGTGTCATCCGTATACCCTTCTGTGACCTGTGTCACACATTCCACATTAGGGTTTATTATGTATACACCTCAGTGATGTGGGTCACATTCCACATAAGATATGTATTGTATGTGAACATAGTCATGGCTATGAACTGTGTCAGTAGCTCACACTGTATAGCAGTTGTGAAGCCACATGATGCCCTGCAATGGCTATGCACATCAGCTCAATGTGCGGTATGTTCCTGCATATTTGTAGGGTGGACAGACAACATTGCATCAGCTGAAGGCCCATGTTAGTATAACACATCCCTGCATTGAGACACCATTACCGTACTGTAGATTGGAAAGGACACCATTGTGTTACACATGTATGCATGTCATTCAACACGTCAGCAGAAGACATGTCATACTACATGTGATTGGCAAGGTCATATGCCACAAAGCAGGCTGGTGTACTGTAAACCTTGCTGGTCTGTGGCGTCATTGCAAAGTAGGGACAGCCATGTCAAACATGTGTGTACAGCCACATGTACAATGTCTACACTCAGTTCAGGGGTAGGCAGAATAATGTTGAACAGACATGCATTGCTTTGGGGAAATATGCAAGCTAGAGCTCAGGCAAACATAGTATGCAGTCAGCATACCCTACTGCTCATGTCCTCACACACAGGTATGGTGGCCAACACAAAGCATCAGTGGTAGATGTACAAAGGTCAGCGACAGTCTGTTAACATGTGGTGCATGTTGCACACACCATGGCAGTGTGATGCAATGGTGGGAAGTGCATGTATTGTGTTGCAGGTATGGGGCATAGGCTACTAACACAAATGGTGCAATATAGGTATGTATGCTAACCACCACTATAATTGTGTAAGGTGTATGTCATCTACTATAACACATGCATGTTGTTGTGTGCAACTCAGGGATGTATGATAACTATCACTATAACTGTATAAGCTGAAACTATAATTGTCTAAGCTGAATGCCATCTGCCATATCACCTGCATGTAGCATGTGTGTGTGTGTGTGTGTGTGTGTGTGTGTGTGTGTCTGTGTGTCTGTGTGTGCTTCTGTGTGTGTCTGTGTGTGTGTCTATGTGTGTGTCTGTCTCTGTGTGTGTCTGTGTGTGTGTGTGTGTGTCTGTGTGTGTGTGTGTGTGTGTGTGTGTGTGTGTGTGTGTGTGTGTGTCTGTGTCTGTGTCTGTGTCTGTCTGTCTGTCTGTATGTGTCTGTCTGTGTGTTTCTGTGTGTGTGTGTCTCCTTCTGTCTGTGTGTGTCTCTGTCTGTCTGTGTGCATGTCCGTCTGTCTGTCTGTGTGTGTCTGGTATAACTTGTAATGTACAGTTCTTGTCTTCCCCTCACAGGGGTTGATGTAGGTGTGTTGCCCTCCTGTGGTCCACCTGATGTTAGTGTCCCCAAAGACTCTAGCAGTGATGATGATAGTATGATTGAGACACAGGCAGGGTTGTCAGGGGCTGAATCTGTGCCATTGGTTGCCATTCCACCTGTCTTCCCCCTCATCCTCGCACCCAGTTCCCCTGTCTACACATACCCCATCACACTGGCCATAAAGGAAGGAGAGTTAGAGGGTGGTAGCATGGAATAGGGAAGTTTGGTGACTATGGAAGGTGTGCCTGCACACCATGATGCCAGTCAACAGACTAGTAATGTCCCACACAGGCATGTGCCCAGAGCTGCTCATAGGAAGACCACTGGCCAACATGCCCCTACGAGACAAAGCAGATCAGCTGGAGTCACCAGACACATGTTTTGGGCTGTAATGGAGGCACAGGCACGTGCTGAATTGCACAACAGAGGGCTGTTGTCCATTCATTAACTGACAATATCCAGGCACTTGCAAATGCTCACCATCATCTTGCAGATGTTTTAGACAGAAGATTGGGTGACATGATGGGAGTCCTTGATTGTGGTATGTCAATCCGCAAGCATGGAATGTCTGTGCTGGAACATCTGGTGGGAGTGAGGCATCAGGCACATGGACGTAGGTCAGCTACATCACCTGTTGAAGGTCTACGTGAACATGTTACTGCACATGCCCACTCCCATAGTGGCAGTAGCAGCAGCAGCAGCAGCAGCAGTGCAGCTGGTGCTGTGCACTCCACACCAGGACACAGCAGGCCACGTGCATGTGATCCTGGATGGTCCCAATAGGGACACAATTCCAGTGAACATGTGTCATCAGATGGTACCCAAGCTGGACCTCTGCCTGTTAGTGCCCATGCAACCCCTGGCAGGCGCAGGTCACATGGCCGTGGCCAGACACCATGAACTGTGAAACTTGCCTTGTACAGTCTGCAGCTGTCAATAATATCCCTGTGTAGGTCTGCCACATGCCAGACCTGTGTGCATGCATACACTCACACTGGAAATAAATGTAGGGCACCTCAACACACACACGCATAACATCCATACACACCCAATGATATCACAGGCCCTAACACACACATGATGTCATCCAATGGCACAGCCTAGGCCTCTGGCAAACATTATCACCCTGTGCATATGATGATGCCTGTGCCACATCCCTGTCATCCACACCATCGACACAGGGACATGCTCATATGCTCTGATTCACAGGGTGAACATACTAGGTAGACAATTGTAGATTAATATTGTTGAGTAGTGTTGACAGGCAGCAGACATACCATGTATTGCAGTTTTAGAATGTATTTTGTACATTTGACAGTATATATCATGTGTAACAACACTAACAGCATGTTGATCTTGACATTCTGCCTTCCTCTTTCAGGTGTAATTGCATGTGTCGGGGGATGTTAGTGGTTGCGGGTGTCCCATATGTTCATGTTGACTACCCACAAGTCAGTATGACAATACCTGCATGCACTTTGTAGCTTCCACATCACAGTTATACTCTACCACGTTTCAATTATGTTTACTGTTCTAATGATCCAAGAGCATGATAGCTGTGTAGTAAGCGACTGTGTTCAGAGCCGTCACATCCATAGTGGGTGACATCGCAGGTGTAGTTACCTGGAGCACGGAGGGTGTAAAAGAGTGGTATGCTGGATGACAAGGGTAAAGGCCAGTGGAAATAGTGGCTTCTCCTTGGGAAGCAGTAATACCCACTGCCATGACAGCATGCAAACACAGACACACCCACACACTACACAATTACAAGACATGCCACAGAGAGTACACATGAACAGGTAGTTGGAATGGCCTAAGATCGAGGACATCGACAGGGATACTACAGTGCAGTGAGTGTATGTGGGGAGGGGCATCCATCAGTAGGCTATGTAATAACAGGTCACACCCCAGGGTGTACATGTTAACAGGTGGTTAGTATACCCGTCTACGATTGATGATATCAACAGGGATGCTAGATTACATTGAGTGGATGGGGGAAGGGGGCATTAACATTTCACTATGGTAAAATACAGCCACACTCCAGGAACCGGACAGCCATACACACGGACAACCATACACACACACGCACACACACACACACACACACACACACACACACACACACACACACACACACACACACACACACACACACACGCACACACACACTGGCATTCACAAAGATATTCACCTATGTCACACACATACAGACACTTTACATGTGTGAGGTTTAGCCACCTGCCTATGCCTTTCTTTCTACACTTCACTCTGTACTGGTGTCAACAACAGTGTTCAGGAGAGTGATAACATGTGGGATGTATTCCCAATCATACGTGACATATATGGACACACACCCAAATGTGCCAGTACTGTGAATCAAACACCTGCCTATCTTATGATAGGTACAACAGAAGTACAGCACTATCGCATCCAGTACAATGCTTACTGAGTCTTTCCTTTGACAACTGTTCTGATATATGCGCAATATATGCACGGGGAGGTATTACTGTTTCAAGTGTCATGAGGTTTGCCTTCAGTGTCACCCTTACAGCATTCTACATTGTCTGTCTTCCACTTCAGTTAACAAAACCTGACCTTAGCAGGTACACAGGTTATTGTAGGACTGGTTGTAACACACCAGTGAACTGTCCTCAGTAATCATTCATCTGCAAAGAAGCCCCACCACTTAGTAGTCATGTCAAACATCTGTCCATTCCTCATGTACTGCTTACTGTACTTAGAGCATATCACCATATACAGTTGGCAATGTTAAGGCTGTATTGCAACAGCATGATGTACTAAGACAACAGTCACCTTCAGATATCAGACACTGCACACACATGGAATCTACACAAACATCAATACATGTACACATATGCGGTCTACATCAGTATGTGCACTAGCAGGTCAAGAGGATACATTCCACACTTTCCCCATGCCATGTGTGAAACATAGCCGAGCATTACACCATAATGGATGTTGTATTCATGTACTGGTAGGACACCACCACTTTCACCGAGTAGCCAAGTGTACATATATTACAACAGCACATATCAGCATGACACACACAGTATTATTCCATATCATGCTCCTACAGACTGTTACTTGACAGTGCCATGGTGAAGCCAGGGCACTGTAATGGTCAGCAGTGAGCACATCATATTTGCTACACACACCTCATGTGTACTGGAAGAGTGCCAGAAATGTGCTCTGTAGAGCTAGGCAGTACACTCATTCAAGCATGTGCGAGGTCTGTGGCTTGTAAACATCTCACCCCAGCATGTACTGACTATTGTGGTACTAAGGCTAATGTCCAGACAGCACACAGCATGCATGACTTTCAATTGTTGACATGGGAAATATGTAGGAACTGTGGTCACACATGGCTGTACATGTCATGAACATATCACCTGTGACTACTCAGGAACATACAGAGCAGAGCTGGATTTCCCTGAGTCTGCCAATACAGGCCTTGTGTAGGTCCTATGGTCCTGTTATTTGGGTATGTTTGTAGGCATTGCATTAAGTGGACATGTCTAAAGACATACATGCCACATGGGGTGTTATATGATATGATAGGTGTCATGGGTGACCAGTAGAGAGGGGATATTACCTCTGTCAACATAGATATCGAACCTTATGTACTGTTAGCATGCTATTTGCCATGTGCATATGTGTAATGACTGTAGCCACCTGTATGTAGAAAGGAAAACGAAAGCTATGGTAATGTAATTTATGTTGTATGAGTGTGGGATGTGCATATCCAGGGCAGGTACGGTTAGGTTATATCCAACCATGAGGGTGTTGTTTACTGGAGTACAGCAACAGTCGACCGTGCTAATGCTGACAACATTCGAAGGACCCTGGTATGTGTACAACTGAGCTGATTACAAACCGTGGCATTATTGCATTGCATAACACATTATGCAACTGTGTCTATACATGGGTACTTTGCACAGTTGATGTAGGCCTAGGTACAGTCCACCAATCGAGGGTTATGCGGTCTACCATACTATGTCATACCACATATGGATGTGTGTTGGTAGTCTGGGAACAAGGTGGTGGATGTATATGAGGATACAACCTAGAATGCAGCATTTGCCACTGTCACCTGTACCTGACTCATCTGTGATGCGTTATGTCACATTAGTGGTCTTTACATGTGAGTAGCCTTTATGAATATGTGTACACCACCACCTGGAATGGTCCATACCACTGTTATGGCCCACATGTCTGGATCTGAGTTATATGGTGGTAGTTCAATTGTGCACTACAGAGCCTTCAACCATGTGTTCCTCACTGCACAGATGTCAGTATTCCCCATTGTAGGTTCTACATTGAGCAAATGGATTACTAAAGCCACACATCTAGCACTGGTTAGCATAAGCAAACAATGCAATTGTCATGTAGGTGTCAGGATGTTACTTCTGTGTGTAGGACATTTGCCTTGGAATGCGGCTATATGAGTAACTGCGACCTAGGTATTATCCACAGACATGTGTAACATGGATGCATGTGCTCTGTGTTGAAGGCTCGTTTTTCAGTCATGACAGCCTGGAATGACAGACACTGGACAACCTCGTAATAACAGCAGGACATTGGCTCATTGTTTTGGTCTAGCAGTTGCCACCCGTACCATGACATCACTGGGTGTGGCATTACTGTGCTTGGTAGCAAATGCCTCATGTAAGTTGATGGACAGCAGCAGAACTTGTGTATATGACCAGTGTGAGAAATACTTAGGGTAGCAGTCCTGCTAATAATGACAAATACTAACACAGCCAGGAGAGGTCATCTTGACACCTGCACCTCAGTACCATTACACAAGATGGCTCACACATTATGCTTGCACATGCCACTGTTCCACGTATAATGCCACTGTCCACAACCTGCTATCAATGTATGCCTTTCAGGGCAGCAAGGTGTGTGACACATGCTGTAGGTAGCATCCTCCTGTGTGACCCAGGTAACCTATTGTCTGTCACATCCACACATGCATGAATGTGTATACGTAAAATATATATGTCAGTACTTCATGTACATGTATGCGTGTGTATCACACAGCACAGACATGGATATATAATTTACAGGCCACATACAGGTATCA
>NC_056739.1:701897312-702157312 GCF_019279795.1 Protopterus annectens
TCCCTTCTCTGATGTACTTTGCCTCTGTCTGTCCCTCCCACACACTCTCTGGTGGATGTGGAGGCATACACCTGCTCAGCAGCAGCTTGTGTTTTGTAAGTGATGGTCATGATCAGGTGATGGCCTCTGCACCTATTGCAGTCCTCCTCTAGCTGATTGCATGTGGAACAGCTGTGATGATGTTCCCATAGCAAATCGCATGAAAAACACAGTACAATATCTAGGAACATCATGTTGGTGTTTGCCCATGAAAGTCATTGTGAGTGGTACCTGGATCTGGTGTTTGGTAAATGGCATCACAGATGATATCTGGATGTTCCTCAAACAACATACACAGTGGGAAATAGCCTAAAGACAGGAGGGTGATGTGCCAGACATGACTACAGCATGCAAGTGTAGCTATGCTTCATTGAAACTACTGCCTGTTTAATAAGTTGTGTGTGATAATGGCTATTCTGCATGTTTTAAAACTGACAACACAGTGCTCTGTTTGTGAGGGACCCCCATCTGTAGGGCCATCTGTGGACTGGTCAGTGTGTGGAACCATTTGTTTCCTGTGTTACTCACTAAGCACACATCTGTGAACTGCAGGAGCATAGTGTGAGGATTGCAGTCAGTACATGGTGGCAGTGATGAGTTACTGCCATCGCATCCCTGATTGGACATATGTCACATGAAACAGTGGTATGACAGACACTGTCTGGGGTTCTCAGTGACATGACAATAATGGGCCACTGTTCATAGCTGCAGTCACAAGTCTTCTACACTTTGTACAGATGTCATGCAGTATATATGCATGTGTTGTGCTCCCTCTGAAAATGTATACCATCTGTTGTGTTGGGTTGATGGTCATATCGTTGCATGCTGTTATAAGTAATCCTGAATGCTGTTGACTATTACTAAGCCATATCTGTGTTTAAACTGCAACACCATAGGCTGTATGGGTTTGGAGGTCCCGGCAGAACCTCCTGTCCCACTTCAGCTGGCTATGGCACCGGGCACCAGCACATCTGGGACCCAGCCTTGGACCTCCACCTCTGTTGGCTCTGCACTAACTTCTGGTGGTACCGCCACTGAGGATGGAGCTTGTCCCCCCTGGGAGCAGGTCCAGACAGGAACATGTCCGCTGTCATACAGTCCCAGACATGGTGTGTAGGGGGCTCAGTAAGGGGTTTCAAGGCCAGATACGCCAACTTAAGGGCAGAGTGTCACATTTACAGGGTGAGGATGCGCCTCCTAGACAGCCCCCAGCACTGCCACCTTTGCAGCTATTTTGGTGTGGTGGTGGCTGCCAATAGCTGGGGACCTCCGTCCCACTGTTTCCATCTGGGGGCTCATGGGCTTGTGACTGCCGAATACCCCAACCCATCCAAGGTGTATCCCCCACATGTGTCATATACCGACCCTGTATGCTGTCTTGTCTGTCATCCACCCTACCTATCCTCCACGAGCATACCTACGCTCCTTCCCCCACATCCTACTCTCACCCTATGGAAACAAAAGGCCAATCGGTTCCTAGAACAACATTTGCCCCATACATAGCTGTCCATTTCACACATGTGTCCACTGGATGCATGTAACTCTTTTAATATGCATCACAACATACTCATGTTGTCCTCACCCCTGTCTCTCAGGCACACGATCCTAGTATGCACATGACTCATAAATGTTCCAGGTACACATGATGTGGATGGCCCCATTGTACACACAACACTACTGGTCCCTCTATGGTTACCCCATTTACCTTTATCATGATGATGATGTCGCACACAGCACCTTGCAAGAGTACTGTTCTCACATAATGATTGGACAGGAACTGTTGTGTTAATGTAAATAAGATGCACAGAGTGATGTATATGGCCAATGTACAAATGTTTGCGTTTATGAATGACACATGTCTGTCTGAGGGAGTCTTGATATTACACAGGACAAAACCACTACATAATACAGGCGTTGCTGGTGATTCCCTTTTCATTCCTTTGTAATGCTTTGTTGTCACATGGGATGTTCCTGATATATCTATATATATATGTATGTATCTATATCTGGACATAAACACTCACAGATACATTTACATGATGGAATACATTTCCTATACTGTTGAATGACTGTGCTGGATGGTATGTTTGTGATAAGGTCCAATGTCTGTATATCTGCCATGGCTTAGTGGTAAAGCACAATAGCTGTGTATGCAGGGTCCTGGTTTTGAGCCTTGCAGAGGCTGTTTATTTTGTTGCTGGGCAGAACAAGGCCGTTGGATATGGAGTGATTAAGGCACATTAAAGCAGTTGCGAGCAGGTGTGTGTGGGTTTGCATGGAGCTAAACAATGCTAGCCTCTGGTTACAGTTTCTTACACTTATTTAGCCTCTACATTGCTTTACCAGTGTAATACTCGCATACTGGCGGCCAAACAAGCTTACACCTGCTTGCTCATACATTTGTAAATGCACTGCATTTGGTGTTTGCATCTGACACTCACACCCCTGGGTGGGAGTGAGGACTATGATATTACCTTGTGATGTCTATTACATAGGATTACATGCCTACAGTATCAGGAATGGCTGCCCATTTGGCGATAGCATGCCTTTCGACTGCACAGAAACTGCAGCCTGTCCAGAGCTTGATTCATACTATTGATGTGTTCCTCTTACAATCTGCACCTGTCTGGCTAATACATGGGAACTGACACTCTTCAATACAAACAAGTAATTGGGTTTCAGAATCCACATCCTTCAGCCAACTCATGCTACTGCATACCTAATATTTTATCATCTTTCTAAGGTTGTCAGTGGAATATGTGCTTTCTGTCCCTATCAGATCTCTCATACGATTGGTGAAAAATACAAACTGAATCAGGGACACGGCATAACAACATCAGGGACACATTTAAATTACTGGTGCTATTAACCTGACACATTGACAGACTCAGAGCATATGAATTCATACACATATTCTGAGGTAAATGATGTTTATAACTCTTAATTGTTGTCATTATTCATTACGTGTAATTCACCACCTTTCCTCCAATGTCACTAGTTTTAGGAGGGATTAAGTGGGACAGTTAGAAATTGATTCATAATCAGGGATGTCCCTGGAAATTGGGGACAGTTCAGAGGTATGGTCCCTATTTGTTCCCCCAATGGTTTATGTCCTGTCCAGTTGATTTGCTCTTAGGAGTTGAGAGGTATGGGCATCAGCTATGCCTATTTCGGAATATTACTTACATCCACGGGGTGGTCCTAATATGACTGCGCCAGCCAACACCTGCACGCCAAGGCCCATAATTGCATAACCATAGTTACCCCACCTGCCACTCCTCTACAGCTCCCATCCTTACTGTGGGTGCAGATGGGGTATAAACACACTGATACACACTGCCAACTCTCCCCGTGTAGGGGCACATGTACATTGTGTCGACCCATGGGTTATCAGGCTTGCACAACCTACTGGTCCATGTACATCTACAGCCTGGCTTGATAAGTCATTACTGGGACTGCCTCCGATGATCATTAATTTTTGGTGTCCCACAAAGGACATCAATGTCTATGTTTCAAGATTAGACCTGGCAGATCTCTCCCATTGGTAGTATCCTGCTGGTGGTCTGGGAAGCAGTGGTGTGTTTACTTTTATTGTGTGTCTGTATGTCTCACCGGCCTAGCTGGAGGGGTGGGGGGGGGTTGATGCTATGTGTTACACGTTTGTTTATTGGACCCCTCACCCCCATATGCACGGCCTGTGAACATATGTAACTCATAACTGCTGTATCATATCCTAGCTATATGCATGTGTATATTTGCAGTCACATATATATATATATAGCTATATACATTACTATATACAGATATATCTGTATATGTATGCATACATGTATATTTATATTTTGCTGTCTATAGATATGTCTATATATATATATCTATATATATATATATATATATATATATATATTTATATGTTGGTATGTATCTGTATTCTGTCTCTGTATGTATACATTTGTACTACGGAGAGGGAGAGGATTATCACTATGTCGCTGTGGGTAGATATACACACACATACCTCTACATATATACATCTACATCTGGTTATTCCGTTTCTTGCCATATAGATTACACTTTGCTGCAGTGGGACTTGTAGTGGGTGTGGCTGCTCGTTGGGTGACACCTCTGGACAATGAACCCATTCGCTTACATCCCTAGGGCTGTCCATATAAGCCCACATGAGCCAACACCTGCACACCTAGATCCATAAGTAGCTACCCATAGTTCCCCCACCCGCACCACCTCGACAGCACCCATCCTTACTCTGGGTCCTGGTCTGTTCTGGGCACACCACTACACGCTGCCCACTCTCCACTTCACGGGACCCATTTCATACAATTGTCTCCTCCCATGGGTCATCAGACTTTCCCACCCTTGTTTGTATTCTGAGTATGTATACACCCCAGCCAGAATGTTCAGTCTGTCACCTTCTTTTGGTCTTGCCAGTTTTTGGGGTGTCCCACAAGAGACGCTCCTGTCTGTGTTCCAAGATTAGAGTTCATGGGTGCACTGTGTACCCAGCCGTGTGTATCCTGCCTGTGGTCTGGGGAGCAGTGGACTCTTTACATTGTTTGTGTGTATGTTTCACATGTCCAGCTGGGGGAGGGGGAGGTGGAAGGTCATGCTATGTGTTTCATGTTTCTTGCTTGGGCCCCTCACTTCCATCTTCCATTGGCATAGCCTGTGAACATATGTCATTATTGTGTGCTGTTTCCTATCATAGCTGTATATCTGTGGATATCTATGCGCACACACACACACACACACACACACACACACACACACACACACTCACACATATGTCTGGGACTAAATATATATATATATATATATATATTTATATATATATATATATATATATATATATATATATATATATATATATATATATATTTATTTTTTTTTTATTTAACATTTGTTGACCGGGAATGTCTGACTAGGTTCCACAGAGCCTGTTTTCAGCGGTGGCCCGGGGAGAAACGCTCCAGATGCATGTCTTTGGAATGTGGGAGGAAACCGGAGTACCTGGAGGAAACCCACGCGAACACAGGGAGAACATGCAAACTCCACACAGAAGGTACCCCAGCTGAGAATCGAACCGGAGAACCTCTTGCTGTGAGGCGACAACATTAACCGCTGTATCACTGTGCCGCCCATATTAGTATATATATATATATATATATATATATATATATATATATATATATATATATATATATATATATATATATATATATATATATATATATATATATATATATATATATATATATATTAGTGCTTAGACCCACGCAAGTGCACTCAGACTTGCTTACTGGTACTTATATGTGTTTACTGCTGCTTATTTGTGCTTACACCTGCTTATTAGTACCTTATTCATTATGACAGTGCCACTTTGCTTGAATGATATTTAAGTTGAATATCTCATGCGATACTCTTATGTCGGTTTTACAGCAAAACGACATTCATTCCACTTGGAAAATATGTGCTATTGTTGGGCTTGAACCATGAATGCCTGTTTTGTAGGCGGTTGCTCTGAACACTACACTATTGACATTTACGTTGATTCTGCATGTTCTCTATTTGAATGAATATGATGTGTAAGCTACGGTCGGCGGAGGGCAGTGACACACAAACATGCTGCGCTTTGCTTACACCTTCGATATTGCAGCAATTCAAATGTATAATAGGGACACAGGGAATCTAATTGTGAAAGTTCTAGGGACAGGGCTCAACATTCCACTACGTGCTTGTGTGTTTACTGCTTCGATTTTATTTCACTGTTCCTGGACACTCTTGTATGATTAGCATACATTCGGTATCCACGGACACTGAATTACTGACTTACTATTAGGGGCAGGCTTTACTAGTAGGCATAGTAGGTTTTGCAAGTGTTGGGGTATGTTTATACCTCCGTAGAGCACTTGTACATGCCCCCTGCACTCACACACGTTTCCTGTGCACGTCGAGGGTGTGGCAGCGCACCCTCATATATATTCATATGGCACTGCTGCACCATCTGTAGTGAGGACGATCGGCATAAGGCTAAAACCGTCCTTGCGCCTAGCTTCTTGAATCCTGGGGATTATGTCAGATGGGGCCAAGAACAATCAATGCTTGCTAGAATGTTGTGAACTTTTGTAACAGTAAACAATGTCTTGCAGCTAATCTATAAATATTGTAAGCATTCAGGATTTTGCCACTGTACAGCTACAGCAGACATTAAAATATTTTATGCACTACACTGCATGCAGTACACAAACGCAGGCTGAAAAAAATGGACAGCTTGAAGTTTTTTTAGTTTAAATGAAGAATGTTTTAAAAGGAGAGAGAATGCACAGATGCTGTCAATGGAGGCTTTTTAATATCATATTTGCCTGTATCATATCTATTTTTTGGAACTTTTACATACCATTTGTTCTTCAGGTTTAAAGGTTTCCAAGATGCAATTCTCTAATTCAATGGAAAGTTACAGTAGTACCACTGAGATTATATTGCCTACAATATGCATTCCTGCTGGCAAGCTACAGAAGTGGATAATAGATTGATATGAAATCTTACCATCCACAAGTGATGTTCTACAGGCATTTTTAGATTTCATATGTGTTGGCCACAATATGTACCAAAAATATGTGCACGGTGTGTGTGTGTGTGTGTGTGTGTGTGTGTGTGTGTGTGTGTGTGTGTGTGTGTGTGTGTGGTGTGTATCACTGAATGTACTGCTTTCTCTTCAAGGCCATATTTCACATTTAGAGTATTTCTTTAAATAATGATCCATTCAATACTTCGGGCAGAGTATAACTAGACAAGGTTTCAAACAATTGAGTTACCCCCAATCTGCAACTAGTTGATCTTGGTTCTCCACAGGGAATCACTATTGGCTTGGTGTGTTTTTGTGTGCTGACAGAGATACAAAGCTTTTGTGAGTTTCATTTTTCAGTAGTGTTGTGTGTCCATGGAGTTAACATATATAACAAAGCTGTAGGTAGGAAATATTTTTTGTTGAATTTAACTGTAAATCACTTTGTTTCATGTGATTGAGGCTTTCACCTATTTAATCTCAGTTTAATAATTACTGTCCTGTTTTTCTTGATCACACTATTCTGCTCAGGTTATATTACATTATATTATTATAATATCAGATGGAGAGAAACGTGTGATCTCTGTGATACCTCTTACAAACCTGCTTTGCTGTCACAAGCTTTAAACTTTTTATTATCTGGGTGCTGAATTATGTCTATAAAGTGGCTCTTGCAAAGTTTAAATTATTTAGGTTCATAGGTTCATAGGTTCATAGGTTTATACTAGGCTATCTGCCCTAAGGCATTTATAAGCCTAGCCCAAATTTTTGTGGCTTACGCCACCCCTTATATGAAAAAACACTGTGCCCATTAGTTTGTTGTGCCTCTGTCCAGCAGTGACACAGAGATGATTCCCGGGATAAACCTACGATCTCCCATCCACAGGTCAAGATTTCTCTTGAACAGAGCCAGCGAGGTGCTCTGCCTCACATGGACCGGGATTTTATTCCACAGCATAGGGAGTCTCTGAGTGATAAATCTATCCCTCCAGCACGTCCTATGTATATCCGTGCTAAGGTTTAAGTCACTTGCTCTAGTGGTTTTGGTGGATTTGGATTTTTTGAGGTGGAGCATGTCCATTAATTCCGGGTTGGACATGGCCTTGTATGTCAGGCACATGTCACCTCTGAGCAGACGGTATGCAACTGAATAGAGCTGGAGTTTCTTCAATCTGGCAGCATATGACAGATTTTGGAGTCCCTTTATCATTTTGGTGAGGAACTTTTGGGGTCTCTCCAATTGCTGCAGATGTCGGGTGAGATACATCCTGAATGGGGCATTGTACTCGATCATTGGTCTGATAAGTGAAGAGTACAGGGGAACAATGACCTCACTAGATCTGGATGTGAATCCCTTCATGATCAGGTGGGCAATGTAGAAGGTCTTTCTAACCACTTTAGCAACGTGAGTGTCAAAAGAAAGGCCACTGTCAACCTGGGTCCCCAGGTCCCTGATAACCTCTTCTGTGCTTAGTGGATTGCCACCTATATGGTAGCTTGGGGTTACCTTGTTTTTCCCGAAGGGTATGACTATACATTTTTGGCGTTTAACTTCAGGCCATGGCTCTGGCACCAGCTATCTGTTTCCGTGAGTCCCTTCTGAAGGATATCCGTGTCCGATGCACTTTCCACTATGGCCCAGTTTGCAGTCGCCTGCAAACTTTGTCAGCCAAAGTCCTCCCATGTTGGCCTGTACTTCTGAGAAGTAGATGCCGAACAATAGGGGGCCAAGGACCGAGCCCTGTGGGACACCACTTGTGACCGGCTTGGAGTCTGACATAGCGCCAGCAACTCTAACCCTGTGGGTTCTGTCCTTAAGCCAGTTTGCAACCCATCTTGTGACATATGGGTTTACATTTAAGCTGGTAAGTTTTTCTACAATACCCGAGTGGGGTATTGTGTTGAAGGCCTTTGCAAGGTCAAGGTAGGCTGTATGGACTGCCTTTCCCTCATCAATGGCCTTGGTGACTGTTTCAAAGAAGTCGACCAAGTTCAAAAGGCATGATCTGCCCTTGACGAAGCCAAACTGGGTCGGATCCAATGTCTACAAGTCCCCTATATCTTTGTTTATTAGCTCCATTATGATCCTCTCCATAGCTTTGCAGACTAGACTTGTTAAGCTTATGGGGCAGTAATTACCAGGGTCCGTAGAGGCACCGCCTTTGTGGAGTGGAACCACAGTTGCCGTACGCCACTCCTTGGGCACGTATCCTGTGGTAAGGCTGAGATTAAACAGCTGCCTTATGTGTGGGTTTATTTCCTCATTTAGCTCGTGTAGCACACAGCCGGGGACACCATCCAGTCCCATTGATGCTGTGTTTTTAGCTTTAGAGAGAGCAGCTTTCACCTGCACATTTGAGATGTCTGGGAGGCTACACTCTGCTGGGATAGTTATCTCTCCTTTAGGGGGGGGAGAGGGGGGTGAAGTTTGCACTGAACCTGTCTGCCAGTATGTTGGCAATGTCTGTGGGTTCAGTGATTTTTGTATCATTTTGGACTAATTCTGAGCATATCTGGGAGTTTCCACCCAGGTTCCTAACATAGCTGAAAAAGGCCTTATGATTGTCCTTTGAATCCATGGCAATTTTTCTCTCAAAATTGGCCTTAGTTGATTTTATGAGTGCTCGTATTTTTTACTAATAATGATCAGGGGTGACTTCCCTTTTATGGATTTTGTTCTATCATGTAATAGCTTTCTCCTCTTATTGTAAAGTTTGTTAATGGCTGGGGTCCACCAGACTGGACGTTTGCCCTTTGTGGAAAGAGTCTTGGTTTTATTTGGGATTGCCTGATCCATGCAGTCCTGGAGGTGTTCATAGAAGGCATTTGTAAGGGCTTCCGCAGCTTGGGTTGTGGTTTCCACTGGCTCAGGGGCCTTGAAGGATACCACACCAGTCTTGAGTAGTGTGAAGTTTGCTTTAGAGAAGTTCTTCACTGTGGTCTTTTTTGTTTGGGGTGGGGGCGGGATGTGGATTTCCAGTGAGATTAGTTTATGATCAGATCTCGCCAATGAGGGATATACTTCCAGTGTGGAGCATTTTGTCCCCTTGTTTGTGATAATGAGATCTAGTATATTTTCTCCTCTCATGGGAACAGTGACTAGCTGTTCCATGGCATTTGAATTTATGAACTCCAGGAACCGTTGGGCTAGAAAGTTAGGGCTTGAGTAATGTTCCCAGTCTATATTCGGGTAGTTGAAGTCACCCAATATGATGGTGTTTAGAGATACATTTATACCCTCCAGTGTCTTCAGGAAGGCTGTGTGGGGTTCCTGAGTTTGAGAGGGTGGCCTGTAGCATGCTACAATTTGTAGAGCAGTTTTGCCTATGGTTAGTTGCACCTGGATGGTTTCCGAAGCTTCATGTGTTGCCACCAACCTGGAGGTGTGGGTATCCTTTATGAATATGGATACACCCCCTCCTTTTGTGGTGTGGTCCGGGTTTTGGGGCCGGAACGCATGATATGAGGTAAAACCTAATAGTGCCGGGGTGCTCTCGGGAGCCTTGAACCAGGTTTCAGTTACAGCACAGACATCAATGTTCTCCATACTGAGAAGGGCCTCGAGTGCATGCATTTTGAGATTTAGACTTCTGGCATTGAGCAGCATTACCCTCAGTTTCTTCCCATTTTTGTTTTCTAGGGTGGTAGGTTTAGAATTTGAGCCTTGCCTAAAAAGGCACTATGGGGTGGCAAGAGCCTTAGCCAATATCCGGAATCCCAGGGGTGACAGGTGCAAGCCATCCCATGCGAAGCAGCGTGGCTTGTCAAGCATGTCATCCCAGGCAGACAGACACTGGATCCCCTTTGAATGACACCAGACATTAAGCCAATTGTTAAAGCTGATCATCTTGTCTCTATATTGTGGCATCATTCTTGGTGAAGGAAGGATACTGCTCAGGGTCAGGGTCATACCTGCCTGGGCTACATAATCAGAGAGCTCCTCTATGTCTCTTTTCATGTAGTCCAGGGAGGTACGTCTCAGGTCGTTCACACCAGCATGGACAATGACTGTGTCATATTTGTACCTGCCATGGAGTGACCAGAGTGCTTGTGTTATGTGGCGGATTCTAGCACCCGATAGGCAGCTTACTGTGACCCTCTCCTTGTTCAGCCTGGTGAGTGGGACGTCAGTGTGTCTGACTATGGAGTCACCTATGACAAGTATGTTTGGTGTTGTATTTGGCCTTAAGGGCTGTGACTGCTTTGCACACTGCTTTTGTGGTTTATGTGTTGCTTGTGGGGTGTCTTGAGGTAGCAGTTGTTTGGGTGTCTGCTTTGGAGGCCTCTGCTGTTTAGGTAAATTTTTACTCAGAGCCTCGTATGTCTTTGTGTGTTTATGTGTTTGATTCAGTGGTGTGGTAGCATTATGTGAGGCTGGTTTTGTGGTGTGTGTAGTTGCCTTCTCCTCCTGTCTGGTCTTGCCAGTCCTGAGTTGAGAGAGTTCAGCCTCCAGTTTGGCTAAATAGCTGCATCTCTCGCAAGTATTTGTGTTATGTGGGAGGAGGAGAGGGTTGTCTGTGTACATGAGGCAGTTATAACATTGCCTCAAGATTCACAGATTCACCAGCTGGACCGGAGAGGAGATTGACAACTGACCTTTGGACATGCTAGAATAATATTGGGAATTCCTTAATAATTGAAAACAAGGGCCAGTGGGGAGTGAGGGTGTAGTGCTTTTAATTTTTAGTGCTGACTTATATAATTGCGTTAGTGAGCAAGTGCCAGGTAACTTGAGTGCAATGTGTTACAAGTAACTAAATGCAAAAACGACAAACAGTAACTTTCTTTCAAGTGAAACAAGGAACTAGTACAAAAAGCAATGCAGATATCACTAGTGATCCACAGAAGCGCTGAGAAGCCGCGTATTAGGTGGAATTAGCTTCCAGGGAAATAACAAGCAAACAAACAACAAGCATATAAACAAAGCTAGATTCAGCAGGCCTGGATCTAGTCTATGCTAGAGCAAACAAGGTGTACCAATTTCAGTAAGATACAGTTCAAATATTCAGGCACTATAAACCCTCAACCAGAAATTCCCAGCTCAGAAGGGCAGAGTCCAGCCTCTTCTCCCACAAGAGTGCAGACCACGAACCTTCTTAATGTAAAATAACTGGCCTGAAGCCCAAGTGCCTAAACCAGAACTAATACCCTTGGACACTGGGCTCTCAATCAGCAGTTCCCAACTTAGAAGGATGAAAGCTACCTGTCCTGCCACCACAGTGCTTGCCACAAACCTTCCTAATGTAAAACAACTGGTCCGAAGCCCAAGTGCTTAATCCAAAAGACTTAGAATGATAGCTACACTTTAATCAAGTTACAACCAAGCAGTAATAAATACAATTGAATACTTTAGAGAATGTCTGGATTAGTGCAAACAGTAAGGATTAGTGCAAACAGTTTTTCTCACAATGTATGTTATTTCTGAGATAAGTACAGTTAGCTTCAGCTGCCTTTTTCTTTCAAGGTTCCTAGTTTGTTTTATGAATAAAAAAGCAGCTTGAATTTCACAGAAGTATTTCATAATGTCTAAGTGGTATCTGATAAATGAAAAGTTGATATTTTGACTATTTTAACACCTGAACTTTCTCAGTTTAAAGAGATATCTAGAATATAAATAGTCATCAATAACAATTTCAAAAGCAAACAAATAATTATTTTATTATACTTGCCACCTTAGTTCACCTTATCACACACATCTACAGGCCCTTTCTTTCACTATTACTGTTGTAAGGATGGCTGGCATATTTTAATAATTTACTCCCTCAGAGGAAAGGTGTTAAACCCCTAGGAAAGGATTCAGGATCATTATGAGTGTGGGCAGAGATGCTCTAACAAGCTATGATAATATGGCATAAAAAGAGTTTAGATTCATAGATATTTCAAGGCCAACTAAACTTATAACCATTCATACCCTGTCAGTACCTCCCTCAGGCAGCACCTCCGTTTTCCAGGAGATCCATACTGGTACAACTCAGAGTAAGTTTGTGAATACCCACCCAGTCACTAGTTTATGTTTAAAGTGAGATGGTGAGTTGCACTGCTTAACATGTAGGGGAAGTTCAGACCAAAAGATTTGGAGGTGCTGACATATAAGCATGCTTATCCATTGTACTGTATTTATCTGTTGGTGAAGATTTAGGTCCCTGATTCAAATATTGGCGAAGATATTGGACTTGTGGAGAAACAGGAGGTTCAGGACAACTAGGTCTCTAATAGTGCAGCAAGCAAGACAGATCTCCCCTCAAAAGTCTGAATGAAGAGAGAGAGAGTTTCCTGTCTCTGTTGGTAGCTCAGGGACTTTAAGCCTGTGGTTTTATTGCATAATAGTCTCGAGGGTCTTGGTCTTTTTAATTGTATGATATGTTTAGTGAGGTACAACCCAAAGGGGGCTGTTGTACTTGATAAATGGCCTGATCAATGCTGACTATTAGGGAGTGATTACCTTTTAAGACTGTGATGATATTCTCTTGGTAATTAGGTGGACTAAATAAAAGGATTTCCTGACAACTGTTGCAACATGATGGTTAAAAGAGAAGGAGCTAGCAACCCAAGTTTCTAGGTCCCTGACAAAAAAGTTTCATTTTGCAGTGGTATGTGATACATACAGTATCATGAGGAGAGATGTTGTGTATCCAAAGTGACACCACACTTTTTAGCATTTGCTTTTACTTTCACTTTTAGTACACTAAGCGTTTACTTGAGAGAGCTCATTCAAGGGAGATTGGGTATAGTAGGGTGACTTAATATCAACTTCTCATTTGCAGTCCCTTGCAAACTTTAAGTGCCAGAGGTCTTGCCTTTCCACTTTGAGATTCAAGAAGTAAATACCAAAAATAAGAGGTCCCAGTACTGAACCATGAGAGACACCACTGGTCACTTTCATACTTACTTTTGAGGCATCTGCAACTTGCAATGTGTAGACTCTGTCTTTCAACCAGTTTGTTATTCATCTTAGCATATATGGGTTGATTTTTAAAGCAGTTATCATTTATATGATGTCAGCATAGGGAACGGTGCCAAAGATGTTCACCAGGTCAAGATTCACCATCATGGCCACCATCTACAGCCTCTATAACTCTTTTGAAGAGGTTTATCAGGATCTGCCCTTCAAAGAGCAAAATTATTGAGGGTCAAGTCAAGCAAGTCTTCATATCACCGTTTATGAGGTCAGTTATAATACACCCCATGGTTTCAAAAATGAGGTTTTCTAAGGATGATGGACTTTAAGTAGCCAGGTCAGTTGTATGGCTACCCTTATCAAGCAGTATCACCACTGTAGTTTATTACTTGTTAGAGACAAATCCAGTAGCTAAACCTATGGTAAACAGGTTGAGTAGTGTCTGCAAAGGCATAGTTAGCACTATTACACAACCAGGTATGTGACGTCCCCATGCTGGGCCAGTAATCAAGGAGCCTGAATCCTCACCAGTGACACTGGAAAGGGACGTGCACTTGAAATAGAAATGGATACACTCAGTATTTCCAGATGCAGACCTCTCTGCATCAAGCAAAATGTCCCTTAAGAGCACACAGGAAACGCACTCAGCCTGGGGTCTGAATTTCTCTATATCTGTCTCCCTCCGGCTCCTCAATCAGACTTCCCACTGGTATAGCTGCAGGGTTAGGTCCTCAGCCAAGTATCCAAGCCAAGTCTTCCAGCACCCGCTTTATAAACCCAGTGCTTCTTACCCCTTCCCCAAGTAGCTGACACACACATACACACACACAAACACACACACACACGCACACACATACACACACACACACACACACACACACACACACACACACACACACACACACACACACTGAGAAATTTGATTTGCACACACACACACACACACACACACACACACACACACACACACACACACACACACACACACTCTGAGAGATTTGATTTCACAAACACACACACACGCACACACACGCACACACACACACACACACACACACACACACACACACACACACACACACACACACTCTGAGAGATTTGATTTCACAAACACACACACGCACGCACACACACACACACACACACACACACACACACACACACACACACACACACACACACACACACACACACACACACACACTCTGAGAGATTTGATTTCACACACACACAGACACACACACACACACACACACACACACACACACACACACACACACTCTGAGAGATTTGATTCTTCACACACACACACACACACACACACACACACACACACACACACACACACACACACACACACACACACACACACACACACACCTGGGAAAGGCTATGTGCCCCCTTCTGCCCAGAATTAGGCCTTCTGGAGAGGCCCACACAGTGTCACCAAATAAATATAAGCACTTTCAAAGGTTAAGTACTTTCCTCATGGAACAGCCACAATAAAAGTGTTAACCAACAGGTGCCATTTTTAAAATAGGTAGCCCTCCCGTGCTGGCTTCATGGTGTGTTTGTCCACTTGCTTCCTAAATTGCTGTGCATTCCCAGCATTCGCAACACTGTTACAGTTCCTTTTACTGCACAAAAATCCAACTCTGTGAAACCTAAAAGATATTGGGGGTTTATGCTGCCCTGAAGAACCAAAAATTATTATATCCCTAAATTGCTGTGCATTGCCAGTATTCACAATATTGCTACATCTCCTTTTACTGCACAAAAATCCAGCTTTGTGAAACCTAAAAGATATCAGGAATTTATGCTGCTCTGAAGAACCAAACACTAATATTTGTATATTTCACTCCATAAAGGTTATTTTGAAAGCTATATTTTATGATAATCCTTAACTTGCCAAATTTAAATGCCTGAGCTAGCAGCTGGGATTTTTTTACTCTATTTCTTTCTCCTCTGATATTAATTATTACAGTACCTTGCACATGGTACTGGATTATAGTTTTTCCTATAGTCCCTATAGTAATTTCATTGGTCACCAGACACCTTTTGAATTTTATATCTTCCCTACAGACTCCCTTCCCAACTTAAATACATTTTGTTTCACTTTTTCCATCATTCTATTTAACAGTAACCCTCTTACTATATAAATTTATTTAGGCTCCCAGCTGCCCATACCAAGGCAGGCTCACTAATATCTAAAATAACAAGTGTTATAGCTTAATGGACAAACCAATTTACTACAAAGCAGCCAATAGTTCTGAGCAATTGATTGTTTTACTTGTACATACCTGGAATTTGGCTGTTCCAAGTAGCTGCCTAGCAACAACCTTTTGCTTTTTTCTTGCTGGATCTTCTCTGGTCCCTCCCCCTCCAAATATCTGCCTAGTAACTACCATTTGCTTTTTTCTTACTAGTTCTACTCTGGTCCCGCCCCCCCTCCCCAACCAATGTCCGGTGTGAGTTCACTTGTATCTCCAAACCAACGGGCGCCATTTTTAAAATAGGTAGTCTTCCCCTGCTGACTTCACGGTGTGTTTGTACACTTATTGTAAGTGTATTATTTTCAACTATTTGTTTTGCGATGTGATTGTAGCTTCATATGTTCATAGGTGTGTACTAGGCTAATGGCCCTGGAGCCTTTACAAGCCTAGCCCATAGGATTACCCTGGCATTGTGCCACCCAACCTTCATTTCTAGTGCCTCTGTCGAATAGAGCCACTGGAGTGATCCCTGAGTTGAATTTTCTATTTCCCATCCACTCATCAAGATTTCTCTTGAAGAGTGCCAGTGAGTTGCTGTGCTTGACATGTGTGGGAAGTCTATTCCATAGCATGGGCAGTCTTTGGGTTATGAACCTGTCCCTCCAGCATATTCTTTTGATTGTGGCAATGAGGTTGAGGTCTCTGGAGTGTGTGGTGCAGAGGGATTGGGATTTCTTTAGATGTAGCATTTCTAGCAGAGCTGGGTCAGACATGGCTTTGTAAGTCAAGCAGAGATCACCTCTAAGTAGGCAATATGAGACAGACAATAGTTGGAGTTTTTTGAGTCTGTTCATATAAGACAAGAGTTTAAGGCCTAGGATCTTCTTTGTGAGGTACTTTTGTGGCCTCTCCAGTTGTTGCAGATGTCTAGTGAGGTAAATGCCAAATGGTGTATTGTACTTGAGGAATGGCCTAATGAGGGAAGAGTAGAGGGAGACAGTAACCTCTTTCTTCCTGGATGCAAAACCCTTAGTAATGAGATGTGCCACATAGAAGGACTTTCTGACCACAGTGGCAATGTGGTGGTCAAAAGTGAGGTTGCTGTCAACCTGTGTTCCCAGATCCCTTATAATGCCTTCTGTTTTCAGTGGACTACCATCAATGTGGTAATTCAATGGAACTGGGTTTTTCCCAAGGGGGATGATGACACATTTTTTGGCATTGAGCTTAAGGCCATGGTTCTGACACCAGTCATTGGTTTCATTAAGGCCTTTCTGTAGGATGTCAACATCAATTGGGGAGTTAATAATAGCTCCCAACTTGCAATAGTTTGAGAACTTTGTCAGCCAGAGTCCCTTTGTGTTGGCCTGGACGTCAGAGAAGTAGATACCAAACAGAGGGGGACCCAGGACCAAACCCTGTGGGACTCCACTCATGACTAGTCGGCAGTCTGACTTGGAGTCAGCTACTTTCACACTGTGGGTTCTATCTGTGAGCCAGTTTGCCACCCACCTAGTGATATAGGGGTTGATGGCTACCTTAGTGAGTTTTTCTATGATTCCTGAGTGAGGAATGATATCAAAGGCCTTGGCCAGATCAAGGTAGGCTGTATGAACCACCTTGCCTTCATCCACAGCTCTGGTGACTGACTCAAAGAAGTCAACCAAGTTGAGCAGGCATGATCTACCCTTCACAAAACCAAACTGTGTAGGATCCAGAGTTTGGAGATTCCCTGTATCCTTGTTTATTAGGTCCATGATGATGCGTTCCATAGCTTTACATATCAGACTCATCAGGCTAATTAGGTGATAATTCCTGGGGTCTGTAGTTGCTCCTCCTTTGTGGAGAGGTATGACTGTAGCAGTGCACCGTTTGGTAGGGACAAAGCCTGAGGTGAGACTATGATTGAACAGGGCACACAGGTGAGATGCCAGTTCTCTCTGTAGTTCATGTATCTCTGTTTTTTAATGTTTTTTAATGTGTATTAATGTTTTGACTTGAAGCTTTTCTTCCCAGGCCTCTGCTGAAAATGGACATATATCCAGTTGGACCAGCCCGGTCAACAAATGTAAAATAAATAAATGTAGAACACAGCCAGGGATATTGTCAGGTCCCATAAAAGCTGTATTCTTGGCCTTGGACAGTGCTGTTTTAACCTGTGCAGCAGTAATACTGGGTGCCTGGCAATCTACCAGTATTGTGATTTATCCTTTGGGGGAGGGGTGAAGTTAACACCAAATCTGGCGGTCAGTATATTCGCAATATCTGTTGGCTCGGTATAAGAGGTACCATTGTGCAGTAGCTCAGAGCAAATCTGGGTATTGCTGTGGAGATTCTTTACATAACTATAGAAGGCCTTGTGGCTGTCTTTACTATCTGCTGCAATTCTGTTTTCATAGATAGCTTTAGAGGATTTGATGAGGGATCTCAACTTTTGCTGAGGGTGATAAGGGAGTTTATCCAGTCTTGGGACTTCGCCTTATTCCTTATATCTTTTTCCTCCTTCTGTTGTAGAGTTTGTTTATGGCAGGAGACCACCTGATTGGCTTCCTTTTTTTGAGGAGAGTGTCTTGGCTATATTGCAGGGGTGTCCAACCTTTTTACTTGCAGGGGCCGCATAGAGTCAACAGAAATTGTCTTGGGGCCGCATGCAAAATATATCATATAGTTAACTGTATCGCTGTCGCGGGTGACCAAAGTCGACCCCCTGGCTGTATTGTAGGTGAATTTGAACAATGAATAAATGAAATAACTGCATAATATTTGCCATAAAATTCAAATTCTCATTCTAATTCTTAAAATAACAGTTAACTCTAACAACTTAGTTTAACATCTTAGTTTATTTGTAAAAAAAAAATTAACAGGTACGAACCCTTCAATTTGTATGAGATCATACCTCCCATTTTGCTGGTTTCTTAAAGATGTCCATGTCTTCCATCATGTCCTTAATGTCCATATCTTGTCCAAAGTGCTCATGTATTCTTCTGTTTCTAGCTTTGGAATCTGTCCCTGAAATATGGCACTGGCAATATTTTTTGCTTTTGCACAGCTGTCTGGTCAGGCTAGTCTGAAGATGAAAGAAGGTTCATCAGTGGTATTCTCAAAGTGAGCACCCCTTTGGAAAGGCACATTTCTAGCTTTGGAATCTGTCCCTGAAATATGGCACTGGCAATATTTATTGCTTTTGCACAGCTGTCTGGTCAGGCTGGTCTGCAGAAAAAAGAAGGTTCATCACTGGTATTCTCAAACTGAGCAACCCTTTGGAAAGGCACATTTCTAGCTTTGGAATCTGTCCCTGAAATATGGCACTGGCAATATTTCTTGCTTTTGCACTGCTGTCTGATCAGGCTGGTCTGAAGATGAAAGAAGGTTCATCAGTGGTATTCTCAAACTGAGCACCACTTTGGAAAGGCACATTTCTAGCTTTGGAATCTGTCCCTGAAAGGTGGCACTGGCAATATTTCTTGGTTTTGCACAGCTGTCTGGTTAGGCTGGTTTAAAGATGAAAGAAGGTTCATCAGTGGTATTCTCAAACTGAGCACCCCTTTGGAAAGGCACATGTCTAGCTTTGGAATCTGTCCCTGAAATATGGCACTGACAATATTTCTTGCTTTTGCACTGCTGTCAGGTCAGGCTGGTCTAAAGATGAAAGAAGGTTCATCAGTGGTATTCTCAAACTGAGCACCCCTTTGGAAAGGCACATTTCTATCTTTGGAATCTGTCCCTGAAATATGGCACTGGCAATATTTCTTGCTTTTGCACTGCTGTCTGGCCAGGCTGATCTGAAGATGAAAAAAGGTTCATCAGTGGTATTCTCAAACTGATCACCACTTTGGAAAGGCACATTTCTAGCTTTGGAATCTGTCCCTGAAATATGGCACTGGCAATATTTCTTGCTTTTGCACTGCTGTCTGGCCAGGCTGATCTGAAGATGAAAGAAGGTTCATCAGTGGTATTCTCAAACTGAGCACCACTTTGGAAAGGCACATTTCTAGCTTTGGAATCTGTCCCTGAAATATGGCACTGGCAATATTTCTTGCTTTTGCACTGCTGTCTGGCCAGGCTGATCTGAAGATGAAAGAAGGTTCATCAGTGTTATTCTCAAACTAAGCACCCCTTTTGAAAGGCACATTTCTATCTTTGGAATCTGTCCCTGAAATATGGCACTGGCAATATTTCTTGCTTTTGCACTGCTGTCTGATCAGGCTGGTCTGAAGATGAAAGAAGGTTCATCAGTGGTATTCTCAAACTGAACACCTCTTTGGAAAAGCACATTTCTAGCTTTGGAATCTGTCCCTGAAATATGGCACTGGCAATATTTCTTGCTTTTGCACAGCTGTCTGGTCAGGCTGGTCTGAAGATGAAAGAAGGTTCATCAGTGGTATTCTCAAACTGAGCACCCCTTTGGAAAGGCACATTTCTATCTTTGGAATCTGTCCCTGAAATATGGCACTGGCAATATTTCTTGCTTTTGCACTGCTGTCTGGCCAGGCTAATCTGAAGATGAAAGAAGGTTCATCAGTGGTATTCTCAAACTGAGCAACCATTTGGAAAGGCACATTTCTATCTTTGGAATCTGTCCCTGAAATATGGCACTGGCAATATTTCTTGCTTTTGCACATCTGTCTGGTCAGGCTGGTCTGAAGATGAAAGAAGGTTCATGAGTGCACATTTCAGCTGATGACTTGTACAGATCACCCAATGAGGCATAGCATCATCAGATGACACCTTTTTGTACTTCTTCCTTAGCTCACTATACGTCTCCAACTTGAGTCGTTTCCCAATGTTTACTGAAAATTTGAAAGGGGTCTTCCAGTGTTTATCACTTTTCACAAATTTCAACAAATAACTGACTTTATTAGTTGTGGCAATGTTTATTCATGAAACCCTTTCACAAGGGTGCAGCCAGCCACAGACCTTTGCAGAATTCAAACATCTTGGTCATAGTTCTTGTTATAGTTTCTTAAAGTTTCCATATCAGGAGGTTCAGGCTGTCAAGTCAAGATTGTTCTTTTGTGTAGTAAACAAACATTATGAGCATAACCTTTTTAATGTGAACACTGAGCTTGCCTTTTTGATACCAGTGCATCTATATCTGTTTTGATAGAGGTAGTGGCGATGCGAAGAATATTTTCAAGATGCTCATCTGAAATTTTAGTTCTAATTTTATTTTTTGTATATTTCATGCGAGAAAAAAATTTCTCGCAAATGTACGTACTCCCCAACAGAGATGTCATGAACAGGGCATGTTCGTGAAGTGACGGATATTTTTCTTTTGGCAGATACAACTCATAAAACTCATTAAAGGCACTTGCAGACATTTTTCTTTTATCTGACTGCGATTCTATGCATTCCATTTGCAGGTTTGCAGGCAACATGTTGATGTCAACTGAAAATGGAGTAGCAAATATACTGAAATGCTGTTGGTGTTTTCTGAAATCTTGAAATCTGCTCTGAAAGTCCTGTGCTAAAAGACTTAATTAATGCTGCATATTTTTCAGTATTTACGTGGCTTTGTTCAGACAGTATTTGAAAGTAAATTAAGTTACTGTTCTTAATCTGACAGTGCCATAATTTCAGTTTCACTTCAAATGCCGTCACTATTTGAAACATGTCAGTTATTAGTAGATTTTCACCTTGGAGGCACAGGTTCAGGTCATTTAAATGAGCAGTGATGTCTACTAAGAATGCTAAATCAGCCATCCAGTTAGCATTTTCAAATTCGGGTACAGGCTTTCCTTTTGACTCCATAAAGCACTTTATTTCATTTCTCAAATCATAAAATCGTTTCAACATTTTACCATGACTTAACCACCGTACTGCAGTGAAGTACACAATGTCTCCATAGCTAGATTCCAAGGTATTCAGAAACTCTTGAAACTGACGGTGATTTAATCCTCTAGATCTTATAAAATGTATTATTTTAATAACAGCATTCATAATGGGCCGGATTCACGAAACCTCTGTGTAAGAGTTAATATGTCTTACACGGAGGCTGCAGTCTAACGGTATGATGTCAGCATGCCATGCATATTCATGAGGGCATGCTGAATCATACCCTAGGTTAACACGGTAGGAAAATATTTCCATGTAGGAAAGTAGGGGGCATGTCTGAATGCCGAGTTCTGCAAAGGGACATGCCTCCAGAAGAGTCAGAGTCCTGAAAGTAAACACCCACGAGTGAGTGCACAGAAATGTCAAGGAACACAACACCACATGCCCTCACAGACTATAAACCCAACTGTAATGTAAAACGTAAAAATATTAGTTTAATTTTTTTTTTATAATGTCCAAAAGGTTTGCCCGTAGTTGCGCTTGCTTGCGTGGGTATGGCCTCCGCTCAGCCACAGTTAGCAGACATTGAAAAGCATATAAGATCTAAATATGCAAATTACACCAAGTAGCAATAGCGTAGCAGTAGAGACGTTGGCCAAAGAGGAGATAGTCACAGTTCGAGCCCCCACAACATCATATTCCATTTTTATTTAAATAAGCATGAAACAATCCCCTGACACACACACACACATATATATATATATATATATATATATATATATATATATATATATATATATATATATAAAACTATAATTTAAGTAAAATGTAATGAAATGGGCCATGTATTTTTGAAGAAATCCGACATAATAAAATATAAAAAAAGGATCAGAATTGCCCATAGCTTAGCAAGGCTTCAGCAAGCTGAATATGGGTGTTTGTAGGTGAGCAGCGCTTTAACAAACGTAATATGAGTGCCCATAGGTGAGCAGCGCTTTAACAAGTTTAATATGGGTGCCCACAGGTGAGCAGCACTTTACCATGCTTAAAATGAGTGCCCGTAGTTCAGCAGCGCTGCACCCAGTGTAATATGAGTGCTCACAGCTAAATAACGCGTTACCCAGCGTGAGCCGTTTGTGCGAAGCTGTGCAGCGAGCCAACCAGCTTACCATCGGGCAACATTGGGCAAGCTGTATCAAAGCTACCTTTACACAGACACACCTCCTAGCCTGTCTAGACAGTAGTAAAATAAAAAAGCAATGTCCAGGGTCAAACCTAGGATACTGTGCACCATAGTCAAAGTACTTTACCACTAAGCCATGACAGCTGTACTGAGAAATGCAGTATTAGCATATATATAGGAATGAATGGAAATGGAAGCATGACAAAGCAGGTTTTTTCAAGCTGATAAATATCCAAAATGGCCAATCACAGATAAGTGTGGGAAAACCGGCATATATAAGCCCCATAGGCGGGAATTCACAGCATAACTGATTGTGGTACCCATTTGCAGTCAGGATGGCAGGTGCAGGAGAGGGAAGTCACTTTAGAGCACAAAGGTGTGGTGTTGAGGAGTCAAAATATATGGTTTGGCTCCTAGTCCATGATCATGAAGCACAACTCATGCAGGGCCAGGTTCACTGGGGTGCGTACAAGGCAGAGGCGTGGAACCGGTTGGCACATGATCTCACCAGTGCCACAGGCATTCCAAGGACTGGTGAACAAGTCCGTCACCACCATGCGGACCTGAAACGACGGAAGGAGGACCAACTGAACCATTGGATCCAGGAGGCCCGCCAAATGCCCAACGCCCCACTACTAAGTATCCATGTAATTAAGTATGTAAGAAATGCTATCCTAGCCTATAGTATGGAGACATATGTTCCAATATTACTTTCTTTATATTATAGCTGCAGGTGTTCATTCCGCGAATCAGAGAGCCCATGCTGATAGGCTGCTGAGGTTGCGCCACCAGGCAGGTTAGTAATTATTTAGCTGGTATTGTCATAGAATATAAGTGAGACAGATTGTAAAAGAGTTCAGTGTTGTAACCCACTAATAAAGGTCAAATAAGCCTAGAAGAAAGATTCTGCTAGTATTGTAAGATTAGATAAGTGATGCAGCCTGGAAAATAGTGTCATGCAATCAAGTAAAAAAGATTAAACAAGTCTCAAATAAGAAGTGTCCACCTGTATTGTAATATCAGATAACTGCTGCAGCCAGAAAATGAGTGGTAATCAATCAACAAAGGATAGACAAGTGTCAAATACATCCTTGTAAATTCTGCCATATGAAATAAGTGAGTCAGCTGGAAAGGGTTGTTGTAAACCAGTAATAAATGTTAATAAAGCCTACAATTAAGTACCAGTCTGAAATGTAAATATAAAATAATTGAGAGAGTGTGAGAAAGACAGTTTGAAGCCACCAAGAAAGCGGTAATAAGTCTGGAATAAAGGTATACTGCAGTCACTACATTATGAAATGAATGAGACAGCCACAACCAAAGAGTGTAATGTGTTAAATAAAATACAGAACATGGGCTGTGTCCGTCCCACAAATTGAATATGTTGCTGTACCCTTGCATTATGGAAATAGTATGGTTGTATGAAATGCTGATCATCCACAGTTGTCTAGACCCATATAAATCAAATGTAGCAGGATGCTGTACCTGAACACAGCCAGATATCAACATATATGAATAAAAATGGAATGTATATTAATGTAGCAGTAACATCCCCATCACCAACATTCCTAAGGTTACATACAGGAAACTGTACTAATACATGTAGGAGATATATATCTGCATCTACTAGGAATGTACAGTATATGTATAGGTAGTTTAAGTTGTTAATGTAATATTTCTCCACCCTATCCTATTTTCACAAATTATGCCATTCCACACCAAACTGGGTATGTGTATTCACAATTAATTCCCATGGACATTTGTCCTGTTGGTTTATACATATCTGCATGTACGTTGATGCATGTGCCCTGTTCACATATCCAAACCTGATGGCCTGTTGCCACCAATCAACCCTGCATGCTGTTGTAGTGTGCACTGTTGTTCTAAATATGCATGTGTTATGCTTGCTGCTCAATGTTCGGAATTCATGGGTGTTTGGTTAATGGGAATACTGATGCATGCTGTTACAACTAATTTTGAATGGTGTTGTTTGTTACTAACCCAAAATGCCATAAAATACTGCTAAACATAAGACAACAGGGAAGGCAGGTTCCAGCGGACCCACCTCTCCCACCTCAGCTAGCGAGTGCACCTGGCACAAGTGCCCAGGCCAGGACCTCCTCCTCCGGTGGCCCTGTGCCACCTTTGGGTGGAAGCGCTGCAGGGGATGGGGCTCATCCCCCCTATGCAAGCGTGGCCAGAGGAGAGCCTCCACTCACCCTCCATACGGTCTGGTCTGTGGTGCGTAGTGAGATCAGGCGTTCTGTGACTGGTCCCCTATGCCAGCTTGAGGCGAGGGATGCACAACTCATGGGTGTGCCTGCCCGTCCTATCCAGTCCCCAGCACAGCCCCGGCCGGGGCTGTGAAGGTGCAGTGGTAACTGCCTATGGGTGGGGATTTCAGTTCCACTGCTGCCATCTGTGGGCTCATGGGCTTGCGATATCCAAACATCCGTCCCCGTCATTTGTGTTTACCCCGACATGTGTCATACTCCACCCCTGTATGTGTCTTGTTTGTCTTGTCTGTTAACCTCCCCAACCTACCTCCCCAAATATACCTACTTCCTGTACCTCACATTCCACTCTCACCTAAAAAATAAATAAAAAAAGGGCACTCTGTTCCCACAAAAAAATTACGCCCCATACATAGCTGCCCAATTCACACACATGTCCACTGGACATGTAAACTGATAATTCTAATTGGCAGTACAACATATTTTGTTGTCCTCACCCCTCTCTAAGGGGTGGAAGGTTTCAAATTTCAAACCAAATTTCACACATATGCACAGCTGTTGCTAATAAAGAAATGGGCAGCTATGGGCCTTCCCTACATCCTTCCTGCACATCCCAAGCTTGTTTTCCTACTGTCCTACCTTCTTTGTGCCCCCTTTTTCACCACTTTCTTATCTCCCCATTTTCTTTTTTTTAAAAGAAATTAGCGCGGGTGTTAGCGGGAGTAAGCACTTTTAAGCAGTAGTCAGCGGGTGTGCGCTTGTGTGCTCTTAGCTAAGCGAGTGTTCGCTCAGCTAAGTGAGTGTGCAAACCAGCGCAAACCCACTTACAACTGCTTAAAAGTGCCTTAGTCACTGTATGACAAGGCCTGTAGTCTGCTTATCAGCAAAATAAAATACCCCTGTCAGTCTCAAACCCCGGACCTTGAAAACACTAGTCTGCATGAATTACCACTGAACCATGGCAGATTTACAAGAACTTGGTGCTGAAAGAAATATATCATGAAATACAAGGAGTGAATGTAAAGGGAATATAGGAAGGCCATTACACAAAGCTTGTTCCCTGAATCCTTACTGGCAATTCTTGTGGAATTGCATTACATTAGTGTGATAAGAGAAACATCCATGCTAGGAGGTAATAATGTTACAGTAGCACCTTACAAACCCCACACAGTATCAGAGCAGGATAAACACTGCCATATTTGAATAGGTATGATGCCAGACTTCCCAACTGTGACTGATTTACAGGGATGTCCCTGATTTGCAAAAGAATGTTGCCTGTGCCCCACTGACTCCTTGTGAAATGTACTAACAGTAGGCAGAAAGGTGGGGTTTCCCACATAATGGTGACTGTCAATAAGTTAAAGTAGACACTACTTGCATGTCAGAAATGGTGTAGTAATACATATGCTCAAAATACCCCACAGTCACAACTGCAGAATATCTGAAATATATCACGGGTGTATCCCACTGATATGTACCTTTCCCTGAGGTTGGTCAAATATATACCTGAGAGTATCTGAGGCCTGCAAGTGTCAGAAATACACAGGCATATCAGCCTGTCTGCTGTTACACACTCTGCGAATAGCTGTAGAATTATTCCCACAAGCACACCCTCATGTAGGAGTACAACACAGAATTATCAAAGGATGTAGCCATCTAACAAAGTAATTACAGTATAGCAGTTTACAAGCACTGCATGTGCCTGATATTCATAAGTGTTAGTACAAAATACAAGGCCCTAGTACTGCACAGTTGCAAAATAAAATACCCTTATAAGTGTCAAACACCAGACCTTGGGCTCACCAGACTGCATGCAGTGCCACCAAGCCACAGCAAACATATAAGAACTTACTGCTGAAAGAAATATATCATGCATTACAAGGAGTGAATGTAAATGGAAAATAGGAAAGCCATAACAACACATTCCAGTAAAGACAAATATCAGGCCTTCAAGGAGTGAATGTAAAGGGAAAATAGTGAAGCCATAGCAACACATTACAAGAACTACTGTTGCATACCAGTTAATCCACAACTCCCACAGGAAAGTACATACTCCCATGTAAACATTGTTAGCATTAGCAGGTGTGAGCTAACATACACACTGAGAAGAGTGAAATGGAAAAAGCAACAGTCAGGTTTCAGTACAACATGCATTTCAGTGGCTACAACACAGCCTTAGATATGAGAGACATACCAACCTTCTCACTGACACAACAGTCTCCACAGCAAACCAGCATGGTCCCCACTTTGCAAAACTGAAAGGCCTACGCCTACCTAACCTAACATTTTATAGCAGTGTCCTGAAATCACAGTGAGAGCTGCAATTACCACACAGCAGGCTGCATGCAATTAGTAAATGCTGGCCACCAATTGGTGCAGAGGCCATCACATGCACATGTGCAGATACCTACAAAAGCAGCCTGTACTGCCAGTCCATACATGCAATAATATCATTGCAGCAACTGGAGGGAGACAGAGAGAGAGAGAGACAGAGACAGACAGACAGACAGACAGAGACAGACCAAAATAAAAAAAAAAAGAAAAACCAAGCCAGCCAGCCATCCAGGCAGCCAGCCAGCCATCCACCCAGACACACACACACATACATGTCGACTGGATGTGTCATTGGCAGACTCTGGCAAACCAAGTACACACCCTGTGCATATGATGAAACTGTGCCACCTCCTGCCATCTGTAACATTGATGCTGGAACAGGATAGCATGGTACTGATGCACAGGGTGACTACATAGTACTGTAGTATTATTATCATGTTGTTAACAGTACAGTGTAATGATATTGTTGTGGGTAGATTCGAGCATGCAAGATGCATTAACTATGTTTGTCATTGCAGTTTTGTATACACCAGTGTTAATTCCCAAAGTGTACTCTCTGCACATGTGCCACATGGCTGTTATGTGTACCTGTGCCTGCATGTGTTGGGGTGTGGACAGTACATGTGTGATGTTTGCATCACCGATTTTCAGGTGTACATTTGTGAACATGGTCAGCATGGAACATGACATGGTTTGACAGTATGCTGTGGGTGATACGGTTTCCACATGTCAATGGTCTGCATTCTGGTAGTATACACAGCTTACATAGCCTGACATTCAGTGGTCATTACATGGTGTCTCCTCAACTGATACACAGACATAGGAACCTGGTGTCAGTGATATCCCCTGCTGTACTACACTATACTAGTAGCCATTGTTACTGAGCCCCACACATCCCTGGGAACAATACCCTTTGGCATATAGCAGTCTCATGTACATACCAACACACTATGGATATGTCCATCCATGACTGCAAATACATACAGTGGCCTACAATGCATTCTACACATGACACACCTAACCACCACAAGGGTATCATACAGACAGATACCTGTTGTCCAAGCCATGGTATATTGCTGTAATGCTTCTGTGGCATTGTCATCGGCATGTAGTTAACATAGTATTCCAACTTTACCATGTAGGTGGTAGCACCCATCATGTAGAATGGGTAATGGTGTGTACATGTGGACAGGTGTTATCTTGTCTATCCTGTGATATTCACATTTCCAAAGGTATTCTGCAGTCCCTCTGTGTATCACCTAAGCAAGAAGGTGTCTGTATGCATATTGGCAACAGTTGCCATACACCTACACTGGATGGCCATCACTCACAGACTTTGCTGTGTTTTAACATGTCTGACATATACTGCAGACATTAACTGTCACTCACATTACTCTATCAAAGCTTTCATGGGTGTGTGTCACATAGTTGGCCTAGGACACAGATCACTGCAGTAGCTTGCATTGTCACCGACATACATGTATGGCCTAAGGCCTGGTAAGCTGTATCACATGGCGGCAAAGGTAACAACTGTATTCATATGGGGAAGGCTTCACACATAGGAACTATTATAGGTCACAGGTACATATCTGTATGTGGCAAACACATACCTGATGTGTGCATGGCAATTACTGTTATAATAATATGTCATACAATAATGAAAACAAAACACACAACACATTCACAAGCATGGCATTTGTAGGATTCAAACCCCTACCGAACTAGGTTATGGCACTTAACAGAGATGCTTTAGCACAGCCTGCTATTTGCATTACTGAATGGTTTCTCTTCTCCTGCTGTATATATAGGGTGCTGACATCATCAGTGTTTCCAAAGAAGAATGTACATCTTTTAATGTGTTATCCCAGTCTTCAAAACGGCCAAGCTTGTCACAAAGAATTGCAGACATACACACAGAATTCAAACCCCTACCTAACTATGTTATGATACTTGAGACAGACGCATTAGCGCAGCGTGCTATTTACATTACTGGAGAATTTTCCTTCTCCTGCTGTATATATAGGGTGCTGACATCATCAGTGTTTCCAAAGAAGAATGTACATCTTTTAGTGTGCTATCCCAGTCTTCAAAATGGCCATTCCTTTAACAAAGGATCGCAGACATACATGCATCATTTGCAGGATTCAAACCCCTACATAACTATGTTATAACACTTGAGACAGACGCATTAGCGCAGCATGCTTTTCGCATTATTGGATGATTTCTCTTCTCCTGCTGTATATATAGGGTGCTGACATCATCAGTGTTTCCAAAGAAGAATGTACATCTTTTAGAGTGCTATCCCAGTCTTCAAAATGTCCATTCCTTTCACAAAGGATTGTAGACATACACACACCCCTGCCCCCCACACACACACACAGTGTTTGCAGGATTCAAACCCCTACCTAACTATGCTATGATACTGGAGACAGATGCATTAGTGCAGCACACTGTTTGCATTGCTAGATGATTTCCTTTCTCCTGCTGTATTTATGGGGTGCTGACATCACCAGTCTTTCCAAAGAAGAATGTACATCTTTAACTATTCCTCAGTATGGGGGATAACAACATCTGTGCATTTGCAGAAACCTAGTTCAGGGTCACATATGCACACTGGCACTGCCAAGTTATGTTCTATACCATGCTTCGTGACCACAGGACTTGTGACACAGAGCACAAGTAATGGGTGTATCCATATACATCACAGATACACACACCTCTGGGTTGGTCCCACTGCACTAAGCATGACAGGCCATACATATACACCTACCATTGTGCAAAACTGCCTTTTGTTTTGGTGTGTAGTTCAGACCACCCACCCATACCCAGTAACCACACTTGGCTTTCCTGGGTACAGTGTCGGATATGAAGGTCATCACACACACCATTATAGTGGTTGACTTCAGGTACACAAATATTGACTGGGGATACTACTCAAGCCATCAACATCACCCTACAGCCACTACAATTTGTGAATCCATGTGCTATGGCACAATCAGTCACCACAACCACTAGTGGGAATACATATTGGACCTGATCATCACCAACATGTTCCACACCAGAGGTAGAACTGTCATTGTTAAGATCAGACCATGTTCAACTTTCCCTGGACATCCATATCCCGTCCTCACACCCAGCCAAGGAAAGCACTGTAAAGAATTTCATGAAAGCAGAATTTGCACTTGTGAAGACTGGGGTGGAATACTTCAGAGGCCTCGTGCTGGAGGTTAATACAGACCAATCTGCAGAATTCTTTACAAACGCATTGTATGAGCAGCTGCAGGTATGCATTGATCCCACATAAAACCATGACTCCTCCAAAACAGGAGACCTGTCTGGTTGACCCCAGCCAAAGTACTTTGTCTGAGGAAGGCTGTATATTATTGCAGCCGAAAGCTCTCACTTTGAATATCTGGAATAAATAGTCCATGCCATTTTTCATCTGGTTGCTGCTGCCTGGTATTTTCATTTTTAGTTTAGCTGTTTGGTTTTTCATTTGTTAGACCCAGATAGATCATAACCTCTCCTTTGCTAATCACATCGACAGAGAGTCATTGCTAAGAACTTTGTATAGCCCTCCTTCTCACATGGGTGTTTCCATGGAGATCATGTGAGGTCATTGTGGCCCTCTACTACTCACTCATCAGGACCATGTTTGACTACAATGCCCCTTTTGGGGTGTACCTTACCCAGCACCTGTGGCAACTACAGTGAACACAACAGTACCTCCCGAAGAGAATCATGGGCTACACACAGATGTCCTATGCAGGTCAGCTAAAGGATCTCCAGCTCTACTCAGTTGCTTAATGCCTACTCAGAGGTAACCTATGCCTGACGTACACAGCCATTTCAAACCCAGAAGTTATGGACATGCTCCACCTCATAACATCCAAGACCCTTACAGATACACACTACATGGATGTAAACCTCAGCACAAACATAAATATGACATGCTGCAGGGACAGATTCATTACTCACAGGCTCCTCTCACTCTGGAATTGAATCTCAATTAAAGTTAGACATAGCCCCTCACCAACCCTCTTCCAGCAAAATACAGCTGCATGGATGGGAAATTGCATATTCACCCCTGGGATCTCCACTGTGTCCCTGCTTGACAGAGGCACAGCAAAGTAGCCTTAAAGGGTGCCTTCTGTGACCTACTTTACAGAGGCACAGTAGGCTACTCTACTGGGGAGGCAGATGCCAAATACACTCTGCCTAGGCTTATGAATTCCCCAGGGCAGACAGCCTAGTATTCACCTCTGCACCTATGTTTATGTTTGGGATGCACAATATTTGTTGCTGCTACTGTTTGCAGGTCTTTATTGCCATAGCCTTTACAGTTTCTAAGAACAACGTGTGGTAACATGTCTGATCATGACAGGGTTCCGGTATATTAATATATGTGTCTGTTGTCATTTAACTGTGTGCACAGGGTGGATTGCTGGATTGTGGGAGGTTCCTGGCTTAACACATACAACTGCCAGATATGTGTGACTGACTGCTATACTCAGACATGGCCCAAGTGTGTGAGCATGCCCATTTCTGGCTTTCCATGGTTTGTTGCCTGACATGTGTCTCATTTTTCCAAGTGTGTGAGCATGCCCAGTGTGACCTTTCCATATGTTGTGATCTGAAGTCCACTACATTTGTGGTTGTGTGTGAACATGACCAATATTGACATTAATACTGTATGTGTTGGAAGTCATGTTGTGTTCTTACTGCCAGACTCCTTTGTGTCATAACTCAAGAGAGATTATGCTGTGCTTGTAGGGTTTCCATGGGATAGTTTGCAAAGACTTGGCAACATTCTCTCATAGTGGCTGAACACTGCAATACTGTCATGGTGTAGTGGTTCAGTACTTTCATTATGGTGCACAGTATCGTGGGTTTGAGTCCCATCACTGCTGTAAATGCTCATACTGAGCAGACCAGACTAGTTAAGGGCCAGTTGGGCAACTATGAGCATGTTGCATTTTGTTCAGCTATGGCGTACTTAAACCAGGCTTGTCCAACATTGCTGTGTATTCACCAACCTGGGTGGACATTGGCAAACATTACTCCACAGTGACCACAGTTGTACTATTTGGTGTGTGTGATTCTGCTCATAGGTTCATACTAGGCTATCTGCCCTATGGCATTTATAATCCTAGCCAGAGTGTATTTGGCTTTCAACACACATTGTAAGGGGAGTTTGCCATTACATTTTTCATGGTCAGTATACAGTGCCTCTGGCTAGCAGTGACATAGAAGTGATACCCAGGGTAAACCTACAATCTCCCATCCACTCATCAGGATTCCTCTTTTAGAGAGTCAATGAGGGACTCTGGCTAAACTGGAGTGGGGGGTTACTCAAGAGTGGGGGGAGCCTCTGGGTTATGGATCTGTCACTCCAGCATGTCCTATTTATTTCAGTCCTGAGGTTCAGGTCTCTTGAGCGCATAGCTTGATGGGATTCTGATTTTCCAAGGTGCAGCATGTCCATTGATTCCAGGTTGGACATGGCTGTATACATCTAGCACAGATCGCCTCTGGGCAGGCAGTATGCCACTGAGTGGAGCTGCAGTTTCTTTAATCGGGCAGTGACTGGCATATGTTTGCGCCCTTTGATCCTCCTGGTGAGGTACTTTTGTGGTCTTTCCAGCTGCTGCAGGTGTCTGAAAAGGTACATCCCACAAGGGGCATTGTACTCAATTATGGGCCTGATGAGGGATGAGTTAAGAGGCACAATGACCTCCACTGATGTACATGTGATTACCTTCATGATTAGGTGGGCTATATGAAATGTTTCTCTGAACACTTTGGCCACATGGTTGTAGAATGTGAGATTGCTATCGACTTGGGTCCCCAGGTCCCTTATCACTTCTTCCATACTTAATGGGTTACCATATATGTAGTAATTTGTGGGCACTTAGTTTTTGACACAGGGGAGGACTATACACTGTTTTGTGTTTAGCTTGAGGACATGGCTCTGGCACCAGTTGTCTGTTTCTATGAGGCCCTTTTGTAGGATGCTTGTGTCAGCTGGAGGGTCGATTATGCGCCCAGTTTGCAGTCATCTACAAACTTGTTCACCAACTGTCCTTCTGTGTTGGCCTCTACCTCTGAGAAATATATACCAAACAAGAGAAGTCCCAGGACTGAGCCTTGTGGGATGCCACTTGTAGCTGGTTTGTGGTCTGACATAGCTCCAGCATTTCAGACCATGTGGGTTCTGTCCTTGAGCCAGTTTGCAACTCATCTAGTGACATAGGGGTTTCTATTGAAGCTGGTGATCTTATCTATGATGACCAAGTGGGATACTGTATGGAAGGCTTTTGCAAGGTCCAGGTAGGCTGTGTAGACCACCTTCCCCTCGTCAATGTCCTTGGTGACTGTTTCAAATGACTCAACCAGGATTAAGAGGCAGGATCTGCCCTTAACAAAGCCAAAATGGGTAGGATCCAGTGTCTGTGTGTCCCCAATATGTTTATTTCTGAGGTCCATGATGAACCTTTCCATAGCTTTGCAGACCAACCTAGTCAGGCTTCTGGGGCGATTGTTTGCAGTATCCGTTGAGGCACCACCTTTGTGGAGAGGGTCCACTGTTGCTGTACACTGCTCTTTGGGTACATATTGTGTGTTAAGGCTGACACTTAACAGTGGTTTTATGTGTGTGTTCAATTCTACTTGGGGTTCATGTTGGACTTAGCCCAGGACACCGTCTGGTCCCATTGATGCTGTGTGTTTTGCTTTGGAGAGGCTGGCTGTTACCTGTGCATCTGTGATGTCAGGGGGCCAGCACTCTGCTGGGATAGATATTTGCCCTTTTGGTGGGGAGAAGTTTGCACTGAACCTGTCAGCTTGGATGTTGGCAATGTCTGTGGGTTTGTTGTATTGTTTGTCATTTTGGACTAATTCTGAACATACCTTTGGATTCCCACACAGGTTCCTACAATAAGTAAGGAATGCCTTGTGATTATCCTTGGTGTCCTGTACGATTTTTATCTCACAGATGGCCTTAGACAATTTTATGTGTGGATGTTGTATTTCAATAATACTGGTCAGAGATGGCTTCCCTTTTTGTGATTTGGATCTATCATATAGTAGCTTCCTCCTTGTATTGTATGGTTTGTTTATGGCTGGGTTCCACCAAACAGGATGCCTGCCTTTGGAGGATTGGGTCTTGGTTTTATTTGGGATTGCATCATCCATGCATTCCTGACGGTGTTCATAGAATGTGTTTATAAAGGGTTATGAGGTCTGGGCCGTATTTTCCACAGACACAGGGGCTGTGAAGGATTCCACCTCAGTTTTGAGGTGTATGACATATGCTTTAGTGAACATTTTTCACTGTGGTTTTCTGGCCATGGGCTGGGGTGGGGATGTGAATATCCAGTGAGACTACTATCTGGTGTGATCGTACCAGTGAGGGATACACTTCTGGTCCTGGGCATAGAGTCCCCATGTTGGTGATGATCAGGTCCAGTATGTTTTCCCCTCTTGTGGGAGTGGTAGCAAGTTGTTCCATAGCATTTTGGTTTACAAATTCTGGGAACCTTTGGCCTAGGGTGTTGGAGTTAGGGTAATGCTCCCAGTGTATGTCTGGGTAGTTGAAGCCACCCAATATAATGGTGTTTGGGGAGATCTTCATATTTTCATGTGTTCTCCAGTCGGCCAAGTGTGGTTCCTGGGTTTAGGAGGGTGGTCTGTAGCAGGCTATGAACTGGAAAGTGGTTTTACCCACTGTTGGTTACACATGGGTAGTCTCTGATGCTTCATGCTGTGCCACCAACCTGGGGTGTGGGTATCTTTGACAAATATTGATACTCACCCTTTTTTGTAGTTTGTTCCATGTTTTGCAGCTGTAAAGCATGGTATGAGGTGTAGCTGTCAATGCTAGGGTGCTCTTGGGAGCCTTGAACCAGGTTTGAGTGTTTGGAGTGCATGCATCTTGCAGTTTAGACTTCTGGCATTGAGTTGCATTACTTATACTTTCTTATCCCTTGTGATACCTATGGAGGTGGGTTTGTGTTTTGAGCCTTACCTAGAAAAGGCACTATGGGGGTGACAAGAGCTGTTGGCAATATCCAATAGGCCACAGGTGATAGGTGAAATCCATCCCTAGCAAAGCATCATGTCTTGTCGAGCACCTCATCCCAGGTTGATAGACATTGAATCCTCTTTCACTGACACCAATACTTAAGCCAATTGTTGTAATTGATCATCTTGTCTTCATATTGTGGCCTCATGTTTGGTGAGGGTAGGATGCTACTGAAGGTCATCAAGTTTGTATATACAACATGGTGGTAAATGCTGTTTAGCACTACCTTACATTGCTTAACACATGGCAATCATGCCACAGGTGTTGCTGCAGGGCTGCCTATGTCGGATGCGCATACTGCACTCCCTATACATGTTTGGCAACAGGTAGTGTCAAGTTAGGCATCCCTTTTACTATATGTGAATGTCAGAGAGCTGTATAATTTCCAGGGTTCCTACTGAGCCAGTGGATGTGCTATGCGTTGCCTCTTTGCCAAGGCCAGGGCATACTGGGCACGCCTCCGTCTGCCTACTGGGGCAGGCTCAGGTTGTTCCTCCTCCAAGTCACACTCTGCCTGTGATGGCCTTGGCACTGGTGGGGGGCTGTTTGGTCCAGGCCTATGCTGGTCCTGTTGCAGCTGTTTTCACAGGATCATATTATGTAGCATAGCACATACCATGACAATTTGGGTACATGCAGTTGGTGAGTATTGCAAGGCTCCACCAGATGTGTCCAGGCACCGGAACCATGACTTGAGCAACCCAAACACACGCTCGATTACATTTCGTGTTTGTGCATGTGCCTCATTATGGCGTTCTTGTTCAGGTGTGTGTGCATTTCTGATGGGTGTCATCAGCCACGGCTCCAGTTCATAGCCAGCATCCCCCACTAAGTGACCACGTGGGATGTCCCCATTGGCAAATGTCTGGTACAGCTGCATCAGATGCCAGACATGGGAATCATGGTAGCTTCCAGGGCAGCCAGCACACACATTCATTATTATGCCCTGGGCATCACACATGACCTGGCAGTTGATGGAGGGGAAGACCTTGTGGTTAATGTAGGCCCTATCCCACTCACCGGCTGGTGCTTTGATGCATATATGCGTGCAGTCTATTGCAACCACTACCTCAGGGTATTCTGCTATTTGCTGGAAGAGACGCATATTGATGGCCAATACCTCACAGGAATTGGGGGAATATACATGATCACTGACTTGTGCTGACATGGCATCCAGGAACTGGTGCAGTACCCTGGATGCTGATGCCTGTGATATCCCCATCGTATCACCGGTTGGTCTCTGAAAGGTACCTGTTGCTAGTATTCTTAGGCCAGCACATACCTTGGTTTCCACTGGGATGGTTTCCCCTCTGTTGGTTCTGTGTGTGAGGTGTGGCCTGCACAGCTCCACAATTTGCTGCAGGAGGTCTCTGTCCACTCTATAGCACTCCACTATCTCCAGCTCATGTAACCCCTGGTAGGTGACCCTGGGCCTGTACACTCTTCTCCGTCTCCTCACTGTGGGTTGTCCGGCAGCATTTGCATTGTCACCACCCTCAGCATGTTGCATATGTCGTCTTATAACAGCAATGGCAGCCCCTAGCATTTTTTGTCTCAGTGAAGCTTTTTCAGTTTTCACTTCTAATAGCATACTCCAGTGTTTCAGTGTCTCTTGTGAGAAACAAACTGCACTGTTGTTTGCAGAGTTTTAAGTGCTGGGCTGGGCTAGGCTATTGCTCTGCCTGTGTTATTGCCTGATTTGGATTGTTTTCACCTGCTAGCTCTACTAGTATCACCTGGTAGCTTCCTGCTATTTGTTGTGCTTCCTTTTTCCTTTCTGTTTCCTCAGGGGGAGTGACACGCATACAAGTGCAAACACGCTTACAGCAGCTCACACGAGCGCACACATGCTTAGACAGACTAAAACTTGCTTATTCGGGTTAAAACACACACACCAGTGCAGACAAGTTTACAGGTCTTTAAACAGCCTTATACATGCTTGCTCCGGCTTAAACGTGCGCACACACGCTTCCATGCATGCACTCTGTCTTACTCAAGTTTACAGGTGCGCGCACACGCGCGCATACCCACTCAGCAAGAAACTTTGGTGTTATCCACAGTATACACCTTCCATTTCTTGGCTTTCCCTGGCCTACCTGTTGACACACCTCTTTCCATGATGTCTAACTGACACCTAACAGATGCCACTGTCCTCCAATGAGCTGCACTACTTTCATACATACCCCCCTTGTGATGTCACCTATCTCCTACTCTGTTCCTCCCCATATCCTACTCCTACACTCCACTGACTGTGCTCATTTGCTATGTAAAAGTACGATTCACTATCCTAACACTCATTTACATAGGATTGCCTACTAATGCTTGGTTATATGTCTTAGACTGGGCTTCTCCCCTTAGCAACCCCTACTCGGTGGCCATGTTGTGTTCAGCCTGCTATTCCCTTACATTGAAATTTGACAATTTTCATAAATTCCATGTTTGTGGCTTTTATTGCCTTATTTTATGATTATTATAGTGCACCCCATTTGCGCAGCGCTGCGCTATGCTTAAACATCGGAAATCGCCGAAAAAAAAATATTTTTATTTTAATTTTGCATCAGGGAAACTTTCCAATGGCCGTATATTTGGCCATTGGCATGCTTCCTCAACCATATGCAACCTTTATTTGGAGCTGACAAGGCTCCATTGTACTATTTGCAGAACAATACTCAGTTGTCAACTGAGTACATTTCTGCAGCTAACACGTCTCCTACTCGGACAGGTTTCTGCTTCCTGGATCACAAATTTACCTCATTTGCATGCCTTTCGGCTGCAAGTGAGGTAATTTGCATATCACAGCCCTCTCCATGTAGGAGACATTTTAGGAGCTCTCTTACATGCCCCTACAGGCTGTTCGTGGATCGCTCGTCGGACATGATGGCTGCATGGAGTCTTACTCTACTCGTAGACTCCGTGCAAGCCATCGTGAATCCGGCCCAATATCTTCCATTTTTAAAGTCAGTGCACATAGATTTTCTTGATGTATAATGCAGTGGTACTTCATAAAACGCACATTACTGATCTGTTTTGCATCATCTGCCATCAGTGTTGTTAAACCTTCCTTCTTTCCAACCATAGCTGGAGCACCATCAGTTACTATGCTAGACATGTTTTCGATGGTCAAGGAAAATCTTGCCAGTGTTGCTTTTAGTGCTTTATAGAGATCAATAGACTTTGTGGTATCTTTCAGTGGTACCAGAGAGGCCAGTTCTTCAGTAATACTGAAATCCTTGTCAACGCCTCGAATAAATATGGCAAGTTGTGCCATATCTGTAACATCTGTGCTCTCATCCAAAGCTACGGAGTAAAAGTTGAAAGTCGCACACCGGGATTCCAAAGTATTTTCAATATATTTCGCTATGTCTTCCACACGCCTAGCGACTGTCTGGTGAGATAAACTTATTTTGGAAAAATCTGATTTTTTTTCAGGACAGATTATATCTGCTACACTTTCAAGGCATTCTTTTATAAATTCACCATCAGCAAATGGCTTGGATTTTTTAGCAATTAAGTTTGCTACAACATAACTTGCTTTCACTAAGGAATCCGGTTGAGTAGCCAATTTTCGAAACAGCTGTTGTTGGAATGTAAGATTTTTCTTTAAATCTAATATTTTTTGTTTATGGCACACTCCTTGCAATTCACTTAATTTGGGGTGCATTTGAATATAATGCCGTTTCAAATTGTAATCCTTGAAAACAGATACCACTTCTCTGCATAGTAAGCAAAGTGCTTTATTATTAGATTCAACAAAGAAATAGTCGTCAGTCCATTTCTCCTGAAACACTCTCCTTTCATCTGCTATTTTTCTTTTGGTAGCAGTTTTATTTTGGCATGATGCAGAAGCCATGCTGAAAAGTAAAAAATGAGTAACTAGTATTAACTACTACTAACTACTTTGTCCCTAGTTATATTTATTACTTTTAAAATAATGGCTAACAATTTACATTGCAAAACTAAGGAAATAAAACCCAAGACTAGCCATAGTTGTAGTATATGCTAATCGTGCTGGAGGAAGCATTTTACATCCACAGCGTAACAGAAAAATATCCAGGCAGGGGAGAGACACGTAGAATTCATGAAATTCAGATGGACTGTGATAGAGCTATGAACATATGTATGGTTAGCATGTAAGCGACAGTTTCTTACTGGTACAAGGATGGTAGCTTTCAATAACCTAATCACAGCCCTACTGTCAAGTTAAACACTGTTTACTTTGCATGCTACCCAAGGAAACTCATTCACTTGCAAAGAAAATAACTGGCACACACTAGCACTGTCATTTTAGTTATTCACTACAGCAATATCAATGCTCATTGGGAAAACCACTCCAGCAGTCCAAGTACATAAAATGTCAACATTAGCAGTCCTACAATACTATAATCCACAAAAATAAGCCAACAATTTATCAATAAAGTAAAGAACTCACATTACTGACTTAATAAAACAATTCTGAATAAGCTACAAGACAAGAGGGTCTCACCCAAACAAATGACTGCTGACAGAAACATGGCCTCAAGCTAAATGCCAAAAAAATGCAAATGCATCATCATCCCCTTTGGGTATGTTTTAACTACCTGTGCAGTTGTGCATTTTTTTTTTTTTTTTTTTTGTATTTAAGTCAGGTCATGGAAGAATTACATTAAGTATAATCACTTTGCATGTTACCAAAGTAAAAAAAAAAAAATCCGCAGGAAAATAAAGGTTTCCATTGTCCAATTAGCAGGCTAGACTGAACCATTTCAAATTATTCTGCATCTGACAGCAGACAGATGTTTGATTTATTTATGTGAGACTGTTCTGCAATGTTTTTAAAATATTTCCTGTGATTCTCAACTCTGTTGTCACTGAGTTAAGTTATTGAGTATCGTCTTGTCTCTTGTTCTTTTGGTTATTATTTTAATTGTGACTAGTTTGTTAGAGATATTTAAGCTCTCAGAGTACTTGCATATGTATTTTGTGACACTGCATAACCCATTCCAATAGCCTTGTTGTTGCTCACACTTACCATTTGGATAACAGTAACATTACACAGTAAGATTGGTCACCCTTTGGGAAGGGTCTTATAGTAGCTGATAAGTAAGAGTGGTTATGGCAGTTGATACTACCTTATAGTCTGGACAGAAGGGGCCATCACTAGTGAACCTGTGCCAGCTTTCCCCAGGAATGTCAGTGTGTTTCTACAAATGAAATATCAAAGTGTGTGTGTGTGTGTGTGTGTGTGTGTGTGTGTGTGTGTGTGTGTGTGTGTGTGTGTGTGTGTGTGTGTGTGTGTGCCAGCTACTGGGGCAGGAACATGGAGCACTGGTTGGACAGAGATGGTGCTGGAGGTTTTGGCTTGACCACTCGGCTGAGATCTTAACCTCATAGATGTGCCAGTGGGGAGTCTTATTGGGATCTGGAGGAAGAGGGAGAAACCAGCCTGCAGACTGACTGTGATCTCTGTGTGTTCTTAAGGGAAACTGTACTTTACTGTGTGTGTAGTTGTCATTCTCCCAATGTGAACGTCCTTCACTGGAGATAGTGTTGAGGATTGAGGCTCCTTGATTAGTGGGCTATTGCAAGGGCATCACACGTTTAGTTTCACTATTTTATTTTGCATGAGCAGCGAAGACACTGCTGTCTTAGTCTAAGTCTAGTTCTGGAAGTTGCAGTCCTGTGCAGAACATGAAAATAAACAGGTACTTTGACTCCATTTTGCACCTATTAAACCAGAAAATACACTTATTCTACTGAACTTACAACTGCCTAGCTATGTAAATCATTTTGAGTGGTTTCGCTCATTTTTTTTTCTGCATTTCACAGGATGAGAGCTGAGATAGATGGGAAGCAGACACTATACTGTTAATGAAGATGATGAAAACTGTAGGACCTGATAATGATTCTTGAGATACTCCAGATACTAATTTTTGTATAATAATATTTGTGATAAGAAATGTTTGTATTGGCTTTGCTCACCAATTAACAATGTATGTAACTTAAAATCCATCGCTATCAAGAAAACTGATAAATCTAGAAAGAGCAAAGCTAAATCTGAAGGCTAAAACTCACTAGTGCAATTTCTAAAAGTTGTAGGAGTTGACAGGTATGGGCAATCCAAACTACAAACAATATTGGCCATATACTACTTTGTGCAGGCATTGTAACCTTTAAAAAGAAATAAAAATCCCATAAGTATAATTCTACACATCAACTGATATTTTAATAAGAAACCAAGTCCACATGCAAATGTCTTCAAATGCCACTCACTGTCAGGGACAATTATCATATTATCTCATAAATCTCTGACCTTCAGGCATGCTTCTCTAAAAAGGGCTTATCCCACATAAATGATCAAGCTAAAATTATGTGAATATTAAAGAACTAACAATGCAATGAATTGGGGAGCAAATACCTGACTCCCAAGTCTAACGCAGTACTACAGTGACTTTCCAAAAGATGACCCTATTTACATATTATTAGAATCTTACATCGAAAGAAACCATGAAAGAGTGCAACTCTGAATTCCTAAATACAATGCCTTCATTACTCCATAAAATAAGCATTGCCTCAAGCACCATTCCAATCATTTGAATTCCTTCTGTCCTATTTTTCCATGTTTTCTTTCTTTACATTGGAAAGTATAACCTTTCTTCTTAAAGTTTCTAGTAATAACCAAGTCACCAGGCGACTAAACTCAGCCAAACTGTGCTATTGTCACAAAAAAGTTTGAAATGTGTTCAGAATTATTTTACAATTGACGGAAGTTAAAGAATTTCCAGTACACGAAGTGCAAACATGAAAGCAACCGCCAAACAAATGTTAAAAATGAACTCCTCACTCACTCACTGCATTAAACTGTCAAAATAATGCTAATAGCAATTGTCAGAGTAAAAGTTCTACCACATATTCAATTAAATTCATTCATTGTAAAACTGTGACAAATGTTAAAAACAGTAGAGTCATACATATAATAAATATGTAAATGCTGAAAAATCCAACTTCTGCAATATCTTCTTGTCAAAAGATGAAAATAAATTAGACTACCAATAGTAAAGTCAGACCTTTAGCATCCAACAGCAGACATATGCACTGGACTTCTAAGAGAACTGCCGAATGTTTCCTCAGAAACTGTAAAAATAAGCATTTATCAAAGATAGAAGCCCAATAAACACTGCTGCAAGCAGAAATTCCCACGTGATCTACTGCACTGACCAAAATAAAATATTACAATGAATATACATACTTTTTCAGTAAACACAACAACAGTAAGAGAATAATACATCTATCAATAAAATGAGAGGAAGGGAGGGTCCCCTAAATGGGGCTCATCTGAGCAGTAGGCCAGAAAAATCTGCATTGGGTCCTGGGAAGAGCCAGAGGCCCTTCTTCTTTACATGCCAGAAAAAGACTGAACACTCACTTCCTGTAACAGCTGAAGGCCTCCCTCTCAGGGTATGCTGAGTCAATCAGCTGTCACAGGAAGAGACAGGAAAAGGAATCTGAGCTTTTGAAAAGTTGCCATTACTGGGTTACCTTGGAAGATAGCCCAAAATGCCACTGAGGCAATGCTAATGATGAACATTTTATTAGAATGATCAAGGATATAAAAACAGCAAATTAAATAATGTGCATATTAGCACTGAGGCATATGACAATTGTTCCACAGAAAAAGATGTTTAAGGACACCTGAAGGCTGGGCTGCTAAACCTGATCACACCTTGTGTCGCACCGTTTACTACTCATTTTAATCAACCTCTTAACTACTCATATCGGACATTTGCTATCAAAATCTACCCAAACAATACAAGTCTATGCCATACGTCTCTCAATAACTTTCTTCAAATACTTTTTCTACAGAAAGACAACAGAAAAACCAAGGGCGGCAACTTCAGTTATTCATTATGCCGCTGTCATAGCAGGAACTCAGTCACTACACCAAGTGTAAAATGGACTAATGCCAGTATAAGAAGATGTCCAAATTTTTTTTCGGCACTCTACACCAAGGTGCACACACACACACACACACACACACACACACACACACACACACACACACACACACACACACACACACACACACACACACGCACACACGCACACACACACACACACACACAAACTCAACTTTTTAATTAATTTTAAGTAGCCGTGTTAGACAATGATGAAAATATAAAGTAAAAAACACTGGTGCAATCTAACGGAGATGGTAAAACCAAATTCCCATCAATGCCAACATGTAAAAATATCCAGCATACGCGATTATTAACAATGATAAAAATAGAGCTTTGACATTCTGGTTTAAAATTTGCAGAAGTGACATCTGGGGACTCCAACTACAGCAGTAATGTCTTGCATTGCATTTTATAGCAAGGAGAAGTAATATAAACACATACATTTGTGCACACACACACACACACACACACACACACACACACACACACACACACACACACACACACACACACACACACACACACACACACACGTGCGAGCGCCCATTAGTTTGAGCATACTGCACCTTCTGTTTTTTTCTGTTGCAGCACTGAAGGGTACCTATTAGCTGCTAATAGTGCTGTAACGATTTACAAATAATGAACATGTTTCAGTATTTAAATATCATGTATGCATATGTGCTAATAACTAACTAATCCCTGAGTCATAACACAAGTTCATATTTATTACTGCCGCTTAAGTCTAGGTAGGATCTTAACAGAAAACAAGTACCATGGTAATTGGATTGCATGGCAGAGACTGACAATATAATAATAATAATTCCTTGTCTCAAGCCGTTTCACCAAAATCTCCTGTTTACCTTTAAAAGCAATGGCAGTTTAAAAATCAGCACAAAGCTAAAGCAAAAACAAACTTGAAAGACACACGGGATCCTTTATTGTTGGCCTTTGTCTGAATCTTATTTTATAAATGTTGGTATTTCCAAAATAATTTCAGTTTGCCTTGTCCTACACTACCCAAACTGCAAGTCACTTAAGAAGGTAAGAGGAAAACAAACTCAAGCTGGTGAGAAAGGAATTTTTGACCACTTTTTTCACTTACTCATTCCTCCAGTCTGCCCCTTAATATATAACCATGCACTTATCCTCACATCTTTGCTATAAAAATTAGTTTTTGTGCCTGACAATCACAAAATGATAAATGCCCAAAACGCAGCAATGTGTTTTTTTTTTATTAAAATATATCCTAGCAAAAGAAAAGAAAAAAGGAGCAGAAAACATGCACATTCCATAATTGTTAACTGCAGTTATTTATTGAATGGATTTCTATCCTGAATATTCCATAACATGCTCATCAGTATATTTTTTTACTTACTATCCGGAAAAAGTATATTGAAATGGCACCCACCTAAATCCTTGAAATTAGATAAGATGAAACACTGATTTTGATCAGACACTTACCTGTAGTAATAAAGGTCGGGATAATGGCAGGGTATACCAGGGCAGGATGGATGGATAAATCTTGATGGTAAGGCTGAGCTAGTATTTGGGCCAGAATCCATTGCACCTGCACAGAAGGCACACTTTTAGGCCTAAAGAACTACTTCTCCATGAGAATAAAGTTGTTAATGTAGAAAAAATAAGCACACTCATGCATGTCTATCTTTGTAATACCACCAATAAGAAAAAGACAAAATCAGTAAGACTAATTTCAACAGCTTGACTAGGTTACATTTCTGGGGTTAAAGAACTTAGAGAGGGCCCCCATCCCACCTTAACTTCCATAAGGCATATCTCAGCAAGACTGCAACCTGGTAAAAGCAACTGATAATTGAAAAATTAAAAAAAAAAAAAAAAAACGCCCATCTGAAAAGCAGTTCTTTATTTGAAAAACTCATATACACTTGATTTTATACTTACCTGTTAATACAGTTGCTGTCTGTTTTAAAGGCAACAACAAATCCTTCTTCAGCTCTTCGGCAAGAACAAGTCCCTTTTCTGCAGCTCTTCTTTGGCCTGAACACACAGGTCCTATTTTGGTGCGAAAAAAATAAACAAAAATGGCGCTTGTGCGCATGCTCACGCCGGCATTATGTTTAGAAGTCATAGGCGCCAAAAAAAAATGAAAAAATGTTGAAAGAGCTCTGAGGGCCACATGTGGCCCATGGGCTGTGGGTTGGATACATCTGTTCTATTGGATATGGTGAGATCCATGCATTTGTGTACGTGTTCGTATAGTGCACTGGCATACGATTCAGTGGTCATGCAACTATTCTCCATTTGGATGGGTGCCGTGAAGTTAGCCACCTCTGTTTTTAGGAGCCCAAAGTTAGCTTTGGAGAAGTTTTTCATGATGTTTACCTTTGTGGGGGGTGTTGGATGGATGTGGATTTCCAAGGTGATTAGTTTGTGGTCAGATATAACTAGGGAGGAGTTGACTATTGGTGTAGAGCAATGGTAGCCCAAGTTGGTAATGACCAGGTCAAAGATATTGGTACCTCTAGTGGGGGTAAGAATGAGCTGGTCCAGAGCATTGTAATTAATGAATTCCAGAAAGCATTGGGCAAGTATATTGGTACATGAGTAGTTTTCCCAGTTAATGGAGGGGTCGTTGAAGTCACCCAGTATGAGAGTGTTAGGTTGGACCCTAATATTCTCCAGGGTGCCTTGGAACGTGGAGTGTGAGTCTTGGGACATGGTTGAGGACCTATAGCAGGCTACAACCTGAATCACTGTCTTACCCAATGTTAGCTGCACCTGAAGTATCTTAGATGCATTATGTTGGGCTACCAATCTGGAGGTGTGCGCATCCTTTGTGAATATGGAAACACCACTGCCTTTGGCGCTTCAGTCCAAGTTCTAGGACCGAAAGGTGTGGAATGAGTTATAGCCTGGTAGTGCAGGGGTGTACATACTGTAAATGCATTTTTTTCAACCATCTGTTCTGCATTGTATAAATAATTGCTTTATGAGAATGATTGCTGTGTGTACTTCTGCTTCTGAGTTGTTTAAAATGTTCATTGTTTAGTAGTGTAACATATTTTCTACCTGACGTGCATTATTAAGCAGTCATGCTTTATGCGAATGTTTGCAGCTATTCAGTGTGTAGTTCTATGCAAAATTACCTGCCTCAGCACTGTTCTAAATGATATCTGTTTAAGTTCATAGCTTCTGTATGCTACTAAGCTGGAGTGTGTTTGTGTAGGTATCTTTCACTGTATGTACTGGAGGATGTGTATTTTCATTCAGTACAATTTAGTGAGTCACTGACTTAGGTTTAGCGATACTGAAGTTGTTTATTTTTTTTGCTTTAAGGTGCCTAGTGTTTTTTTGTAGCCAGTAGTACATATTTCTTATATGTTGCATTACATTGATTCTTATGAAATAATACTGAAGCCACGGTGGTGCAGCGATAGCGTTGTCACCTCACAGCAAGAGGTTCTCCTGTTCAATTCTCGGCTGGAGTGCCTTCAGTGTGGAGTCTGCATGTCCTCCCTGTGGTCAAGTGGCATTCGAAAGACATGCATGAATGGGCGTGCCTTCGTTGAAGGTTGGGTGTCAGGCTGGCACCTCAGCACCATAAAAATCGACTGCCAATCATTAGCAGACTGGAGTTCCACTGTGGCGACCCCTAACCGGGAAAAGCCGAAAGAAAAACAAGTCTACAAATAATACTACTGTGTTTATTTAGTGGATGATACTGCTCTTCTACATAGTTACTGCTTATTTGTCTTCCATTTTGTTCTTACCATTATCTTTCCACCTTGATCTTTTCCTTAGCCCTAAATTGCTGTGCATTCCCAGCTTTCACGACACTGCTACAGCTCCTTTTACTGCACAGAAATCCATTTCTGTGAAACCTAAAAGATATCAGGATTTTATGCTGCGCTGAAGAACCAAACACTATTATATGTATGTTTTACCACATAAAGGTTATTTTGAAAGCTGTATTTTATGATAATTCTTAACTTGCTAAATACAAATGCCTCTGCCAGCAGAAAGGATTTTTTTACTCTATTTCTTTCTCCTTCACTATTATTACAGCAGTTTGAACATGGTACTGGATTATATTTTTTCCTGTAGTCCCTATAGTAATTTGATTGGCCACCAGACATCTTTTGAATTTTATATCTTCCCTATAGACTTCCTTCCCAACTTAAATACATTTTGTTTCACTTTTTCCATTGTTCTATTTAACCATAGCTCTCTTACTATATAAATTTATTTAGGCTCCCAGCTGCCCATACCAGGGCAGTCTCACTAATATCTACAATTACAAGTGTTATAGCTTACTACTAAGCAGCCAATAGTTCAGAACAAGTGACTGTTTTTAGTTGCACATACCTGGAATTTTGCTTTTCCTGTTCCTTTCGTCCTTCGCTACACTTCGGCTCACTCCTTTCCCCTACCTTACCCCCATTCCCAATTACCCCAGGCTCCTGACCTTTATACCTAACTAGCCACTCCCCTAAGCCTCACTCTCACACCAACCTCATTTCTATGTAGCCACTCCTCTTCTCACTGTCTTCAATCCACATCACCATTTTCCTTCACTCCACATCACGTCACTTAGCTACACCTAAATTCCAACTCACTCCTGTAAAGATACCTACTAAAAATTCACAACAATACATCAACACTTTGTCAGAGCAAAATGTGGCTTCTAACCTTTACATTACTAATAAGCCTCACCATCACCTCACACTTAACCTCCTACCACTACACTAGCAACTCAAACTTTCAGACTAAATCCTCTACCTGCCCAACCCATTCATAAGACATACCAGCCTTTTCAGAGATACTGTATCTCCTTCTACCTACATCTCAAATCTTGACCTTGCCACATTCAAAGCAGCTCCAAACCAAATAAACAACTACATTTCCTCAAAATATAACACATCTATCTATAATCAAATGCCTAAAAACTATAATCCAAATAGCATGCTGAATCCTATTTAGTACAGACATGCACCCAAACCCTGGCCCTACAAACAATAACAACCAGCCCTGCTACCAAACAAATAACATTCTAACCTCCCCCAGAAAATCAACAGATCTCCTTATGCGCAATAAAATCCCAGAGCTGCATACTACCCTGGCCCTGTACTTCCCCAACATAGTCCATTTCACAGAGACCTGGCAAAAAACACTAAACAATAATAATGACTTTATTCCACCTGTTTACAATGTTCGTTGACAAGGCAGAATATCCAAAAGAGGTGGAGGTGTTGCTCTCCCCTTCAAAATCAACCTGACCATTGAAATGTTAGTCAACGAACAACCCAAGTTCAGTAATGCAGAAACTATGTTCACTAAGCTGAAAATCAACTCAAAAAACACTTACATATAATTGGCACCTATATACCCCCCTGGCAATAACATTAATATAGTAGAATCCATTCTAGACTGGGCATCCCAAAAATTTCACAAAGAAACAATCATACTAGGTGATGTTAATATTGACTGGTCCTCCTGTAACTTACTCCATTCCACTAACCACAATAACTACATGGCTTCACTCAACTAATCAAAACCACGACATGGGTAGATAAAGCATCAAAAAAGAAGTCCATCCTAAACTGGATTCTTACTAACAAACCATCTGAATCCTACCTCTCAGGCTCCCTCCCTGATACCCTCAGCATCCGCCTTCCCATCTTTATAATTATACACCAAGTGAATCCATTAAAATCCTCCTTCCTCCAACAAATCTGGTAAACAAAGACTTTCAAAACCCATGATTTCATATCTGCACTTAATCAATGCAACTGGAGACCACTCTCACCCCCCCCCAGAAATTGCCATGGACTACTTCAATAACACTTTCATAAACATTCTAAATCATCTTGCCCCTATCAGAACTGTCAGAACTAAATCCAACTATGACCCCTGGCTGACCAGAGATACATGTGTACTGCTAAAACAAAGAGATAAAGCATGGGACTTGTGGCATCAAAATAAAACTCAAACTAATAGACAGGAGTACCAGGAACTAAGGAACAAAGCCAAAAATAAATTAGGACAGCCAAAAGGAACCACTATATAGGTATTCAAACCAAACAGAAGAATAACCCACAAAAAATAGGAAAGACCAGTACTCCACCCCTTAACATTGACACCACCACCAATAATATTGCCACCCAATTCAACAAACACTTTACCAAATCCATCCTAGCCCTCACCAAGAATAGTTCTACAACTTCATATCCAAACCTATCTTCTGTACCAGCAGACCAAAACCTCTTCTGCTTACAGCCTGTCCCAACTAGTACAATATATAAATACCTAAATAGGCTTAAACCCACAACCCTGGCTGCTGATAAATTACCTTCAGAATATCTAAAGATCGGAGCCAAAGCCATCTCTTATCCGGTCTCCATGATCATTAACTGCTCTTTATTAGAACAGTGCGTTCCTTCTCTGTGGAAAATTTTGCATATAATACCACTCCACAAAGTAGGTAACTCTGTAGAACTATCTAATTACTATCCAATTGCTATTCTCTTCCCTTTATCAAAAATCCTTGAAAAATGTATACATTCCCTCACTAATAAACTGCTAACCAACACCCAACATGGATTCTGCCTCAATCACAGTTCTACCACAGCCCTAATTAGCTTTACCAACACAGTAAACCAACATCAAAAAATGGTAACCTAGTATCCACTGTATTCTTAGATCTCTCTAAGGCCTTCACTATTGTCTCCCATCCCAAACTCCTTTCTTCTGCTTCCATTCTTAATCTCAGCCACTCCACACTATCATGGTTTCAAGACTATCTAACCAAGCGCCCGCAAACAGTAAAATAGCAAAACTCCTTATCTCCCCTCCTACCTGTCACTCTAGGATTCCCCCAAGGATCCATTCTTGGACCACTTCTTTTCACCATATTCACCAGCTAACTTATTTTATTTATTTATTTTATTTTACATTTGTTAACCGGGAGAGTCCGACTGGATACATGTCCATTTTCAGCGGAGGCCCGGGGAGAAAAGCTCCAGGTACATAACAGACATATGAACATTGTTAATGCAAAAAAAGGAAGATAGTTGAGTTCTAAATACAATATAAAGATACATTACATCTTGGAAAAAAAATAACAGCAGCATATAAAAAAAACATAGGTCAGTTACAAAGGTGAGGCCACTCCACAAACCTACCTGGCATGTCCAGTACGCTGGTGACTCTACTTTAATCTGCTCCACCCCATCACTCCCTCAACTCCAGGAATTGACAAAAGAGTACTTTACCGCTGTTGAAACCTGGTTAGCCAACTCTCAACTAATACTTAACCCCAATAAAATAAGCTAATGATATTCTATCCCACTAGAGCCTTAGACCCAATGCCACCATTCACAATATTCTCAGCTAATAATACCCCTATCACACCTGTCCAACACACCAAACTTCTAGGGGTTATCATAGATCACAACATGAAATTTGATATACATATTACACAGACAATAAAGAAAGTCCATAAAAAACTCAGAACCCTATATAAATGTAAAACGTACCTCATCGATGACAGTAAAGCCACCATGGCAAAAAAACACCTACTATCCACACTCCTCTATGCCTCCCCCATACTCATCAACCTAAGAAAAGCATACTTTAACAAACTAAACACCTGCTACAATAAAATAGCTAGGTTTGCTACTGACTCACCCTTCAGGACAAATCACTGCATAGCAATCAAGCTATTATCCTGGCTAGAATTATCCAACCTACTCACATATAACCAGCTTACAATAGCCTACCAAATTCTGTATTATCCCAATAGAGTTCCTGTTCTTCAAGGTCTACTTAATATGTAGTCTAACAAATACATATTAAGATCCACCAATAAAGCACTGGTTGACATAGGCAAAATCAGCAATAGCTCTGGGGACTTCTTGTTTTCCATTTCTGTTGCAAAAGTATGGAATAATATCCCAGTAGATATTAGGACCACTGAAAACAAATATAATTCCAAAAAACTCCTCCTGTCCAATTTATATAGTTTTTTGTTATGTAATTGTTCTGATCCTGGGTAACGTCACTTAATTAGACCATATCATACTTTAATCTCCTATGAAAGCTCACAACAACTCCTTTCTATACTCTTACTCAGTGTGTGTTTACTGTACTAGCCACTGATGACTGTAACCAAGTGAATGAACAAAATGTCCTTTCAACTGTATTGTGTATCATAACACACTGTGCTCCTTATAGTATATTTACTTTTTCTCCTTTCTTGGCATTGAAACTGTACTTTATTACCTTTTTGACTCTGTACTGTATTTTATTAACATGTGTATTGTATTTACTGTATTTGGTGTACTAATCTTTGTCGAGCTTTTCTCCCCAGGCATCTGCTGAAAATGGGATCCATACCCAGCTGGACTTTCCCGGCAAACAAGTGTAAAATAAATAAATAAAATAAATAATAAATAAAATATTTAATAATAAATAAAAGAACAAGAAAATACTAAATATATATTTATAGTAAACCGCAGAGTTCAAATCATGAGAGATATTGAAAACAACATTGATGGACAGGCTCAGACAAATATTGAAAAACAGTATCTAAACTAAGCTTCGCTATATTCTTGACTGAATCTAGGAGAATTACTATTCCCTGATAACTTACTTGATACAGCAAGGCAAAATGAGACACATGAGCAGTCTTTCTATTCAGATTCCCCAAAACAGAATACTCCCTCCTCAGAGATTACTCCCTGTAAAATATAATATCCAAGATGACTTATAGGTTCATAGGTTCATAGGTTCATACTAGGCTATCTGCCCAGGGGCATTTATAAGCCTAGCCCATAGTTATGTGGCTTTCGCCACCCCTTTTAGTTTGAAGAAAACTATGCCTATTATTTTGCTGTGCCTCTGTCAAGCAGTGACACTGAAGTAATCCCTGGGGTATATCTGCGATCTCCCATCCATTGGTCAAGATTCCTCTTGAACAAGGCCAGCGAGGTACTCTGCCTCACATGTACCGGGATTTTGTTCCACAGCATAGGGAGTCTCTGGGTGATGAATCTGTCCCTCCAGCATGTTCTATTAATAACCGTGTCAAGGTTTAAGTCTCCCGCCCTTGTGGTTCTGAGGGATCTAGATTTTTTGAGGTGAAGCATATTCATCAAATCTGGGTTTGATATAGGCTTGTATGTCAGGCACAGGTCACCTCTGAGCAAGCGGTATGCGACTGAATAGAGCTGGAGTTCTATCAGTCGGGCAGCATAAGACATATTTTTGAGACCCTTTATCCTTTTGGTGAGGAACTTTTGGGGCCTTTCCAGCTGCTGCAGGTGTCGGGTCAGATACATTCCGAATGGGGCATTGTACTCAATCATTGGTCTAATGAGTGATGAGTACAGGGGGACAATGACTTCCCTTGATCTAGATGTGAATCCCTTCATGATCAGGTGGGCAATGTAGAAGGTCTTCCTAACTACTTTAGCAACGTGGGTGTCAAACGAAAGGTTACTGTCAACCTGGGTCCCCAGATCCCTGATAATTTCTTCTGTGCTCAGTGGATTGCCACCTATATGGTAGCTAGGGGTAACCTTGTTTTTCCCGAAGGGTATGATTATGCATTTCTTGGCGTTTAACTTTAGGCCATGGCTCTGGCACCAGTTATCCGTTTCTGTGAGGCCCTTCTGAAGGATATCTGTGTCAGATGTGTTTTCGACTATGGCGCCAAGTTTGCAGTCATCTGCAAACTTTGTCAGCCATAACCCTCCTGTGTTTGCTTGTAGTTCAGAAAAGTAGATGCCGAACAAGAGTGGACCCAGGACTGAGCCCTGTGGGACACCACTTGTGACCGGCTTTGAGTCTGACATGGCACCAGCAACTCTGACCCTGTGGGTTCTGTCACTTAGCCAGTTTGCAACCCATCTTGTGATGTATGGGTTTACATTCAAGCTGATGAGTTTTTCGATGATACCTGAGTGGGGTATTGTGTCGAAGGCCTTTGCCAGGTCGAGGTAGGCTGTATGGACTGCCTTACCCTCATCAATGGCCTTGGTGACTGTTTCGAAAAAGTCAACCAAATTTAAAAGGCATGATCTGCCTTTGACAAAGCCAAACTGGGTTGGATCCAAGGTCTGCAAGTTCCCTATGTCTTTATTTATGAGTTCCATTATGATCCTCTCCATGGCTTTGCAGATAAGGCTTGTCAAGCTAATGGGACGGTAATTTCCAGGGTCGGTGGAGGCACCGCCCTTGTGCAGTGGGACCACAGTCGCCATGCGCCACTCCTTGGGTAAGTATCCTGAGGTGAGGCTAAGATTAAACAGCTGTCCTAACTGCGGGTTTAATTCCTCATTGAGTTCATGGAGCACACAGCCGGGGACACCATCCGGTCCCATGGATGCTGTGTTTTTTGCCTTGGAGAGAGCAGTTTTCACCTGGGCTTTAGAGATGTTTGGGGGGCTACAATCCTCTGGTATAGATATCTTTCCTTTTGGGGGGGAGGGGGGGAGAAGTTAGCACTGAACCTGTCAGCAATGTTGGCAATGTCTGTAGGTTCAGTAATCTTCACATCATTTTGTACTAATTCTGAGCATATCTGGGAGTTTCCTCCTAGGTTTCTAACATAGCTAAAGAAGGCCTTGTGATTGTCTTTTGAGTCCTTGGCGATTTTTCTCTCAAAATTTGCCTTGGGTGATTTTATGAGAGCTCTTAGTTTTTTTACTTATAATCATCAAAGGTGTCTTACCTTTCAAGGATTTTGCTCTATCTTGTAGTAGCTTCCTCCTTTTGTTGTAGAGCTTGTTTATGGCTGGGGTCCACCAGACTGGACGCTTGCCTTTGGTACAGAGTGTCTTAGTTTTGTTTGGGATTGCCTGATCCATGCAGTCCTGTAGGTGCTGGTAGAAGGCATTTGTAAGTGATTCAGCAGTTTGAGTAATGTTTACCACCGGCTCAGGGGCCTTAAAGGAGACCACACTAGTTTTTAGAAGTGTGAAGTCGGCTTTTGAGAAGTTTTTCACTGTGGTCTTTTTTATTTCAGGTGGGGGTGGGATGAGGACCTCCAGCGAGATTAGTTTATGATCTGATCTCACCAGTGAGGTGTATACTTCCGGTGTTGAACATTGTGATCCCATGTTCATGATGATGAGATCAAGTATGTTTTCTCCTCTTGTGGGGATGGTGACTAGTTGTTCCATGGCATTTGAGTTTATGAACTCCAGGAACCTTTGGGCTAGAGTGTTTGGACTTGAGTAGTGTTCCCAGTCTATATTAGGGTAGTTGAAGTCACCTAGTATGATGGTGTTTGGAGATACATTTATCCCCTCCAGTGTTTTCAGGAAGGCCATGTGAGGTTCCTGAGTTTGAGAGGGTGGCCTGTAACATGCTACAAATTGCAGAGCAGTCTTGCCTATGGTTAGTTGCATCTGGATGGTCTCCGATGCATCGTGCGTTGCCACCAACCTTGAGGTGTGGGTGTCCTTTATGAATATGGACACCCCCCCCTCCTTTCCTGGTGTTGTCCGGATTTTGTGGCCGGAACGCATGATATGAGGTAAAACCTGATAGTGCTGAGGTGCTCTCAGGAGCCTTGAACCAGGTTTCTGTCACAGCACAGACATCGATGTTCTCCATACTGAGAAGGGCCTCGAGTGCGTGCATCTTGAGATTGAGACTTCTGGCATTGAGCAGCATTACCCTTAGTTTTTTTCCTTTTTTGTGTTCTAGGGTGGTAGGTTTAGAATTTGAGCCTTGCCTAAAAAAGGCACTATGGGGGTGGCAAGAGCCTTTGCCAATATCCGGAAGCCCAGGGGTGACAGGTGCAAGCCGTCCCTTGTGAAGCAGCGTGGCTTGTCCAGCATGTAATCCCAGGCAGACAGACATTGGATCCCCTTTGAATGACACCAGAATTTAAGCCAATTATTAAAGCTGATCATCTTATCACTGTATTGTGGCATCATTCTAGGTGAGGGTAGTATACTGCTCAAGGTCAGGGTCATACCTGCCTGGGCTACATAATCAGAGAGCTCCTCAATGTCTCTTTTCATGTAGTCCAAGGAGGTACGTCTCAGGTCGTTGACACCAGCGTGGACAATGACTGAGTCATACTTGTACCTGCTGTTGAGAGACCTGAGTGCTTGCGTTATGTGGCGGATTCTAGCGCCCGACAGGCAGCTTACTGTGACCTTCTCCTTACTCAGTCTGGTGAGCGAGACGTCAGTGTGTCTGACTATGGAGTCACCAATGACGAGTGTGTCTGGCATTGTGTTTGACCTTAAGGGCTTAAAGACTCAAGCCTTAAGGACTTGAAGAATGACCTCATCTGGTCACCTGATTCTAGGTTCTCACACTATTCCCTTTTGAAGCTGGGACAATAATTTAGTATAAACGGCTACAATACACATTAAAATGTTTATGGGAGTACCTGGGGCTTCCCCTCTTTTTACCGAGCTAACAAACGAAGGCTTATTCAAGGCCCACCACCTCCAGTCCAATTCAGCACTGTGTTGTGCCATTTTAAAGGTTTACCAGCTCATTTACATTACCCTTATTTTTCTTAAAAAAAGCCAGCTGGTTAACTCTTGTTGTCCCAGTATCCTCTGTTAAAACATATACATTTAATTCATTTACAGTAATACATGTACATTTCTTTTCATTCTAGCAGGGTGCACTGTTGATGCAATTTAACACAAGCAAACCTCACAAGTACATTTTCAGCACAAGCATCTGTACAAATCAGTTTGATATACAAATGACATATAATTATTTACAAAATTCCAGCTGGCTGTGCTGGCACAAGTCATACATCTACTACCCTATTTCTCCTGGCATGGCTGGCAGTACCTCCTATCATCCCAAAGTATATGATATGTAGTAGTATATAAAGGCACAATCAAAAGGATTGTTGTATACCAGAAATCTGACAAAACCAAGCATCTTACATACTTTTTTTTTCTTATCCAGGTGTTACAGTGTTACTAAATGATTTGTGGAAAGTAACAGTCCTTGTTGATAAGCTGTGTGATGTACTTAAAAGGGGCAGACGCTGGCAGTACTGATTTTTTGACTCTGGCTTTGATTAAATGAAACCCTTGGTAAAGGACTCCATGGGCCCCATTCTCACCACTGTCCACCTGTGCACCCCCCACTTTCCCTTCATCCAGCCCTTGTCATACCATTTAGATTACTTTTTTTCTTGTTTTCTCACCCTTTGTTGTACTCTTCAAAATTGTCCTGCATTGTTTCAATATAGCCTAACCATCTATGATAACACCATAATAAATAAGGAGGAAATAATCAAGTTCAGCTAGAGGCCTAAGACCCCACCCCAAAGCCCTTGGGTTCTAGATACTCTGATTTGAATTTTAGAGCTTTTTTAAAACCCTCTGAGATAAATGTGGCCAAAACAAAAATTGTGGCTAAAGAAAGAAATTCATTCTTACTTTTCATTTTTTTCTCTTACAACTCCCTAAATGGCCAAGACTGCAGTGTATTAACTGTGGAGAAAATTACAGCATTAAGTTGATAGTGTAGAGGCTGTTGGTTGGGCCTTAGAAGCAATGAGTTTCTAGATGTGGTGAAGTACATTTTATAGTTATTTTCCACAGCCTTTTATCACAATTATGGTCTGGACAAAAATCATGACTAACTAATAAAATTCAGTCTTATTTTTTTTCTTTCAAGGAAGAAATAAGTTGTGCCCAAGGCTTAATGATTAAAGTCGACAAAAAATTAGTTCCCAATAAAATGAAAAGATAAATGCTTGCAAAGATACATGAATCATATCTTAGAATAGTATCTACAGTAGACACCCTCTTATCCGGTCTTGTGGGACCGAACCTTAGGCTGGATAAACGAATGGCTTGTTAATCTAAGAAAGCATACAAAATAGCATTTATATGTTGTAAATCAGATTAAAAAAATATGTATATATGTTGCATTGATTACCAGTGCTCTTATTTAAGTTTACTTTACTATCTGGACAAAGTAATACATTGTCTCTGAGTACAGAGCACTGTATTTTTTCCTAGAATTGGCAAAAAAAATTTGATTCATAGAAAAAAATCTTGATAAAAATATGGCCGGTTAAGGCGGAGTCTGGTTAAAAAGAGACCAGATAAGAGGGAGTACACTAAATCAACAAACAATAGTCACCTTTTGTGTATCCCTCTGATGTTAGATCAGGATGAAAGTGAATGAATAAATAGCCTCAGTTATATATTTCAAGTTGCTACTGTCATACATCATGCAGCATGCTTCTTCACCTGTCCTTAAAAAGATAGCTACTATCTGTCTATCCATCTGACAACTACAATATAGTAACATATTATAAATTGATAGTCACAGATGTATATTCACAATATGCCACATTAATCCTACCTCCCAAAGTTAGTCTCCTAAATATACACTTCTGATATGTCATTGTGAGAAAAGAGAAAAAAATATTACAGTCATGTGTTCCAACCAGTTGCTCCAAGACAGTGCACTGCCTGTACACACACTTTTACTAAGGTTGCTACCTTTTGTTGTGGCTAAAACTGGACCAAGGCCACACCCCTTTGCATCACCCATAATCCAGCCCATTCCCTCCTCTACCATCCATGTTCTTCCCATTTTGTGACATCTTCATGACATCAGTTGATGGAGGACGCTCTCTTTTTCTGTTCCTGATGCCTGCTTTTTGCTGATTTACTATGCTTTTCTGTGAAAAAAAACATAGTAAATCCTCTGATTTAACAAACTCCGATAGCCTCTTTCTTTTTGAAACAGAATGCCAGAGTTTATACAGTGTATTCTGTACTACCAGATAATTGGTTTGATTCTCAGATAGTCAGGAACAAAAAATGGATAGGTGGCAATCCTACCCTTTACACTTCCCTATGATTGTGTGAAAAGTTAGAGAAATAATGACCACACTGTCACGTCGCCGCAAAAGCCAAAGTGGCCTTGTGTGCATACCTATTAGGTTTAATTGTGAGGAAAACTCAAGAAATAATGACCACTCTTTGCCCAGGCCCAAACAAGTTACAGTGACCTTCTGTGCTGGTTTGAGTGTGAGAAGAATTTAAGAAGTAATAATCTCAGTATTCCCAGCCCTCACCACCTATAAACACAAGCTATAGCAACCTTGTTTGTACCATACTTCTCAACCTGTTAGTGCAAGAAATCTGCACAAAGCCTAAAAGGATGGGGAGAGGCCCAAAAATAAGGACAAATTTTAAATATTATTCTTCTAAACTTAGAAAGTTGCTAGAATAACAGGATTTGTGTTTTCATGCATTTTCTGAAAGATATGAAGTCAGAAACTCAAAAGTATGTAATTGTTTGGTGACTTTAAACCTTGCCAGAAAACAACACATTTTATAAGGAAGAAACCAAAAATATGTGGCAAAAATCTGGACATTCTGCAAAAATCTGGACAGTTAAGAGGTATGCTTTGCACACCTCTGTTGTACAATAGGTGAGTCCAGGGCAGAACTCTCAATAAACCAGTGTCAAACTCCACTTCTGTATACTGACTTGTAGATCTAAACATTCTGTGGTGCATTTTATGTCTTATTTTTGAAAGATAATGACTTGTAATGTATAGATCACTGTGATTATGTTCTGAATTTGGAGAAAAGCATGCTTATCAAGTACCATTCTGTCACTGGAAAGATCCTTAAGAAGCTTTTGTACCTCTCACTACTGTTAAGCGCTAGTGACACACTAGAGTATTAACAGAAAGTAATTAGTGGTTACTACAAAAGAGCAGTGGGCAGCTGGTAAACACTTCATTTAGACTTTTTTCTAAAGTCTGACTGAGTGTTTAACAATCTGAATGAAACACTTTCCCACCACTCTTCTATGGTGGTTGCTCTCTGTGTGGCAACAGTAAATGTGTTACATCATTACTGCACTGTTTTCTCTAAGGTTTGAATATATGGTTACTGGCTCACATACCATGCAGGTGCAGCTTTAGCTTCATTTGTGTTTTTCTATGAAATTTCTGTGCAGTCATTCTAAATGTAACCCATATTTACACTGTAGTCATCTTGTGTCATGAATATGCTTCTGTCATGGTAGTAGTTAAAAAACTGCCTTATTAGATTACGAAGTGCCCCTTTTGCATTCTTCTCTCACAGCCTTCAGCAGCTTTCTTCACCCCTGCCCAAGGGGCATAAACCATCCACAGTGGAGGGCAGGAGGCAAAAGCTCCAAGCATTTAACAGTAACAGAAATAACTAAAAAACAATGCCGCTGGCCCGTAACTTATAAAAGCTCAGTTTAATGCAGAAAAGATAAAATAATAACAGCGAATGATTAAGAGCACTGGTCCAAATGCATCAGGACTCATTAGAATCTGAATCAAACACCTAAAACCCCCCTCTTTTATACACTTCACAATTTAATTAATAAATTAATTAACCAGCTTGTTAAAAAATAATTAAATGGGCTAGAACCAATAAAACTCGCAAAGTGTTCAGGATGCCTTGTATTTTATGTGGGTAAAAAGGAGCGTCAGCTCCATAAAAGAACTTACAAGTATAATTATCATATAACAAAGTGTAATGAAAATAACGCTCTGCTCAAACGTAAAAGGGTCTGTCATTCTTATAGGAAGTTTTCATTTGGCATTCCTGAATGGGCTAAAGTTAACTCTTGGGGGGATCATAAACACCTTTGGAATCCAAAGAAGTCAAAAGCCAAATGAGATTGAATGCTACCCAGTTCCCAGGTATAAATGAAAACATTTCTATTCATTATTTATTATTAATGAAATCTAATAACTTGTAAAGTGATTTTTATTGTATTGTAAGTTTTATGAGTTGGACTAGTTGGATTAAAAGTTTATATGGGAAAGCTTTGTCTCTTTTGTTGGTTCTGGTCCATTTAATTGTTTTTTTAACAAGCTGGTAAATTAGTTTATTAATTCAATTGTGAAGTGTATAAAAGAGGGGGATTCTATATGTTTGATTCAGATTCTGGTGAAGTCCTGATGTATTTGGATGAAAGCGTATAATCATTCGTTGTTATTATTTCATCTTTTCTGCATTAAATTGAGCTTTTACAAGTTACTGGCTGGTGGCATTGTTTTTTTGTTATTTTTAGTTATTGCTACAATGCTAGTTACTTCCTTGTTTCCATTTACAGTAACATTCAATAACAGTTTTAGAACAGTACAATACAAAGCATGAATATAAGTAGTATTTTAATATAAAGCAGTTCTAATTTCTTCATGTTTTTAGAATAAATGCAACATTAGCAAAACATTGGGCAGGATTCACAATGGCTTGCACGGAGTCTAAGAGCCGTGTAAGACTCCATGCAGCCATCGCGATCCAGGAACAGCCGGAAATCCCGTGTAAGAGAAAGCTAAAACGACTGTTACACTGGCAGGGCGTGGATATGCTAATCACCCCACTTGCAGCCGAAAGGCATGCAAATGAGGTAGATTAGCAATCCACGAAGCTCAAACCAGCCCGTGTAAGAGTCGTGTTAGCTGCAGAAATGTACTCAGTTGACAACTGAGTACGTTTCTGCAAATAACACAATGGAGCCAAGTCACCTCCAAATAAAGGGTGCATATGTGTCAGGCAGCATGCCAATGGCAAAATATGTGGCCATTGACAAGGTACCCTGATGCAAACATGAGAAAATATTAATTTTTTTTTCGGCGATCACCGATGTTTAAACGCAGCGCAGCCCCGCGCAAACGGGCTGCGCTACATAAAACATAAAAAGTAAGGTTATAAACCCACAAATGTGGGTTTTATGCAATGCATGGATATACAATGCAGGGACCAGCAGACCAAAAACAACATGGCCACCGTTTAGTGGTTGCTAAGGGGGGAAGCTGAGTCTAAGACATGTAACTAAGCATTAGTAGGCAATCCTATGTAAATGAGTGTTAGGATACTGAATTCCACTGTCACATAGCAAATGAGCACATTCTGAGTAGTGTAAGAGTTACATAAGGGGGAGGAACAGAGTAGGAGATAGGTGACATCACAGGGGGGAATGGCAGAAAGAAATGCTGTTCATTGGAGGTCAGTGTTACTTGACAAATGTCAGACACATATCATGGAAAGAGGAGTGCCACAAGATAAGCATGGGAAAGTCAAGAAATGGAAGGTGTACACTGTTGCCAACACCAAAGTTTCTTGCTGGGTGTGTATGCGCACGTGTGCGCAGCAGGAGGAGCGAGTAGGGCAGTGTGCGCGCGTGTAAGGTTGACTGAGCATGTGGGAGCCTGTAGGCAGACTTGTAAGACTGTTTGCACTGGTGTGCGCGCATTTTAACCTGAATAAGTAGATTCTAAACCGTGTAAGCATGTGTGCATGCATGTAAGCCACTGTGAGCGTGTTTCCGCTGGTATGCGCGTTGCTCCCCCCTGAGGAAACAGAAAGGAAAAAGGAAGCAACAGAAATAGTAGGCAGCTAGCAGGGAATACTGCTGGAGCTAGCAGGTGAAAACAATTAGAAGCAGGCAATTACACAGGCAGAATACTAGCCCAGCCCAGCACTTAAAAGTCTGCAAACAACAGTGCAGTATGATTCTCTCAAGAGACACTGCAAGACAGGAGTAAGCTATTAGAAGTGAAAACTGAAAAAGCTTCACTCAGACCAAAAATGCTAGGGGCTGCCATAGCTGTCATAAGGAGGCATAGGCGACTTGCTGAGGGTGGTGACAATGCAAATGCTGCCGGACAACCCACAGTGAGGAGACGGAGAAGAGTGTACAGGCCCAGGGTCACCTACCAGGGGTTACATGAGGTGGAGATAGTGGAGCACTATAGAGTGGAGAGAGACCTCCTGTAGCAAATTGTTGAGCTGTGAAGGCCATGCCTCACACACAGAACCAACAGAGGGGAACCCATCCCAGTGGAAACCAAGGTATGTGTTGGCTTAAGAATACTAGCAACAGGTACCTTCCAGAGACCAACTGGTGATATGATGGGGATATCACAGGCATCAGCATCCAGGGTACTGCACCAGTTCCTGGATGCCATGTCAGCACATGTCGGAGATCATGTATATTTCCCCAATTCCCGTGAGGCATTGGCCAGCAATATGCGTCTCTTCCAGCAAATAGCGGAATACCCTGAGGTAGTGGGTGCAATAGACTACACGCATATACGCATCAAAGCACCAGCAGGTGAGTGGGGTTGGGCCTACATTAACCGCAAGGGCTTCCCCTCCATCAACTGCCAGGTCGTGTGTCATGCCCAGGGCATAATAATGAATGTGTGTGCTGGCTGCCCTGGAAGCTGCCATGATTCCCATATCTGGCATCTGACGCAGTTGTACCAGACATTTGCCAGTGGGGACATCCCACATGGTCACTTAGTAGGGGATGCTGGATATGCACTGGAGCCGTGGCAGATGACACCCATCAGAAATGCTTACACACCTGAACAGGAACGCCATAATGAGGCACACGCACAGACATGAAATGTAATCGAGCGTGTGTTCGGGCTGCTCAAGTCATGGTTCCGGTGCCTGGACACATCTGGTGGAGCCTTGCAGTACTCACCAACTACATGTTCCCAAATTGTCATGGTATGTGCTATGCTACATGATATGATTCTGCGAAAACAGCTACAGTAGGATCAGCATAGGGCTGGGCCAAACAGCCCCCCACCATTGCCAAGTCAATCACAGGCAGAGCGTGACTTGGAGGAGGAACAACCTGAGCCTGCCCCAGTAGACAGAAGAAGGCGTGCCCAGTATGCCTTGACCTTGGCAAAGCGACAATGCATAGCATATACACTGGCTCAGTAGGGACCCTGGAAATGATACCTCTCTCTGACTCACACATATAGTAAAAGGGACGCCTAAGTTGACACAACCTGCTTTCAAACATGTACAGGGGGTGTAGTATGCGCATCCAACATAGGCAGCCCTGCAGCCCCACCTGAGGCATGATTGCCATGTGTTAAGCAATGTAACACCATGTAGTATATGCAAACTTGATGACCCTGACTAACATCCTACCCTCACCAAGCATGATGCCACAATATGAAGCTGAGATGATCAATTGCAATAATTGGCTGAAGTATTGCTGTTAGTCAAAGGGGATCCAATGCGTGCCAGCCTGGGATGACATGCTGAGCATGACATGATGCTCCACCTGCTAGGGGTGGTGTGCACCTATCAGTCCTGGCCTTATGGATACTGGCAAAGGCTGTTGTTACCCCCAGCGTGCCTTGAATAAGTAAGGCTCCAAACACAAACCCACCTCCATAGGTATCACAAGGGATAAGAACCTAGATGTAATGCTACCCAATGCCAGAAGTCTAAACAGCAAGATGCATGCAGTCTAAACTCCCCTCAGCATGGAGAATGTTGATATCTGTTCTGTAACAGAAAACTGGGTCAAGGCTCACAACAGCACCCTAACACTACCAGGTTACACCTCATACTGTGCTTTACAGCCCCAAAACATGGAACAAGCTACAAAAGGAGGGTGACTAGCAATAATTGTCAAGGATAACCACACCCCCATGTTGGTACCACAAAAGGAAGCAGCATGGACTAGCCATGGTCAAGTAACAGTGGCTACAACTGCCTCCCAGTTTATAGCCTGCTACAGACTACCATCCTAACACCAGGAACTGCACTTGGCCTATGTTGGAATACATGAATATATCAAGCTCTCCAAACCACATTATATTGGGTGACTGAAAATACCCAAACATAGACTGGGAGCATTATTCTAGCTCCAACACCCTAGGACAAAGGTTCCTAGAATCCATAAACCAAAATGCTCAGGAACAATGTACCACTCCCAAAAGAGGGCTAAGCATACTGGATGTGATAATCACCAACATGGGTACTGTATGGCCAGATGAGAAGTGTATCCCTCACTGGTAAGAACAGACCATAGAGTAATCACACTGGATATACACATCCCAACCACAGTCCCTGGCCAGAAAACCACAGTGAAAAACATGTGTAAAGCAAATGTTGCACTCCTCCAAACTGATGTGGAATCCAGTAAAGGCCCTGTGCCTGTGCAAAATATGGGCCACACCTCAGAACCCATTATACATGCATTCCATGAACACTGCCAGGAATGCATGGATTATGCAATCCCAAATAAAACCAAGACACAATGCCATACATGCAGGCATCTGGCATGGTGGACCCCAGCCATTACCAAACTATGCAAGAGAATGAGGAAGCTACTACATGATAGAGCAAACCTAAAAAGGGAAGTAATCTCTGATCAGTATTATGGCAATAAAATATGTCCACTCATACAATCCACTAAGGCCAGCTACAACAAGTTGAATCTGTGAATCTTGAGGCAATGTTACACCTGCCCCATGTACACAGACAACCCTCTCCTCCCCATAAGAAATACAAATATATGTGAGAGATGCAACCATTTATCCAAACCAGAGGCTGAGCTCTCTCAACTCAGTACTGCCAAAACTAGTCAGGAGGAGAAGGTAACCACACACACCACAAACCCAGTCTCACATAGACCTATCACAACTGTAAACCAAAGACATAAACACAGAAAAACATTCCTGGAGGCTCTAATTACAAACACACCACATCAACAGAGGCCTCCAAAGCAGACACCCAAGCAACCACTACCTCCAAACATAGCACATGCAACACATAGTACACAAAGCTGGTGTGCCAAACAGTCACAGGCCAGAAGGAGAAACAACATGCCTGATACAGTTGTAATAGGTGACTCCATAGTCAGACACACTGCTGACCCGCTCACCAGACTGAACAAGGGAAAGGGTACAGTAAGCTACCTGTAGGCTGCTACAATACGCCACATAACACAAGCATGCAGGTCACCCCAAAGCAAGTACAAATATGATGCAGTCATTGTCCATGCTGGTGTGAATGACCTGAGACGTACCTCCCTGGACTACATGAAAAGAGACATAGATGAGCTATCCGATTATGTAGGCCAGGCCGGTATGACTCTGACCTTTGGCAGCATCCTACCTTCATCAAGAATGATGCCACAGTACAAACACAGAATGATCAGCTCTAACAAGTGGCACAATTACTGGTGTCATTCCAAGGGGATCCAATGTCTGTCCACTTGGGATGTCATGCTTGACAAGCCACGCTGCTTTGCCAGGGATGGCTTGCACCTGTCAACCCTGGGCGTCTGGATATTGGCTAAGGTTCTTGCCACCTCCATAGAGACTTTTGTAGGCAAGGCTGAAAAGAGTAACCCACCTCCCTAGAAAACATAAGTGGAAAAAAACATAAGGGTAATGCTGCCCAATGCCAGACATCTAAACCTCAAGATGCATGCTCCCGAGGCCCTCCCCAGTATGGAGAACATCGATGTCTGTGCAGTGACAGAAACCTGCAGCAAGGCTCCTGAGAGCACACCAGCACTACCAGGTTATACCTCATATCATGCGTCTTGGCCCCAAAACCTGGAGCAAACCATAAAAGGAGGGGGAGTATCCATATTCAGCAAAGATACCCACACGTCCAGGTAACTGACAATGCATGAAGCATTGGAGACCACCCATGTGCAACTAGCCATAGGCAAAACTGCTGTACAGTCTGTAGCATGCTACAGACCACACTCTCATACACAGGAACCCCACTCAGCCTTCCTGAAGACACTAGACAGTATGAATGTCTCACCAAATACCAAACAAGGTACTCATAAATAACCACATAGGTGGTAATCCATTACATATGGAAGGAGTAATCAGGGACCTAGGGACACAAGTGGACAGTAACCTGTCATGTGACACTCACATTGCCAACGTGGCTAGGAAGACCTTCTATATTGGGCACCTTATCATAAAAGGATATCAACAGAGGTCATTGTGCCCCAATACTGTTCTCTTATCAGGCCCATAATTTAGTACAATGCCTCATTTGGGATGTACCTCACCCGACACCTGCAGCAGTTAGAAAGACCTCAAATGTACCTCACCAAGAGGATAAAGGGTCTCAAATATATGTCATACGCTGCCTGGCTGTAGACACCCCAGCTGTATGCAGTCACATACTGCCTACGCAGAGGTGTTGTATGCCTGTTGTACAAGGCCATGTCCAACACAGGATTAATGGACATGCTCCACCCCAGAAAACCCAAATCCATCAGAGCTGTGAGAGTGAGAGATGTCAACCTCAACACATAATGAAATAGGATGTGCTGGAGGGACAGATACATAACCCAGAGGCTCCCTACACCCCGGAACGGAATCCCACTCCATGTTAGGCAGAGCCCCTCACTGACTCTCCAACAGGAATCTTGCCAAGTGGATGGGTAATCGTACATGTACACTGGGGGTCTTCACTGTGTCACGTCTAGACAGAGGCACAGTAAAGTAAATCCTAAATGGCCATAATATTCACATAGCAAGGGGTGGCAAAAGCCACACACACTCTGGCTAGGCTTATAAATGCCCTAGAGCAGATAGCCTAGTATGAACCTATGAACCTATGAAGATACAAATTGTACAGGACACTAAGGATAATCACAAGGCTTTCTTAACTGATGGTAGGAACCTTGTTGGGAATTCACAGATATGCTCTGAATCACTCAAATAATACAAGCAATATACCAAACACACACATTGCCAACATCCAACCTGACAGGTTCAGTGCAAACCCCCCCCCCCCCAAATGCCAAATATCTATCCCAGCAGAGTGCTGGCCCCCTGACATTGCAAAAGCTGAGGTAACAGCCAGCATCTACAAAGCAAAACACACAGCATCAATGGTATGAGATGGTGTCCTGGGCTGAGTCCAACATAGACTCCAAGAAGAATGGAATGCCATATAACACTACTGCTCAATGTCAGCCTTACCACAGGATATGTACCCAAAGAGCAGTGTACAACAACAGTGGTCCTTCTCCACAAAGGTGTTGCCTGAATGGATACTGCAAACTACCACCCTAGAATCCTGACAAGCTTGGTCTGCAAAGCTATGGAAAGGATCAGCATGTACCTCAGACATAAAGATATTGGGGACCTACTGACACTGGACCCTACCCAGTGTGGCTTTCTTAAGTGCAGATCCTGCCCCTTAAACATGTTTGACTCATTTGAAACAGTCATTAAGGCCATTGATGAGGGGAATGTGGTCCACACAGCCTAGTTGGACCTTGCAAAAGGCTTCCATACAATACCCCACGTGTTCATTATAGATAAGCTCACCAGCTTACATATAAATCCCTATGTCAGTAGAGGGGTTGCAAACCAGCCCAAGGACAGAACTGACATGGTCAGAAATGCTGCAGCCATGTCAGACTACAAACCAGATACAACTGGCATCCCACAAGGCTCGGTCCTGGGACCTCCCTTGTTTGGTATATATATCCCATAGGTACAGGCCAACATGGAAGGACTGTGTCTGAACAAGTTTGCAGAGGACTACAAACTGGCCACCATATCTGACCCTCCAGCTGACACAAGCATCCCACAAAAGGGCCACATAGAAATAGACAACTGGTGCCATAGCCATGTCAGCATGTGGATATACAGTAAGTGCCCACCAATTACCACATAGGTGTTAACCCATGAAGTACTGAAGAAGTAATAAGAGACCTGGGGACACAAGTTGATAGATATCTTGCATTGGACAAGCATGTGGCTGTAGTGGTTACAGAAACATACCATATACCCACCTAATCATGAAGGTAGTCAGGTCTAGATCAGTGGAGGTCATTGTGGCTCTGCAGTCATCCTTCATCAGCCTCACAATTGAGTACAATGGCCCCTGTGGGATGTACCTCAGCAGACAGCTCCATCAACTGGAAAGACCCCAAAAGTACCTCACCAGGAGTATCAAAGAGCTCGAACAGATGCCATGTGTTGGCTAATTAAACAAACTGCAACCTCACAATTGAGTACAATGGCCCCTGTGGGATGTACCATAGCAGACACCTGCAGCAACTGGAATGACCACACAAATACCCCACCAGGAGGATTGCAGAGCTGTAACAGATGCCATGTGTCGTCTGAGTAAAGTAACTGCAGCTCCACACAGTACCATACTGCCTGGCTGGAGGTGAACTGTGCCTGATGTTTAGAGCCATGACCAACCTGGTATCAATGGACGTTTGGCACCATGTAAACACTGAATGCTGGTGAACTATGCAGCTGACAGGTCTGAACCCCAGCACAGACATAAACAGGACATGCTCTACTAATTGGTCCACAACCCAGAAGCTCACTCCACTCATGACTAAACTCCCACTACAGGATATCCAGGGAGTCCCTCAGTGACTGTCATCCAGAGGAATAATGATGACTGGATGGGAGATGGCAGGTGTACCCTGGATATCACCTGTATGTCATGGGTAGACAGAGGCACAGCACACTAACCGTGACATATGTAATAGCAAACACCAGTAAATGTGTGTTGAAGGACAAACACTCTCTGACTAGCATTACAAATGGACTAGGGCACATGGCCATTGTTTGTCACTGTCCACACAAGTTGTGGAATACAATAACAATGTCGGACAATCATGTACTAAGCTGTCCATATCTGAACAAAATGCAACATGGTCATATCTGCACAACTGGCACTCAACCAGTCTGGTGTGCTCACTATAAACATTACAAGCAGTGATAGGACTGAAACCGATCATACTGTCCACCACAGTGAAAGTTTTGCACCAGTACACTATACAACAATACAACTGTTTGGTCAGCAGGAAAGGATGATGACAACTGTATGCAAACTATCCCATGGTGACCCTGCAGGCACAGCATAATGCCTGTTAGGTTCAGACACACAACAGTTGGGCAGTAAGAACACAACCTGATGTCCAACACTCAACTGTACATGTGATATATAGATGGCATCCACACACAATCAGAAATGTGGTGGTCCACAGATCCAAACATAAGGAAAGATCACACTAGGCATGCTCGCACACTTAGATAAATGAGATGTGGCAGTCAAGAAGCCATACAGACTGTGAACTGGGCATGCTCACACACTTAGGCCATGTCACAGTTCAGCAGCTGCACACACATATCTGGCGTTTCTATGTGTTAACGCAGGAACTCCCCACAATACAGACATCTGCCCAGTGCACACAGTGAAGTTCCAGCAGAGACATAAGTAAAGTACTGGATCCCACTCATATGCAAACATCTCCCACAGTACACACATTGTTTAGGCTATGGCAATAAAGACCCACAAACAGTATATAAGCAACAGATACGTGCATCTGACAGGTAAACATATGGCCGTAGAGTGCAGTACCTGACTGTTGTCCCTAGGGAATACAGAAGGCTATCCACAGTGTATTTGGCATCTGCCTCCACAGTATAGTAGGCCACTGTGCCTGTGCAAAGTTAATGCATAGATATGCTCTCCCCCTTACTGATGGATAGTAACAGATGTACATACCTCTTCACCCATAATGATGTCAGCACACTATACATATGTCAGGAGCAGAAATTATACCCAGTAATGTGAATAGCACACTTCGCTACTGCGTCTCTAACAAGTATCATAACATAGTTTGGTAGGGGCTTGAATCCTGCAAGTGCCCAGTGTGTGTGTGACTGTATATGGGGCAGTAGTGTGTGCAATCCCATGTGTATGAGAAATGTCCCTTTTGGCAACTTTTACTACACATAACATGCTGCATATTCCACTGTCTAAACACTGATGATGTCAGCACCCTATAAGTACAGCAGGAGAAAGCAATGCCCCCAGTAATGCAAATAGCGCGCTCTGCTAATGTGTCTCTCACTACAATCATAACATAGTTAGGTAGGGGTTTGAATCCTGCAAGTACCCAGTGTGTGTGTGACTGTGTATGGGGGAGTAGTGTGTGCAATTCCATGTGTATGAGAAATGTCCCTTTTGGCAACTAGTACTACACAAAACATGCTGCATATTCCACTGTTTAAACACTGATGATGTCAGCACCCTATAAGTATAGCAGGAGAAAGCAATCCCCCCCAGTAATGCAAATAGCGTGCTCTGCTAATGGAACCCTCACAAGTGATCTAACATAGTTAGGTAGGGGTTTGTATCCTACAAATGCCATGTGTAATTTTGTCACACAGTTTGTCCATGTGTGTGGGGTGTTGTTCCCAATATTGCACGACATACATTATATCAGTAATGTCAATGCACACATGATGTATGTGTGTGCCACCTACACATATGTACCTGTGAACTGCAAGAGTTCCCATGTCCGAAGCCTGCCCCATATGAATACATGGAATATACATCAGACAACTGTATGACTGGGGTGTTCTGTGCAGGGGCTGCATGTGGTATGTGACTATACAGTGTGGGTTGTAGATGGTGTCATCCCACCAGCAAGGGATACATGATTGGTCTGGAGCATATAGTCCACATGTTGGTGATGAACAGGTGCAGCATGTTGTCACCACTTGTGGGAGTGGTAACAAGTTGTTCTATAGCAATGCAGGGAATGAATGATAAGACACCGTCAGATAGGGTCTTGCAGCTAGAATAATGCTCACACTGTATGTTTGGGTAGTTGCAGTACAACCATATAATGGTGTGTGTAGAGACCGTCATATTCCCAGTGTTGTCAGGAAGGCCAAGTGGGTTTCCTGGGTATGGGAGTGTGGTGTGTGCCAGGCTATGAACCTGAAGGCAGTCTAACCCACTGCGTGTTGCATATGGAGAGGCTCTGATGCTTTGTGAAGTGCCACCAACCTGGGGGTGTGTGTATCTGAAGTGCCTTTGGATACATCCCCCCTGTTCGGTTTTGGAGCATGTGTTGGGGATGACAAGCATGGTATCAGGAATGACCTGGCACTGATGGTGTGCACCTGGGAGCCTTGTACCAGGGGTCTGTTACTGCACAGATATTGCTTTACCCCATGCTAAGGACAGTTTCCACTGCATGCATCTTGAGGTTTACACTGCTGCTGTTGAGTAGCATTGCTATTAGTGTCCCATCCCGTGTGCTACTTGTGTAGGTGGCTATGTAATGTCAGCCTTGCATACAAAGGCAGTATGTGTGTAGCAACAGTCTCTGCCAATATACAACGGCCCATGGGTGACAGGTGCAAGCTGTCCCATGCAAAGCAATGTGGCATGTCCAGCATGTAATCCCACACTGACAGGCATTGGATCCCCTTTGGATGTCACTGAAAGATACTTTACATGCATAAACCAATGATCCTGTCTGCATATTGTGGCAGTATTCATGGTGAGGGTGAGATGCTACCCAAAGCCAGAGTCATACCAGCCTGTGCCACAACCTCAGAGAACCCCTCCATGTCCCCTAACATGTAGTCCAGGGAGGTGCGTCAGAGGTCATACACACTGGCACAGACAATGACTGAGTCATACTGCTACATGCCTTGGAGTGACTGCTTTGCTTGTGTTATGTGGTGGATCATAGTGCCCGATGGGCAGCTCAGCATGACTGTCACCTTGTCCAGCCTGGGAGCAGGACCACCGTGTACTTGTCAAGAGAGGTACCTCATACAACTGTAGCAGGTGTGTTGTCTAGCCGTATGGCCTGACACTGTTAGGCACACAGGCATGTGCTCTGCTCTGGTGTAATGTTTGCTTGTGTGTCTGCTTTGCAGGTGTCAGCTGCTCAGACAGGATGCTATTCTGAGAGCCCAATAATGTACCTGTGTGTGTCTGTGTTTAGATTGTGGTCGTGGCAGGTCTATGGGAGACTGGTACTGTATTCACTGTAGTATCCCACTCCACCTGACAGGGAATGCCAGTGCTGTGTAAACAGAGCTTAGCCTCCAGTTTGGCTATGTGGTTGCATCTCTCACATGTGTTGTACATGTATGGGAAGGGGAGAGGGTTGTCTGTGTACATGAGGCAGCTGTAACATTGCCACATGACTCACAGATTCACCAACTGGACCTGAGAGTAGATCGACAGGTGACCTTTGCACATGCTATCATAGCATTGTGACTCCCACACTAAGTAACGACACATAGGGCCAATGGGGAACAAGGTACTCAAGGTGACTATGTGAAGGTGTAGTGCTCCTGAATTGTTAGTGCTGGCATATATGAATGCTGTCTTGAGCAAATGTGAGGTACATCATATGCAATGTGTTACAGGCAAGTTACATGCAAACAGGTCAAACAGTGACGTTTTGTCAAGTGACACATGGACATCAGTACAGTAAGCCACACAGATGTCACTAGGGATCCACAGAGGCACTGTATATCTGCACTGCAGGTGGGATCAATGTTTCAGGAACATAACAGGCTAACATGCATACAAACAAAGCTACAGTCAGCAGGCCTTTATGTAGACTATGCTACAACAAACAAGGTGTACGACTTCCAGTATGTAACAGTGCATATATGCAGGCACTCTACGCCAGTACCCAGACATTCCCAGGTCAGATGGGCTGGGTCCAGCCACAACCCCCACAAGTGTATAGACCACATACCTTCGTAATGTTGAATAACTGGCCTGATACCCAAGTACTCATACCTGTAATAATACACATGTCAAATAACAGACACTGAGCCCTCACTCAGCAGTTCCAGATGTAGTATGATGTATGCTACCTGTCCTGGCACCACAGTATCCTTGACATGTATGGACACTCTCCCTCCTGTCATAGTTAGTTCTGTGTTTTGGTGTTGTTATGCATGGTATGAGGTGTGATCTTGTAGTGCTAGTGTGCTCTTGTGAGCCCTGAACCTGCTGTGTAGTACTGCACATATATCAACATCCTGAAACATCTGCATTGCAGAGTCGTGTGTGGACAGCATGCAACTTGCAGTTGACATGGCCATCATTGAGTATCAATATGTACATTGTTGTATCCCCTGTGCTACCTAAGTAGGTGGCCATCCCTTCACAGCCTCACCACCAGTATGCAAAGATGTGCAGACAGAACACTGTGGTAATTAGTATGGGTGTACAAAACAATACAATGACATTCATACTGTAACTGCATCAGGCATGCTGGTATATACCCACAATGCTATAATTACACTGTACTGTTGTCAACATCATACTATTACAATACATCTATGTAGTCACCCTGTGCATCAGCACCATGTTAACCTGTTCCTGCACCAATCTTACAGATTGCAGGAGGTGGCACAGTTTCATCATATGCACAGGGTGTGTACCTGGTATGTCTGAGTCTGCCACTGATACAACCAATTGACATGTCTGTGTGTGTGTGTTGGTGAGGGACAGCAGTACAAGATGGGGAAATGTTGATGCAGTGTGTGCGTGTATGCGGTAGCCCTAGGTGTTATCAGTTTGCATGTGTGTATGAATGCACACAGTCCCACCTCATGGCTGCCATATACAGGTGTTTGTGGACAGCCGCAGACTGTACCTGCCAGGACATACAGATCACTGTCTGTGGCCACGGACACGGTACCTGTGCCTGGCAGAGGTGCTACGGACTGTATCAGGTACCAATCCAGACTGGGTACTGTCATCAGAAGCAGGTGTCCATTGACTGGAGACAGGTCCCTGTTGGGACTGTCCAGCACCATGTGCACGTGGTCTCCTGGGGTGGTCCGATGACAGCACAGACCCAGCATTGCTGGGGCTGCTACTGGCACTATGTGAGTGGCCGTGGCCCTGTTGTCATCCATGATGGCTGCCAGCTGCTGCTGTTGCAGGCATACGGCCATGTCGATGCCTCAACCGTCCACCATTGCCCTGGCTCATGGACATATAGTTGTGGAACAGATCTAATGTGTCCCCCCAACGTCTGTCAATGACCTCGGTGAAGTTGCGGATGGCAGCCGCAACATCACGCATACTGTCACTCATGGCTGTGCGACATGCTCTCAGCTCCCTCAGACCCTGTGTGGTGTACCGTTCCATACGTGACTGTGCCTGCATTACAGCCCGGAACATAGCTGGCGTTGAAAGACCTCTGTGGGCACGTCTGACAGGGGCGGTACGCCCACAGATGCTCCCACGTGAACCCATGGACGTCTGCCTGTGCGGTACCGTGTCAGGGCCCTGGTCATGGCTGCAGTGTGGGGATGCATGTGCCACCTGTATGACATTACCCTGGTCAATGCCCACTGTATCCTGTCCATCACCTAGGGACATTGGTGACAAAGGATGTATTGGCAGGGGTCGACAGCTGTGTAGTGTTAATTGGCTGACCAATGATGGACCCTGGCACACCTACCTGTGCCATTACACAGGTATCATCATCACTATCCACAGCAGCTGATTCAGGTTCCCTGCTGCATGACACCAGAGCAGCACCAGAACCTGTGGGAGTAAGACAGGAAACACAGTTTACAATGTGTACACCATGCCACCACTGATGCACACATACACACATGCACACATGGGCACATGGGCACATGCACACATGCACACATGCACACATGGGCACATGCACACATGCACACATGCACACATCGGCACATGCACACACCTCAGTATATGAGATATCAACCCACAGACACAAACACACCTGCAATCAAACACATTGCACTACTGCTTCAGCCTATTATTACTATTAGTATACAGAGTAGTGAAGGTAATGGTATTACACACTCACCAGCATGGATAGGCTGCCTTGCTGTTACACCAGAGGGACCTGCGGAAAAGAGACATTCATCATCAGTGGGCACAACTGTGCCATTGATACTGTGGGCATGTTACAGTTCAGTAGTGCAACAGTTAGCTTCCACAGGTGTACTGCAGATAATGAGGTTATCACTAATGCACAATAATTACAAGATAAAAGCTACAAATCGAGGACACACCACACACATGCATAACCTAACAGTGTACAGAATGGTCACTATACACATGGCATGTTACCTGCACGCTCTGTGTCCTGCTGCTGTGTGGCTCCAGCCTCCATCATTACACATGTATGCTGTTGTTGTTGCTGCTGTGCTGGAGCCACAACACTCAGGAGTAGTCCCTCCAGTCTGGTGAGGGGGGATGTCTAGCCACCCCACCACCTGTGGCAAGCTGCTGCCTGTGGATATCCAACGCATGCTGACGGACATTTCTAATTAAATCACTGCAGTGATGGCGTACCTGCTCAAATGTCCAGTTAAGTGTGCCTATGTCATTTACCTGATGGACCAGGTCTTGCCACAGTGCAGCCCTCTCCTGCTGGTTCTGGCTGGTGCGGGAAAAGAGTACAGCGAAATCCCGCACCAGGCTCTGGTGTATCTCCTCCTCTTCTGCAGCGGACTAGACTGTGTTCCTTTGGTGAAACATGTCCCTGAAAAGGAGAAGGGAAATATGCCAGCAATATCTGTCAGCAGACTATAGCACACATAATACACATTATACTTGACTGCAGTGATATAACTTAGGCACCATATATAGCATCTGTCTGTCTATTGGGGGATACACATGTACATGACCAGATATCAGTGCTCATCCAACAACTGTGCAACAGTACCTGGCACACTCCATACAACAGACTAGTATACTGCAGCAGTCAATGCACTGTTTCAGGTACAAAACACGACCCCACACTGGGGGTTTGAATCAAGGTACTGTATGGGGACCATTATCAGCCCATGCACTGCACACAATGCACATTACATATTTCACTGGTACTGCGCACTACTCTTACTTGCCATAACCCTACCTACACCACAGTGACATACAGGGTAACACAGCACGACATATGGCAATGTAGTATGTGTTGATGGCAATACCCCACACACCTATCTCTGGCCTCACACCATGGACACACACTACCATGACAGACAGACAGACAGTCATGGTGAGCAATCACACCAGTACACAACATGCACCCAGTCACTAGCACACTCACATATTCCGTTTGCAATGTGTTAATGGGTGTGCATTGCGTCCTAGGTAGGTAGTGTGCTTTTGGCCCTGGGCCTACAGCAGCATACTGTTATGCTATCCTGCCCCTTGTGACACATGTGTTATGATCATACCTGCTCCTTACAAACAGTTACACAGGGTGACTCATATGGCATATTACCTATCAGCATAACATTCAGCAGGGGTATGTCTGACATCTACCCATGGGGAGGCTAATTCTGTGTGGTCTACTACAGGATATGTCATATCTGTGGGTAGGGTCCCATACCTCCACCATGTGCTCTATACTGCAGTGACAAGGACGACAGACGTAGGTAATTTGTGTTGTGGATGTTGGAGGTGTTACCATGGTTGGGAGACAACTGTCATGGGTGTGACCGACCTATGTATATCCAGCAGGGGTAACCTCTATGTAGGTAGTCTGTGTGCGCTCTGTGGTGTTTGAGTGCATTGACACAGTTACTTGCATATGTCTGTGACCTTCACCATATCTGTAGCTGTCATGGGAGGTACATACCGTGTAGGACATTGTGGGGTGTGGAGGGGTACAGTGACCTACATGTCCATAGCTGACATACCATGTCTGCTGACACATTCCATGTACAGGTATTACAGGACTAGTGTGCCACTGTGTGTATTGATGTGGAGCCTATTGTACACTTGTTGACCCTGTTCCCCCCTGACACATGCAGTGGTGGGCAGGCATGTACTTATGTGGTGGTTACTGGTGTCAGTGTTTTTGAATGGGGTATGGTACTCCAGTATCCACACTGGTGTTCACTTCATGCCTGTGACACCAGACTCCTGTAGCAAGACATCTGCACACGTGTGCCTCACACAGTCTATATATATATATATATATATATATATATATATATATATATATATATATGTATATATATATCTATTGATATATTTATATCTGTATATGGATATATATCTGTTTGTATATATGTATATATCATATGTATATCTAGATGTAGATATATACATATAGATGTGGGGAGAGAGTGAGAGAGACACACAGGGTGAGTGTGAGAGGGGTGGGACAGAGAGTGAGAGATATTCATATACAGACATGTCTGTTGTCAGTCAGATCTATCTGTATATGTGTAAGTCTCTACAGATATCTATATATGTATGTGTGCATTACATATATCTGTACATACATATTCTACCAATCTCGATGTCTGTGCAGTACGTGAGAACCTGGTTCAAGGCTCCTGAGAGTACACCAGCGGTACCAGGCTATACCCCGTATCATGCATTTTGGCCCCAGGACTCAGGACAAAATGGACAGGGAGGGGGTGTGTCCATATTCATGGAGGACACACACACCTCCAGGTTAGTGGCAACACATGAAGCATCACAGACCATCCAGGTACAGATAACTGTAGGCAAACCTGCTATACAATTGGTAGCATGTTACAGACCACCCTCCCGATCTCAGGGACCACAGTTGGCCTTTCTGTACACATTGGAGGATATGAATGTCCCACCACACACCATCATATTGGGATAGTGTGACTACTCTAACATACACTGGGTGCATTATTCTACCTCAAACACCCTAGTCCAAAGGTTCCCGGTATTCACTATGTCAAATGCAATGGAACAGCTGGTCACCTGTCCCACATCAGGAGATAATATACTAAACCTGATCATCACAAACATGGGGACAATGTGCTACACACTGGACGGATACCTCTCACTAGTCACATCTGACCACAGACTAATCACCCTGGATATACATATCCCACCTCCCCCACAACACAACAGACTACAGTGGGAGACCTCTCACATGCCGACTTTACACGTCTTATAACTGAGTTGGTATCCTGAATGCCCACTGGGCCAGTGTAATCCACTTCCCACAATGCAGACACCCTCACATATGCTTCTACAGACATCTCCAAGAATGCATGGATCATGCAATCACAAATGGAACCATGACCCTCTCCACCAAGGGCAGCCGTCCTGTCTGGTGGACCCCAGCATTGAACAACTTGTATAACAACAGATGGTAGCTACTGCATGGCAGAGCATACTTCCATAGAGGTACGGCATCTCTCATCAGCAGTAGTAGACAGATGGTTTTTGTCGTACAAACATGCAAGGCCAACAATGAGAGGGACATCGCTATGGTCACTACAGATAACCACAAGGCTTTCCTCTGCTATGTTACACACCTGGGTGGGAACCCTCAGTTGTGTTCACAGTTAGTTCACAGTGACACACGCTACACTGAACACACAGATAATGCCAACAGTCTGGCAGACAGGTTCAGTGCAGGTTTCTACACTCCCTCACCCACATTGAAAATGATTTTTACCTTCAAACATCCGGTGTAGCCATGGGCTCCCCTTGTGGGGGCACTTTTGCTAACGCAGTAATGGCACATTGGGAGGCTGCATACCTTTTTAAGGATGAAGCATTTCAAAAATATGTCACCTGGTACACTAGGTACCAGGATGACATATTTTGCATCTGGGAAGGTGATAAGGACCTTATTCCCTTATTTATTGATAACATTACTAAAATGACAGAGTTTCTCCAGTTCACCTTTAAGATTGGCGAAACGGAGATTAACTATCTTGATATACTCCTTATTAAGGACACAATAAACCATAGATATAAAAGTGTCATTTATAGAAAGCCTACGTATTCAAATTCTTTACTGCATTTTTCCAGTAACCATCCATATCATCAAAAAAGATCTGTCATTAAAGGGCAGATTGTTAGGGCAGCACAGATGGTTACTGATGAACAGGATTTTTATGCAGAATGTAATAACTTAAAGAATATGTTCAAATCTAGGGGTTATCCAATCAATTTGATTACTGGTATTATTTCTGAAGTTTCACGTAAACGACATGAAGGTTATTTTCTTCCTCTCCTTCAGACTAGTAATAATGTGATTCAAATGGGTCACACTGTTCAAGACACTTTACCTGTTAGGGGAAACCTTAAAAGTCATAAGACAGATAACAACACTTTCTGTACCAGCTTTTTGCATACCTTCTCCTTGGAGTATCACCAAATCAAGGAGATTTTCAATAAAAACTGGGAGGTAATAAAATTTGATAGGAATCTTAGTAACATATTAGGTAATAAACCTAAGATAACCTACAGGAGGGGGGATAATCTAAAAACTATTTTAGAAAGGTCCCAGAATAAATTACGCTCTAGCCGACCACAAGGTATGTTTAAGTGTGGAGCATGTTCCCAGTGTAAACACATTAAAGTTGGAACACATTCCCTGATTAATGACAAGAAATATAAAGTTAACAAACATTACAATTGTGAATCAAAATCTATTGTTTACGTGGCCTTGTGTAACCATTGTAAAGCGTTCTATATCGGAAAAACCGAGCGTAAGCTCAAAACCAGAATATCCGAACATATGTATGCTATTGGCAAGCACGATACTAACAATGCTTTAGCCAAGCACATAATTGAACACAGTGGGCATACTTTCAGTTTTTCCGTGTTACAGCAAAGGACCCCTGAAATAAGAGGAGGCCCTTGGCAAATTCGTTTAGAAATTGACGAATTAATGTGGCAGATTCGAACAAGAGCCCATTTAACGCCAGGTATCAATGACGCTCTTTCAATTAAATGTGTCCTTAAGTGGCTTTCTTATAAAAGGTGAACTGGACGTACTTTACTTCTTTTATATCTTAAGCCGTTCAACGTAATTTGGGATGAAGTGTTACTTTGTAGTCCCCCACCAATATTATAACATCCTAAACTAGTATGTATGTACCCAGTTTGTCTTTTATGGTTTTGTATTTTTGTTCATACACGTATATATATATACTTTTTTAAGCTGTTTATAGTTTTAAGGTTCAGCCTTTAAGTAGGTGGAATGATTTATATTACTACATGCATTTGCAGTTTTTATGAAAATGTAATGCAGGTAAAAAGCTTATGCTATATAGTTAGTTTGACGATGTATTTTGAATGAATTTTGTGGCTATTACCATTACTTCTTTAAGGTAACCTTGGATACTAATTAATGATAAATGCATTTGGTTCTAATTGGACCTTTATAAAACACTTGTTTATATAACATTGTATCATGCCTCGTTTTGCTGTTGGTCTGAAGAAGGCAAAATATTGATTTTGCCGAAAGCGCTTACTTTTATCTGGATTTATTAAACCTTATTTTTATTTTAAAGTTGTCCCTTATCGTGTTCCAGTCCGCCTTTTTCTGCTTACATCTCCAAGAATGCATGGATCATGCAATCACAAATGGAACCATGACCCTCTCCACCAAGGGCAGCCGTCCTGTCTGGTGGACCCCAGCATTGAACAACTTGTATAACAACAGATGGTAGCTACTGCATGGCAGAGCATACTTCCATAGAGCTACGGCATCTCTCATCAGCAGTAGTAGACAGATGGGTTTTGTCGTACAAACATGCAAGGCCAACAATGAGATGGACATCGCTATGGTCACTACAGATAACCACAAGGCCTTCCTCTGCTATGTTACACACCTGGGTGGGAACCCTCAGTTGTGTTCACAGTTAGTTCACAGTGACACACGCTACACTGAACACACAGATAATGCCAACAGTCTGGCAGACAGGTTCAGTGCAGGTTTCTACACTCCCTCACCCACACATGTGGAATTACTTATCCCAGCTGACTGTAACCTCCCTGTCATCTCGGATGTCCAGCTGGGAACCACCCTCAGTGGAGCTGTAAACACAGCAGCAATGGGACCCAACGGTATTGCGGGTTGCATGCTACGTGAACTGCAAGAGGAGCTACACATGCACATTGCATGCTATTCAGCCGTAGCCTTACTACAGCATATTTACCTGGACACTGGCATACAGCAACAGTAGTCCCACTCCATACAGGAGGCACATCTATAGACCCTGGTAACTACCGCCCCATACGCTTAACCAGCCTGGTCTGCAACACTATGGAAAGGATCATTATGGTACCCATACACAGAGACATTGGGGACCTAGACACTTGTTCCCACCCGGTTTGGCTTTGTAGAGGGCAGATCCTGCCTTATGAACCTGGTTGACCTTTTCAAATCAGTCACTATAGCCATTGCTGAGGGCATAGCGGTCCATACAGACTACCTGGACTTGCCTACAGCATTCGACACAATACCACACTCTGCCATCATAGACATGATCAACAGCTAACATGTAAATCCATATGTCACATGATGGGTTGCAAACCAGCTAATGGATAGAAACCCTATAGTCAACCTCACTGGTGCCATGTCAGACTCAGAGCCAGTCACATGTGGTGTCCCACAGGGCTCTGTCCTTGGACTACTCATGTTCGGCATATCATTCTCAGATGTGGAAGCAGACTTGGGAGGGTAGTGGCTGACAATGTTCAAAGATGACTGCATACTAGGTGCCATAGGCAATACACATGCTGACACATACATCCTACTGACAGGCCTCATGGACACCAACAACTGTTGGTAGAGTCATGGCCTGACACTGCATGCCACGTAATGTATACTCATACCCTTTTGGACGGACAAGGTACCTACATATTATCACATAGACAATAACCCACTGAGTACAGACAAAGTAATTGGAGACCTGGTGACACTGTGCAATGCTGACCTCTCATTTGACACCCACATTGCCGAAGTGGATGGATGGACTTCCTACCTTGCCCACCTTATCATGAAGGGATTCACATCCACATCAAAAGGGGTCATTGTACCCTTATACTCCTCCCTTATCAGGCCCATGACTGTGTACTATGCCCCATTTGGTATGTACCTCACCTGGCACTTGCAACAGCAAGGGGGACCCCATGAGTACATTACCAGATGGATCAAAGGTCTGCAACACCTGTCATATGCTGCCAGACTAACGTAACTCATGCTCTATTCCATAGCATACTGCCTATGTAGGGATGATCTGTGCCTGATGTAGTAGGCCATGTCCAATCTGGTAGTGATGGACATGTTCCACCTCATACAATCCAAATCCATCAGAAGCACGACAGCTACGGATTTAAACCTCGGCACACATATGAATAGGACATACTGTAGGGACAGATCCATCACTAAGAGGCTTCCCATACTGTGGAACAGGATCCCACTTCATGTTAGGCAGAGACCCTCACTGACACTCTTCATGTGCATTCTTGACAAGTGGATGGGAGATCATAGGTTTACAGCAGGGGTCATCTCTGTGTCACTACTAGGCAGAGGCACAGTACACTAATGCTATTATGTAGGGGGGTCTTCACTCTGTCACTACTATACAGAGGCACAGGTTTCTAAATCTATTCTATACACTGTCTGCAGATAGCCTAGTACTAAACTATGCCACTGTGAAGCTATATATGTCTATGTATTTCTACATCCCTCTCTACCTATGTATACACATATGCATATTATATATATATATATATATATATATATATATATATATATATATATATATATATATATATATATATATATATATATATATATATATATATATATATATATATATATATATATCTCGATATACATACGTATACACATGTTATATATATATATATTTACTCCTTTGTAGGTCCACATATGTATACACACAGTAACGTACTGCTGAACACCCATTACTGTACCACCTACTTGTACATTGCACTACAACCTACATTGCTATGTGCACATAGCTACCATCACATACATATGTATGTGGAGCCTTCAGTGACAGTTTCAGTATGTCCCTGTCCCTATGCACATCCTCATATACATAGATACAGACCAATAACACATCTGGAGGGTTCACAGTATGTAGAGTATTATAGTAGTACTTTACATTACCTGTGTTTGTTGCAGCTGTTTGTGTAGGCTTGCTTGGCCTGCTGTCTGCCTCTTTGCCTTGATGATTCCGGTTTGTTATTTCTTTCTCTTTCTTTCTTTTTTTTTTTTTTTTTTTTTTCTCTCTCTCTCTCTCTCCCTCTCTCTCTACCTCCAGCGGGTGCAATGACAATATTGCATGTGTGGACTGGGAGTACAGGATGCTTTTGTAGGTATCTGGAATCCAAAAACGTACCACGGAGCCCTTGTACCAGCAACAACAAGTAGGTAGTCTTAACGAATTTATTTATCACAGCGTTTTGCGCACAAAGGTGCAGCTTCCTCAGAGAAAACAAATTAACAATGAGGTAAAGTGCAGCCCTTTACAAAGCAAAGGGAAATGACAACATGATAAGGTGTAACTCATTGTAGTAATTGGTAAACAAGTAGAAGCCTTCACAAGAACAACTTGTTCCTCAAAAGAAAATGCAAACATTAATTCATGTTAGTAATAAGCATTTCAAAGTGTGGAATGTTACCAAAGAAATAAACATAAAATTTAAAATGACATATTTAAAATTCTTAAAATATGTGAAAGAAATCATAACGTTAAAGTAAAAATTCAACATAAAAAGTCATTCAAATAGCAACTCATAAAAAAGTAAGTATAATATGCAGTAATGGATTAAATCTTAGTAAAAAAGTAATGGTAATCCATTATAAGTATGAACCATAATGAGCAACTGTGTACCTTAAAGATATTATTGTATAAACAACAATAATAACTCATTGATGAAATTAGGCTTGAAGTTACAGCCAAAAGGATAAACGGGGTTTATAAACCTATCTTGCAAAGCCATGTACTACTTGACCTTAGTTCTAACAACACACTACTGTCACCCATTGAGTGTTCCCCCTCTCCTAATGACATCTCTCTGACCAACCATGTACGCGATTTTGCCATTAGTTACGTCCACACATTTAGTCTTAACACTCAGACTACCACTGCATTGATTAAGAAAAACTGGCAATTTATCTTGGGGAGTCCTGGCCTCTCTGAGAAATTAGGCCCCTGTCCTAATTTTGTCTTCAAGAGGAACAACAATCTTAAGGAACTTCTACAGAGGACCTAACTAAAAACCTTTAACAAGCACAGGATGTACCCATGTGGTTTTTGCAACTGGTGTGGCAAAATGAAGGTAGGGCGGACCTACAATATAAGGGACAGGAAGTTTTAATCCAAGCTCCACTCAACTGTGAAAGTAGATCAGTTGTATACCTGGCTCTTTGTGATTGCTGTCCCTCATTTTATCTGGGAAAGACTGATCGCAGACTTAGGGACCGTGTCTATGAGCATATGTATGCAATTAAGAAAAACTCTGACGTTAACGCTTTGGCTAAACACATTGCCAACCACCCTGGGCACTCTTTCTCTTTTATGGCCATAGATCAAGTGACCAATAACATCCGGGAGGCCCAATAACTCTACTCTTAGAAGTACATGAACTGGAGTGACAACTGCGTTTAGACGCATTTTGCTAACCGGGTTTAAACGAAAACTGTAACATCTCAGCAGTACTCAAATTGAGGAGCTATTTAAGATAGTACCCCCTTTGTAGATATTCCTTACTTTCTTATGCATACATAAAGACTTTTTAAAACATACAAAATTTTTTGTTTCTGACTTCATGTGACGTGCCTTTGTTGTAGCACCTCTCATGTTAAATATTGCCTAGATTTTAGTTATTATTGTTGTTTATACAATAATATCTTTAAGGTACACAGTTGCTCATTATGGTTCATACTTATAATGGATTACCATTACTTTTACTAAGATTTAATCCATTACTGCATATTATACTTACTTTTTATGAGTTGCTATTTGAATGACTTTTTATGTTGAATTTTACTTTAACGTTATGATTTCTTTCACATATTTTAAGAATTTTAAATATGTCATTTTAAATTTTATGTTTATTTCTTTGGTAACATTCCACACTTTGAAATGCTTATTACTAACATGAATTAATGTTTGCATTTTCTTTTGAGGAACAAGTTGTTCTTGTGAAGGCTTCTACTTGTTTACCAATTACTACAATGAGTTTCACCTTATCATGTTGTCATTTCCCTTTTGCTTTGTATAAAGGCGCACTTTACCTCATTGTTAATTTGTTTTCTGAGGAAGCTGCACCTTTGTGGCAAAACGTTGTGATAAATAAATTCGTTAAGACTACCTACTTGTTGTTGCTGGTACAAGGGCTCCGTGGTACGTTTTTGGATTCCAGTTGTTCTTGTCTTTTGCATTTGTAGGTATCTGCACATGTCCATGTGATGGCCTCTGCACCAATTGTTAGCCAGCATTCACTAATTCCATGCAGCCTGCTGTGTAGTGATTGCAGTTCTCACTGTGATTACAGGCCTGTGCTATAAAAAGGTCTGTTAGGTAGGCATAGCCCTTTCAGATTATCAGGGTGGGGACCATGCTGGTTTGCTGTGGACACTGTTCTGTGAGTGTAAGGGTTGGTATGTCTCTCATATTTCAGGCTGTGTTGTAGACACTGCAATGCATGTTGTTCTGTAAGCTACTGTTAGTACATTTGGCAGGGTGTCAGTGGGGCACAGTTGACATTTGTTTTTACATCAGGGACATCCCTGTAACTCAGTCATAGTTGTTATGTCTGCACTCTTAACTATTCAACTATGGCTGTGTTTATCCTGCTCTGAGTATGTGTGTGGCTTGCCAGATGCTACTGTGACATTATTACCTAGTAGCTACCAACTAGCATGACTGTTTCTCAGCACACAGTACTATTTTACAAATCCACTAGATTTGACAGTAAATATACATGACATGCTTTGTGTGCTATACTTGTATATTCCCTTTAAATTAATTCCTACTATTTTATGATATATTTCTTTCAGCACAATGTTCTTGTATAGCACTCATGGCTTAGTGGTAAGTCATGCAGACTAGATTTTCCAAGGTCCTGGGTTCGAGACTGAGGGAGGTATTTTATTTTGCTGCTGAGGAAACTACAGGCCTTGTCATTCAGAGTGACTAAGGCACTATTAAGCAGTTGTAAGTGGGTTAGCGCTGGTTTGTGTGGATGTCACGCATGCGCACTGACGCTTAGTTTCGCGCACACCCACTTACTACTGCTTAAAAGTGCTTACTCTTGCGCACACCCGCACTATTTACTTTGAAAGAAAATAAAATGGGGAGATAGGAAAGTGGTGAAAAAGGGGTCACAAAGAGGGTAGGACAGTAGGGAAACAAGCTCGGGTTTTGCAGGAGGGATGTAGGTAAGGCCCATAGCTGCCCATTTCTTCATCAGCAACAGCTGTGCATATGTTTGTAATTTGGTGTGACATTTGAAACCTTCCACCCCTGAGAGAGGTGTAAGGACAACAATAATACTTGTTGTACAGCCAATTGTAATTGACAGTTTCCATGTCCAGCAGACATGTGTGCAAAATGGGCAGCTATGTATGGGGCATAATTTTTTTGTGGGTACAGATTGCCCTTTTTTTTTTTTTTTTTTTTCAGGTGAGAGTGGTATGTCAGGTACAGGAAGTCGGTATAGCTGGGGAGGTAGGTTGGGTAGGTTAACAGACAAGACAAACAAGATGCATACAGGGGAGGTGTATGACACATGTGGGGGGGTTACACAATTGGCGAGGACGGATGTTTGGATATCTCGAGCCCATGAGCCCACAGATGGCAACAGTAGAACTGAGATCCCCACCCATGGGCAGTTGCCACTGTGCCTTCTCTGCCCTGGACGGGGCTGTGCTGGGGGCTGTGTAGGCCGGGCAGCAGGCACGCCCATGAGTTGTGCCACCCATGCCTCAAGCTGGCGTAGGGGCCCAAGCACAGCGTGCCGGATCTCCCTACGCACCACAGTCTGGACACTACAGAGGGGGAGTGGATGTTCTCCTCCAGCCATGCTTGCAGAGGGGGGATGAGCCCCATCCCCTGCAGCGCTTCCACCCGCAGGTGGCACAGGGCCACCGGAGGAGGGTCCGGCCTGGGCACTACTGCCAGGTGCACTTGCCAGCTGAGGTTGGAGAGGTGGGTCCGCTGGAACCCGCCTTCCCTGTCGTCCTATGTTTTGCATTATGTTATGACAGTTTGGGTTAGTAACGTACAATACCATTCACAATTAGGTATAACAGCATGCATTAGTATTCCCATTAACCAAACACCCATATATTCAAGCCATTGAACAGCAAGCATAACACATGCATAATTTGAACAGCAATACACAATCCAACAACATGCAGGGTTGATTGATGGCAACAGGCCATCAGGTTTGGATGTATGAACAGGGCAGATGCATCAATGTACATGTTGTATGAACCAACAGGACAAATGTCCAGGGGTGTTAATTGTGATTGCACATACCAATTTCACGTGGAATGGATTATATGTGGTTATAGGGTAGGGTGAATAAAATTTAATTAACAACTTCAAATACCAATACATATGCTGTACATTTCTACTAGCTGCAGATATATACACACTACAGTTCTGCTTACAGTTTCCTATGTGATAACTACTTCAGGTTGGTGATAGGAATGTTACTGCTACATCAATATACATTTCATTTTTATTCATACACATTCATATCTGTCTCTGTTCAGCTACGTCATCCTGCTACATTTGCTTTATATAGCTATAGACAACTGTGGATGTTTGGTATTTCAGACAACCATACTATCTGCGTATTGCAGACTGAGAGCAACATATCCAGATTTTGGGACACACATTCCAACTGCAGTACTGTTTTCAACACATGTTACTGTTTGGTTCTGCCTGTCACATTCATTTCATTCTGTACTGACTGCAGTATACTTTATTCAGGAGTTATTACTACTTTATTGGTGGATTCAGACCTCTTTCTCACACTCTTCCACTTGTTTTATTTTTACAATTCAGGATGGTACTTAATTCTAGGCTTTATTGACATGTTTTACCTGTAGTTGTAACAATCCTTTCTAACAGTCTCACTTATGTCATGTTTCTGTATTTCAACAGGGATATATTTCACACATGTGTTTTACTCAGCTTCTGCAGCTGTACTTTTCAGCCTGCTGCAGGTTATGTACTATTATATTACAGGTGGGACATCTTTATTTCAGACTTGATTCATTTTTATGTTTGGATTACAGGCTGCATCACACTTTTGTAATCAAGCAATACTTGCAAACCCTCTTACACTGTTACTTGCACATTTTATTAATTAGTGACGACACTGCACTCTTTTGCTAACTGTCATACTTATATATTTATTTACAGTTACAGGGAGAGAATTACTGACCTGCCTGGTGGCGCAACCACACCAGCCTATCGCCATAGGCTTGACGGTTTGCAGAACGGACACTTGCAGCTGTAATATAAATAAAGTAATATTGGAATACACATCTCCAATAATATCAGCTAGGTTAATTTCTTACATAAATAATTACATGTAACTTACTCAGTAGTGGGGCGTTGGGCATTTGCCGGGCCTCCTGGATCCAACGGTTCAGTTGGTCCTGCTTCCATCTCTTCAGGTCCGCATGGTGGTGATGGACCTGCTCACCAGTCCTTGGTATTCCTGTGGCACTGATGAGATCATGAGCCAACCAGCCCCACGCCTCAGCCCTATATGCTCCCCACAGGACCTGGCCCTGCATGAGTTGGGCCTCATGATTATGGACGAGGAGCCAAACCATATATTTGGACTCCTCAATGCCCCACCTCTGTGCTCAGAAGCAACTACCCTCACCTACACCTGACATCCTGGCTGCAAGTCGGTTCTACAATCGGTTATGCTGTGTATTCCCGCCTATGGGGCTTAAATATGCCGTTTTTCCCGCACTTATCTGTGATTGGCCATTTTGGAATTGTATCAGCTTCACAAAACCTGCTTTGTCATGCTCCTCTTTCTATTCATTCCTATATATATATATATATATATATATATATATATATATATATATATATATATATATATATATATATATATATATATATATATATAGTCATGGCTTAGTTAGTGGTTCAGTACTTTGACTATGGTGCATGGTATCCTGGGTTTGAACCTGGCCATTGCTTTTTTTATTTTATGACTGTCTACACAGGCTAGGAGGTGTGTCTGTGTAAAGGCAGTTTTGATACAGTTTGTTCAACGTTGCCCGTTGGTTAGCTTGTTGGCGCGGTGCGCAGCTCCGTACAAACGGATCGCACTGGTTTACGCGTGGTTTGGCTGTCAGCACGCAAATTACTCTCAACTCAACTACAGGCACACAGTTTCAGCATATTAAAATGCTGCTCAACCCCGGGCACTCATTTTATACCTATTAAACCACTGCTCACCTATGGGCACTCATTTTACACCTGTTAAAACACGGCTCACCTACGGGCACTCATTTTACAACTGTTAAACCACTGCTCACCTACAGGCAGATATCCTCAACTTGTTAGACTGTAGCTCAGCTATGGGCACATCTCACATTTTGTTTTTTTTTTTTTTTATCTCACATTTCTTCAAAATACATGGCCCATTTCATTACATTTTACATAAAATATAATTTTATATATGTACATATATGTCAGGGACTTGTTTCATGCTTATTTCACTAAAAATAAAAATTGATGTTCTGGGGGCTCAAACCATGACTGCCTCCTCTTCAGCCGACATCTCTACTGCTACGCTATTGCTTCTTGGCTTACTTTGCATATTTAGGTCTTATATGCTTTTCCACTGACTGCTAACTGTGGCTAAGCGCCGGGCACACCCGCACAAACGAGCGCACTCACGGGCAAACATCTTTACAACTTATAAAAAAATATATAAGCTGTTCATTTCTACATTTTATGTTCATAGTCTGTGAGGGCATGTGTTGTGTTGTGTTTATTCACATTTACACGGACTCTGTCGTGGGGGTTTACTTTCGGGACTTTTACTCTTCTGGGGGCGTGTCCGTTTGCAGGGCTCACCCTATGGACACGCCCCCTACTGTCTTACACGGACCGTGTTAGCCTTAGGTGTGATTCAGCATGCCCTCATGCATATGCATGACATGCTGACGTCACACCGTTTAACTGCAGCCTCCGTGTAAGCCTTGTAACTCTTACACGGAGGCTTCGTGAATCCTGCCCATTGTCTTAGTACACATTGGACAATAACAGCTGGATTTTCTTGCTTGAAAATTAATTCAAGTTACTCTTTGGAGTTGTCAGTGACAACAACTGACTTATAAATGATAGCTTCTTATTTTATTTGTTTTTGGCCCTCAAGCTCATCAACTGCTCTGTATCTGCTGCCCTGGTCCATTTTATGTTAATGCCCCTGTACTGTCTCTAGGGCTGGAACTGCACTACTGGTGGTTTGGGAAGGGGGAGTGGTCCACATTGGAGCAGGGGACAGCATGATATACACTTTCCCTAACTAGGAATGGTTGTTAACATCTCATATATCACAGCATATAGCGTTAGTTTGCATCAGCTTCCCTCACAATACTAAATTCATAAAGGCAATCTACCACATGATACTAGCATTGCCATTATAACCTAGGATGTGTTAAATCACAGGCAGAATTTCCTCTACATCCCTCTCAGAGGCAAAAAAGCTGCCCCTAACAACCCTACCTTCCCAGATGATTCCATACCTGAGATATAAAGCAAACTTTGTTTATCTGGCTTATAGTCAAGGTGCCAGCTCTCTCTGTCCAGTGGATCCTGAATATATGCTATATTTCATAGATAAAAAGTAATGGAATATAATAAACATGCACACGACTGCAGTATTTTAAATGTAAGTAAGCAAATCATAACAGTGCCAGACAGTGGAGAGTTATTTATTTTTTATTTTATTATTTATTTACATTTGTTGACTGGGAAAATCTGACTGGACAAAGGTCCTTTTTCAGTGGAGGCCCAGAGAGAAAATCTTCACAGTAAAGAACATTTAATTACAAGATAACAAGAAGTATAGGTAGGCTTTTGTTTAACATTAGCAGTAAAACAGACATAGTTCAAAATGAATAATATATTTAAGTGAAGGACAATTGAGTACATACTGCACACTTATATCATCGGTGCCATTTAAGATGGCAAATATCCTAATAGTTCAGCTAGCAGATATTACTCATGAATAGCAGTAGCTAAGATTACAGCTGAGATATAGGTTTACAAGCAATGCAATTGGCTGTAACCACAGATAGTTAGTAGGGTGGAAGATAAGTTTAGGGTGGTTGGAGTACCCCCAATTGAAACAGGGAGTTGGGGGGATATATCATTATGCCAAACAATGGATTGCTGGCGGCCAGTCAGGTAGCTCTGGAACCAGTCTGTGACAGATTGAGAAAAGGATAGATTATCGAGAACAGAGATGAGTTGTTTATGTGAGACCATGTCAAATGCTTTAGATAGGTCTAGGAAAGTTGCAGAGGAGAAATACCCTTTGTTTTTACGTTGAAGGATTGTGTTAGTAAAAGCAAGTAAGGCAGTGGTCGTGCTGTGGTATGGCTGGAAACCATGTTGTGTGTTAAAGTTAATGTACGCATGAGTAACACTGGATGCAAACTGCAAGCATTCAGCCATGTTAGAATACAGTAGAATGACTTATTTTCTTAAATGAATGTTACTGACAGTACATAAATAGTACTTAAACAACTAATCACCTTGTCTTGTTGGAGAAGTAGTACCCTACCTAATAAAGTCACCACACTGCAGTAGCACATAGAGTAAATGTGTGCCTTTAGGACGGGGCAGTATTTACAGCCCAGTTCACACTGTACTCTTTTCCTCCATGGACTTCTCTATCTGGGTTCCTTCTCCTTCTTCTTTGAACAAACAAAGGTATTAAGTTTTAGACTCCCAATTCTTACACCTTGTTCTATTGTAATGCATAGTTGAAATCAATTTAAATATAATTCTAAATATAAAACAATATAAACCTTATTCTGAACACTCATTACAATCTTGTAACTAATCTAATTCAGTGTTATGGACAGAAAAATTGTATGTTCACTCTCAATTACTAACACTTTAATGTCTTACTATACCATTGTAAAACTTTAAACTGTAAACCAACAGTACTGAGCAAACATATCTTAAAAATAACTTTATCTTTAAGAAATATTTGATTAAATGTAAATAATTTTATGTCACATGTCATGTGTATCCTGAACAACACTTTTAATTTAAGTTATGTATGTGATTGTTCTAGTACGTTGTTGAAAATGGCTTTGCTCTCACCTTCCAGCCCACTTTCCTTGTTAACACATGTAAAGTACAGTAAAGTAAGCATTGGGTTAATCTGCAGCTGGAAGGAGTCTATGAAGTGACTACTGATAAGTCAGTATCTGGTTATCAGTGGATATGACACTGGTAGCATGCAAGTTCCACTGCTTATGCAATGCCATTTCAAAGTTACGATCAAATACAGGGAATGGAAGTATGCAGTAAGTGTCACATATTAACTTTTGTTAACAACAGTTACAGTAACGAATACATCAGCATGTTTTCTGCTTGTTACATGTTGGGATATTGAGACACTGCTGGAAAAAACAATGATCTATTTGATACATACAGTATGTCACGCCAACCACTGCTACCAATATGTGATGGGTACCAATATCTATCGTTACCATGCTGGACCAGTAATCAAGGAGCTTGAATCCTCACCACTGACACTGGAGAGAGACATGCACTTTGGAATATAAATGGATACACTCAGTATTTCCAGATACAGACCTCTCTGCATCAAGTAGAGTTTCCCTTAAGAACACACAGGGAACACACTCAGCCCAGAGTCTGGATGTCTCGATATTTGTCTCCCTGCAGATCCCCAATAAGACTCCCCACTGATACAGCTATAGGGTTAGGTCCTCAGCCAAGTGTCCAAGCCAAGTCCTCTAGCACCCTCTCTGCAAACCCAGTGCTTTGTGTCTCTGCCCCATGTAGCTGACACATACACCCTAAGACGTTTAATTTTCACACACACACACACACACACACACACACACACACACACACACACACACACACACACACACCTGGAAAAGGCTGGCACTGGTTTACTAGCTATGCCCCCTTCTGCCCAGAGTATAGGGCAGTTATCACTGCCACCAGACACTTCAAAATCAACTACTCTAAGGCCCTTAACAAAGAGTGTCCAATTACAGTGTACAATATTGATACTAATAAAAATGGTAGTACAGCAAGATGGCTAGGCCTTCTGGAGTGGCCCACACAGTGTTACCAAATAAATATAAGTAATCTCAAAGGTTAGATACTCTCTACAAGAACCAGCCACAATAAAAGTATTAAATATATTTACTAATAAATAAAAGTTCATGAAAATACTGAATATATATTCACAGTAAACCACAGAGTTCAAATCACAGAAAATATTGAAATGAACAATGATGGGCAGACGCATAGAAATAAAGAAAAACAATCTTTAAACTAAGCTTCACTATAGTCCTGACTGAATCTAAGAGAATTTACTGGTCCCTAAAAACTTACTTGGGCAAGGCAAGATGAAATACATAACCAGTCTTTCTAAACAGTCTTCCCAAACAGAAAACTCTATCTTCTGACATTACTCCCTGTAAAATATAATATCTAAGATTACTTGCAGAATGACCTCATCTGGTCACCTGACTCTAGGTACCTACAGTATTCCCTTTGAAGTTTGAGGCAAGGCTTTAGCAGACTGCTACAATACACATTTAGAGCTTTTATGCCAATGCATAGGAGCCTTAAATTTCCCTCCTTCTTTACAAAAGCTAATAGATAAGGGCTGCTCCGAGACCTGCAGTCTCCGGACATACTCAGCAATGTGGGGTGACATTCAATTATTTAACAGCTCATTTACATTTCCCTTATCTTTCTTAAAATAAGCCAGCTGGTTAACTGTTGCTGTGCCAATGTCTTCTATTAAATATACATTTTATTCAGATGCCACAATACATGTGCATTTCTCTTCATTTCATCGGGGTGCACTGTTGATACATTTTTACACACAACACAAGCAAAGCTCACAAATACATTTTCAGCACAAACATCTGTACAAATCAGCTTGAGCACAAATCACATATAATTATTTATAAAATTCCAGCTAGCTGTACTGGCACAAGTCTTACATCCACTGCCCTATTTCTCCCTGGCATGGGTCGCAGTACCTCCTATTGTCACATCTCTCTCCCCCTTTGAAGACTCAATGTCTCAATGTGGCTTGAGAGAAATAAGCCTATCTGGGAATATGTTACCCCATTCCCTGTTTGAGATCCCATCTGTGTTGGCACTGCTGATACCACCACTGTGTTATACTGTCATGGCATATACCTGCAGTCTTAAGCTCCAGTTTAATAACTTGGCATGTTTCTGGCTGGCTCTATGTAGCCATGTTAAGGGATCGTGGTCTGTAACTACAGTGAATTTCCTTCCATACAGATAAGGCTGAAGTTTCTGCAGTGCCCATCCTATGGCTAAACATTACTTTTCTACAGCTGCATAACATTTATCCCTGGGTTGGAGTCTATGACTGAGATATACTACTGAGTGCTCTTCTCTTTTTGAAGAAACCTGGCTAAGTGCACCCCCCACCCCATGGTTTGAAGAATCCACCTACACAAGAAATTGTTTGCTGTAATCTGGACTGGCTAACAAAAAAGGGTCCTCCCAAAGCTCCTTAAGCTTCTGGAATGCCTGCTCACATGCTGGGTCCACACTACCTTATTGAGCCTGTTTTTCATTGTCAGCTCTGTGAGGGGAGCAGTTATTATACTATAATTGGGGATAAACTTTGTATAGTACCCCACTGTCCCTAAGAATGTCATCACCTGCTTTTGCTCTTGCCTGGAACGGCTCTAGATGGCAATATCATCCAGGTAAGGAAGGGCATAATCTCCTTCTCCTGCTAGGATACAATCTACCAGCCTCCAGAACATTGCTAGGGTATTTTTCATCCCAAAGGGATCTTCATGAACTCATATACACCGAAAGGAGTCACAAAGCTGACCTCTCTGTAGCATTGGGAGTCAAGGGCACCTGCAAGTAGCCCTTGGTAAGATCAATAGTGGTCAGATACTTAGCCCCAACAAGCTGCTCAGGGCTTCATCATCCTAGGCATGGGGTAAGCATCTAGCTCTGTGTGACTATTTAGTTTCATGTAGTCCACACAGAACCTGGTGCTGCCATCCTTCTTTGTTACCAGTACCACTAAGGAGGCCCAGGGTCTACTGGACTCCTGGATTACTCCCAGTTCCAACACCTCCTGTATCTCCTCCCTCAGAGTCTGTCTGACTCACTTAGATACCCTGTAAGGGGCCTGCTTTATAGGTCTTTGCAGTTCTGTATCCACATGGTGCTGCACCAAGTGGGTGCACCCTGATTCCCCAGTAAACATGTCCACAAACTCCTGTCTCACTGCTCGGATTTCTTGAACCTGGGTAGGATGACAGCTGGGATATTGCTACACCTTCCACTGAGGTTTCAGTCTAAGACTTACTAAGGAGATCAGTCACCAGATCCCCCTCAGACTTCTCCTGCCATCCACTGCAAATACTTATCACAAAGTCCTCTCTTTCATGTTACTGTTTCATCATGTAAACATGGTACAATTTGTCCCCCTGCCTCCTGCCTAGCAGTTCTACCATGTAGTTAACATCACTGACCTTCTTTACCACCTTGAAGGGTCCCTCCCAAGCTGTCTGCAGTTTATTGTGTCTGACAGGAATGAGAATGCTCACCTGCTGTCCCACAGCATACGTTCTAGCTTGAGCATTTCTGTCATACCAAACCTTTTTCTGCTGTTGGGCTCCTGACATATTCTCCTGGCAAAGCCTATGAGCTCCCTAAGCCTTGTCCTGAGCTTTAGGACATATGCCACAACAGACTCTTTGTGGTAGTCACACTCACCCTCCCACTCATCACAAATCAAATATAAGGCCCCCCTCACCCTATGCCTATACAGCAACTCAAAGGGTGAAAAAACCTATGGATTCTTTGGGCAGCTCCCTGTAGGCAAACAATAGATGGGGCAAGTATTTGTCCCACTTTCTGTTAAACTGATCTTCAAATGCCGGTAGCATGGTCTTTAGAGTAGAGTTTAACCTCTTCACAAGACCATTAGTCTGAGGGTGGTAAGGTGTGGTCTTTAGGTTCTTCATCCCACAGTGCTCCCACAGACAAGCCAGCATGCCTGACATGAAATCGGCAGCTCTGTCAGTCAGTTTTTCTCTTGGGAAATCTACCCTGCTGAAAATCTTTAGCGAAGCATTTGCCACCTTCTTTGCCTTGATGGCAGACACAGCCACTGCCTAAGGTATCTAGTAGTATAGTGTACTGTAACCAGGATATACTTCTTCCCTGTGGAATGTGGGGTACTCAGAGGCCCCACAATATCCATGGCTACCCTCTGAAATGGTTCCTCTATCACAGGCAAAGCATCAAAGGAGCTTTGAACTTGTCTCCTGCTTTGCCTACTTTCTGGCACTGCTCACAGGTCCTGCAGTACCCTGTTACATCTCTGAAAATCCCAGGTCAACAAAAGTGCTGCATAATCTGTCTCTTGGTATACTTTATGTCCATATGACCTGCAAAAGGAATGTCATGGGCTGTGGCTAGAAGTGCCAGATGGTGGGCTCTGAGCACAACCAACTACTGTATTACCTAACCTTTTAGCCCTCCTTCGGGGGTTTACTCCTTATACAGTATAGCTTGGTTCCAGTATACAGAATACCCTTTTCCTTGAGAATCAGGTGTCTCCCTAGCTACCTCCCTCAAGCCTTGTAATGTAGGGTCTGAGAGGTGATCCTGCCTCAACTCTCTCTTTGTAAATCTTACCAGCTCCCCTCCACAGGAAGTCTGGCCTTTTCTAACAGAGGTGTGTCACTATCACCCTGGTTACTACTGCTTACCTCTGCCCTTGCAGTCACCCTGTCCAAGGGAACATTAGTACCCACCAACAGCTGTGGCTCACCTTCAGTCTCAGAGCTACAGCGTAGGTCCCTCACTGAAGTAGTCAAATCATCAGTCCTTGCTTCAAGTGTGTGGTCTGTCTAGGTCCCTCCCAGGCTACCAGACCCACATGCCTATTTCAAAGCCTGACTGCATGTCACTACATGCACACAAGGTACTGCATTATCAAATCATTCCCTATCAAGACATCTGCAGGGATATCCATAAACACACCTACATGCTTCCTTTTCCACCCTCCCAGTCAATGAGAACCCTGAACAAAGGCATTTGGAATGGGATCCCTCCTAAAGCTTTGACTGGAAGTATTGCTCCTTTTTACCCACTGCAGACTTCACAATGGTTATATCAGAGGGTGTGTCTCTCATGGCAGTGGTCTGTTTCCCCTCCACCAAGATGGGATATAAACTCTGCTGATAGTTTAGTACCCCAGTTTTCTCCAGACAACTTACCACTGGTATTCTGTTATTCCCGTTTGCTGGCTCCCCCACCTTTTGTTCCCCACCTTGCCTGTGTGGACATCTATATGCTACATGGCCCCACTGGTTACATTTAAAACATTTAACCCTTGATCCTGGCAGTGTACCTGAATTAGTGGCTTCCCCTATTACTGGCGGACTCTGTTGGGGTGGTTTAGGCTGTCCACCAGAGGTTCCCTTATATCCATGTGCAGCACTAGGTATCCCTTTCCTGTGCAATAATGCCCTGCTTGCTAGACATAGGTCTTCCTTTTTCCCCCAACTCATCTGCAGAGTTGCATTCCCTGTCTGCCAACCTGATTCCCCACATCCTCAGGCAAAGTGCTAAGGGCTTGTTCCCTCACCAAAAGGTCTGCCAGCTTTTTGAAAGTGGTGGCCTAACACCCGCTCATCCAACTATGAAAATAAGTGCTTAGTTCAGCAAGATAATCACATACAATTTCATCTGCCTTACATCTATGCTCATGAAACTTTTTTCTGTAAGCTTCAGGTATTAACTTAAAACATTGTAATAAATAGTGCTTAACTTGATCATAATCTAAAGAATCAGTATCAGACAATTTAAAAACAACAGTTACAGCTTTACTATGGAGTAAGGGTGTGAGGAGCTGCACCCAGAGCCCTCAGTAAGCATTATACTGTTTGGCATACTCATTCAAATAGATGAATAAAACCATCAAAATGATCACCTTCTTGGTACCGAGGAAGACGTTTACTGATCGTTATTGCTTCTGGGGTATGGTTATTCCCTTCCTCATTACCTCCATGACCTGGTGAAGAATCAGCACTTTCTTTTCATGTTGTCTCTGTCTCCCATTTTCTTCAGGTTCCAAGCACCACAGTCTCTCTGCTGATTCTACTTTGACCTCCAAACACCACTGTCTCTCTGCTGATTCTAATTCCAAATTTTTGGCCTCCAGTTCAAGTCTCTTTAACTCCAGATGTATTTTTAAGTCCTCTGAGGAAAAGCTTAACCATCCTGCTTCTGAGGGCTGTACATACCCAATGCCAGTCAGGTTGTCTTCCTGGTTGCTGGTCTGTGATGCAGTTGTGATTAAGGCTGCGATCATTTCCCCTTTAGTCAGGTTGGCATGCAGCAGTCCTTTGGCTTGGCACATCTCAGCCAACTGGCTCCTTGTCAGCTTGCCATAATTCTCTGCCGACATTTTTGCCTGCTCTCCCTAACTAAGCTAACAAAAAGTAAACAAAACTATTGTGATATGAAACTTTGAATGTCTATCATGTGGCTGCTGAGATTACACCTTTCTTTAGTGACACTGCTTACAAGCTACAGAAATTCAATATCCACACCACCGCTGAACAATATGTGAGCATGTGATGATCCCTCCACTGCCAACCAATAAAAATGTGACACCCACCACTGCTACCAATATGTGATGGGCACAAATATGTGTCTCCTCCATTCTGGGCCAGAAATCAAGCAGCCTGAATCCTCACCACTGACACTGGAGAGGGACGTGCACTTGGAATACAAATGGATACACTCAGTATTTCCATATGCAGACATCTCTGCATCAAGTACAGTTTCCCTTAAGACACACAGGGAACACACGCAGCACGGGGTCTGGATGGCTCTATATCTGTCTCTTTCCAGATCCCCAATAAGATTCCCCACTGGTACATCATAGGGTTAGGTCCTCAGCCGAGTGTCCAAGACAAGTCCTCCAGCATTCTCTCTGTAAACCCAGTGCTTCGTATTCCTGCCCCAAGTAGCTGGCACACACCCTGAGAGATTTGATTTTTACAGACACACCTGAAAAAGGCTGGAACAGGTTTACTAGCTATGCCCCTTTCTGCCCAGAGCATAAGGCAGTTATCACTGCCACCAGACACTTCACAATCAACTACTCTAAGGCACTTAACAAAGGGTGTCCAATTATACTGTTCAATATTAATACTAATATAAATGGTAGTAGTTCACCAAGACAGCTAGGCCTTCTGGAGTGGCCCAAACAGTGTCACCAAAGAAATATAAGTACTCTGAAATTTTAGATACTCTCTACAAGAACTAGCCACAATAAAAGTATTAAATATATTTAATAAAAGTACATGAAAATACTGAATATATATTCACAGTAAACCACAGAGTTCAAATCACAGAAAACATTGAAAAGAACAATGATGGGCAGACTCGTACCAATAAAGAAAAACAATCTCTAAACTAAGCTTCACTATAGCCCTGACTGAATCGAAGAGAATTTACTGTTCCCTAATAACTTACTTGGGCAAGGTAAGAGGAAATATGTGAGCAATCTTTCTAGTTAAGCTTCCCAAATAGAATACTCTATCTTCTGAGATTTCTCCCTGTAAAACATAATATCCACGATAACTTGTAGAATGACCTCATCTGCTCACCTGGCTCTAGGTTCCCATAGTATTCCCTTTGAATTTTTAGACAAGTCTTTACTGCTATGATACACATTTAGGGCTTTTGTGCAAATGCCTAAGGAGCCAGAAACATTTACAACACCCCCTTTCTTTGCAAAAGCTAACAGATAATGGCTGCTCCGAGACCTACCATCGCCAGGTCTACTCAGCACTGTGGGGTATCACTGAAGGATTTAACAGCTCATTTACATTTCCTTTATTTTTCTTAAAATAAGCTAGCTGGTTAACCATTGATGTGAAAGTGTCCTCTATTAAAACATATACATTTGACTCAGATACCATAATACATCTACATATCTATTCATTTCAGCAGGGTGCACCGTTGATACATTTTTACACAATTAACACAAGCAAAGTTCACAAATACATTTTCATCACAAACCTCTGTACAAATCAGCTTGAGTACCACTCACATATAATTATTTGTAAAATTCTAGCTAGCTGTGCTGGCACAAGTAATATATCCACTGCCCTATTTCGCTCTAGCATGGCTGGCAGTACCTCCTATTGTCACACAATTTATCAAAGAGACAGAGGTGTGCAGTGTGGATGGTACAGAGTTTTCTGGATAATGCATGCTATGCTTTTTGTAAATTGTGAAATGACAGAGGACTATAAAATTATGGTTTTGCCGATTAGTCCATTCTTGACCATGAATGACATTATTCCCAAAGCCTAGAAGCCTAGTGTTTGAGTAGGCCCCTAAGTTAAATTAAAAAGGGCATCATATCTGCTCATGTGTTTCCAGGTTAGACAGAAAGATGACACTAAGAATCTACTCTGTATCTTTGCTTTGGGATGGACAACTTGTTTTGTGCTGAAGAAAAGTGAGATTCCATAATTTGTGTGTGTCTCTGTGTGTGTGTGTGTGTGTGTGTGTGTGTGTGTGTGTGTGTGTGTGTGTGTCCTGAGCAGATAATAACACAACTCACTGCTGCATGTTTGAGGGCAATGGTACCTGGCAACTAATGTGAGTTTCGTGGTATGCAGGGCTTGGCTACTACTTGCATATGGGGGTAGCTGTGTGTTTGTGTGTGTGTGTATGTATGTGTGTGTGTGTGTGTGTGTGTGTGTGTGTGTGTGTGTGTGTGTGTGTGTGTGTGTGTGTGTATGTGTATGTGTGTGTGTGTGTGTGTGTGTGTGTGTGTGTGTGTGTGTGTGTGTGTGTGTGTGTGTGTGTATGTGTGTGTCTGTAGCTGAAGGGTTGTTTCAAGGGTCTCAGGGTGATGACAGAGGAACCTATTCTGTTTGCCTCTGTGGAAAGGAAGTGCCGTGAATGTGTAGCAACTATGTATATGGGGATAATAAGCCTTGATGCCAGCTGTTGTATGGAGGTAAAACTTGAAGGGAATTAGAGAGACTCGGCAATCCTATACAATTTGGTGAAGTGATTAAATAGTTACATATATATATATATATATATATATATATATATATATATATATATATATATATATATATAATGTGTGTGTGTGTGTGCATGTCTCTAGGGGGTAAATAACAAGAATGGGTATTTGCCGTGTGTGAGGAAAATGAAACTTGTAAAATGCGGCATATACAGTTTGAATGGACAAGGCAATCAGATGGAACTGTGGTGAAGGAGGGATGGTAGGTGTTTGCAATGTGCATCTACATATGCAGAGCAGAATGAGTCTGAAAACCTTCAATAACAACACTGACCCCATAATGCATATGATAACTGACATAGGTGCCTGCTGTATGTGATTCTTGAGCTCTACTAACAATTTCAAAAGCCTTGCAGTCATGGCAATGTGTGCTAAACATGGACATATGACAAATATGACGTATGACAAAGTGAGTTAAAATGTTAGTGGTAGCACTGAAATGTTTATGGAAACAAAGTGAGAGACAGAGTTATTAAAGCTGAGACAGCAATAAGGACTGAAGGGTGAAACAGGCAATGAATAACAGCAGTGGAAAAAAAACCAGAAGGAGCAAAGAAGACCAAAATGGGAGTGGGAAGATGCATAGGAAAAGGAGGTAGATAGTGAGGACAAGAACCAAGAAGAGAAAAGCTGAGGTAGAGAGCAATAAAGGAGGATGATGAAGAGAAACAGAGATGTGTAGGATCAAGTTGGATAGGTGAGAAGGAAAGGTAGGGCTACAACAGAAGGAGAAGAGACTGAGACAAGTTTGGGATAGGCAAAGATCAAGTTTGATGGGGTGAAGGAAAAGATAAAGGGAAGGGAACCGACAGTGAGGGACTTCTTAAATAAAGGAATACAATGGGTAATAAAGGAACAAGAAAGAAAAGCCTAGTAAGGCTGGATATGATCCCAGGAGTCACTCTAAAAAAATCAGAGCAGATTGTTAGGAAGGCAGCAGGGATAAGAGTAGGTCAATAGCACATACCTTTCCATGTGGATACTGAGGTCCTGCCAGGAGGACCGGTGGGCCAAAAACACACATTTAGGGAAATGTTTCAGGGATAAGAGGATAAGGGGATAACAGAATTGTTATCAGAGGTACTGCTGATAAGGGTAGAACAAAAGTGTTATCAAAGGTACTGCTGGGGGATAAGGGAATAAGGGTAGAACACAAGTGTTATCAGAGGTACTGCTGGGCAATAGGCAGATAAGGGTAACACAGAAGTGTTAGAGGTACTGCTGGGGGATAAGAAGATAACAGAAGTCTTATCAGAGGTACTGCTGGAAGATAAGGGTAAAACAGAAGTGTTATCAGAGGTACTGCTGGGGGATAAAGGGATAAGAAAAGTGTTAGAGGCACTGCTGGGGAATAAGGGGATAACAGAAGTGTTATCGGAGGTACTGCTGGTGCCAAGGATGAGTAAGAAATGATTAAAAATGGAGGCAGGTAGGAAATATGTGAGCCTATAGGAAGGAGAAGCATTTGTGAGAATGGAAGCCTATTTGTATATAAAAACTACATCTAAATCCAAAGGAAACATATGTGCTAATGAATTAGCCACATCGCTACCTAAAATGATATGGAACGGGGCACAGACCTTATAAGAAGTAAATCCAGGCAGGATGACAAGAGAGATGAAAAGGAAAGGTAGGATGATGGCAGTACCACAGTAAGGGTGGGGCATATGACCCCTTCCCAGACAGTAACTTGTTGGGGACACAGAATTTTTAAAACAATGACAGTTTATAAGCTGCTAGTTAAGATATCATGATCCCTTAGTCAACAGCTTGTAACTGCCTGTTAATTTCTCCTGTTTTTTAATGTAAACTACCTTACCTTTAAAAATGCAACAGATGCAGTGAGGCAATTTACATGCTGAATATGAGTGATGTCAGTGGCAATCACTTAATGACAACCTGTAAACCATCTGTTCTTTAAAAATGTTTGACTGTTTACAAGCTGTTATTAAGTGATCAGAATTATGATTGTTCACAGACATCAGGGGGAATGGGTTGCCAAATGGTTTTGATGTTCTAGGTACCAAATTCCAAAATTGTCTCTAATTCTTCTATGCCTTCTCTAGGCATTTGACTTTGCTTAGCAACATCCATAGGAGCATTCAACTTTCTCTCCCATCTCCTTCTGACCATTCACAGCTGGGAGAGAAATTGGGATGTTGCTATGGATGTTGTTAAGCAAACTCAATTGCCTAGAGAAGAAATAGAAACATTAGAGACAATTATTGGAATTTTATATTGCAGTTTTGTAGTTAATCAAGTCATTTTAATCTCTGTATACTTGAACAACTTTGTTTAGCATGCCTCCAATTGACTTTGATCTTTTTTATGACAAGGATGTTGTTGTCTTCCACTTTGTGTCACCTAATCATTAAATAATTACTTTACATTTATGTATGAAGGCTAGGTATTCTGAAGATGAACAGGGCTGGTTTCCACTCTCAAGGATACTGAGGGAACATCTGAGCTAGTTCTGTGGCCTATATGTATGCACAGGTGTAATTGCTAACAGTGATTACTCAAAAGAATGGACGTTCTGTTTTCTTTGTTTTTTTTGCTTGCTTGCTTGCTGCTCTGTGTGCAAGATCTCAGTATAGTAGAATCAGGGAATGTGCCCTTTACCCACAGTTTGTGATCTCAAAATCGGTATAAAATATATAGGTAGCATATAGCGGGGGGGGGGTACAGGGTGCAGCCCCCCACTTGGTGCCCTGCATAAAATAGAGCTTTTTATTTTTTTTTTCAGTTATTTGGATCAGTGTAAAAAGATCAGTCTTTTTTGTTTGCTCTTTTGAGCATTCAATACTTGATGATACAATTGTGTACACAGTTTTATACTCTTTGGGATGAAACTTCACATACATAAATCCATCTCAGTCTTATAGATTCATAGATTGTTACTAGGCTAATGACCCAACAGCCTTTCTAAGCCTAGCCAGGTTTTCACAAATGAATAATGAAGCCCTGTATCCAAATAGGACACTGAGGGCCTGCCATTTATAAGCTACCTCTGTCCATAATGGACATGGGTGTGAGGCCTGCAGTAAGTTTGCTATTCCCCATCCACTGGTCTATGTTGTATTTAAATTGGGTAATAGACAAACTCAGCTTCACATGGATGGAAAGCCTGTTCCATAGGAGGGTTATTCTCTGGGACACATGTCTGTCTCTCCAGTATGTTCTGTTTAAGTCACAGACATTATTTAGGTCCTTAGACCTTGTATTTCTGGTACTGTTTGACTTATGAATATGCAGGAGATTCATAAGTGTGTGGTTTGTGGATGCCTTGTAAGTCAAGGCATAGATCACCCCTCAGCAATCTATAGGAGACTGACTAGAGGGAAAGGACTTTAAGGCACTCTGCATGAGGCAGATTTGCTATGCCTTGGATTTTTTTGTAAAGAATCTCTGAGGTTGCTCTAGTTGCTGCATATACCTGGTCAGGTGCATACAGAAGTGAGCATTGTATTCCATGATTGATTGGATAAGGGCAGAGTACAGTGGGATAATGACCATTTTGGACCTAGATGCCATGGCCTTACTTATAAGCCACGCATCATAAAAGGATTTCCTCACCACTGTGGCCATGTTGTTGTTGAATGTAAGGCTACTGTCTATTTGTGTATCCAGATCCCTGACCACTTGGTCGACTCTTAGGGGCATATTATCAGCATGATAATTAGCTGGGATGGTTGACATCCCAAAGAGTACAATTATGAATTTCTTAGCACTGAGTTTAAGACAATGACTTTGGCACCATTGGTTAATCAGAGGCAGGCCTTCATGAAGAATGATAGTGTCTGCAATGGAGTTGATGATAACCCTCAACTTGCAATCATCTACAAACTTAGTCAGCCATAAACCTTCAGCATTTACTTCAACTTCAGGAAAATAGATGGCAAAAAAGAGCAGGCCCAGTACCAAGCCCAGGAGGATTCTGCTAGTGACTGGCCTCTTGGTGGTGGTGGCCTTACCTGTTTTGACCTCCTGGGTCCTATCTATGAGCCAGTTGTCTATCCAGTGGATGATAAAAGGGTTTATACCTAATTTAATGAACCTGTCTATAATGCCCAAGTGGTGTATTGTATCAAAAGCCTTGGCCAGGTTGAGGTAAGCTGTATGCACAGTCTTGCCCTCATCCATTGCTTTGGTAATCCTCTCAAAAATGTCCACCAGATTTAATAGGCATGGCCATCCTTTAACAAAGTTATACTGTGATTGGTCCAGTGTTAGCAGGTTAACTATGCCCCCATTTATCATGTGTCCATGATGATTCCTTCCATGGCCTTACATATGAGGCTGGTCAGACATATGGGTCTGTAGTTACCTGGATCATTGGTTGGAACTCCTTTGTGGAAGGTGAATGACTGTAGCAATCTTCTATTTCTTTGGTACAAAAACCTGACTGCAGACTCCAGTTGAAAAGTGATTCAAGTGGACCAGAGAGATCATTTTTCATGCAATTTAGTAAGCATGTTAGGAAATCATTGGGGCCCATTGATGCAGTGTTTTTGGCTTTGGAAAGTGCATTGACAGCCTGTTCCCTATTAATGGTTGGGGGGATCATATTGGCTTGAACAGTGAGGAACTTTAGCACATTGAGATAAGTAGTATGGGTTTCCTGTGATGTGGTGGGGGACCTATAAGTTGCAAGGATATGGTACAAGACCCTGTTGATGGTGAGTTGCACATGTATGAGTTCCAGTGGGTCATACACTTTAACTAGTCTGGATGTGAAGTTGTTTTTAATATAGACTGAGAATCCTCCACTTTTAGTTCTCATTTGTACAGTACCTGGTCTAAAGGTATGAAAGGCATTCTAACCTTGCACTGCCAGGAAAATCTCTATGTCTTTAAACCATGTCCCTGTTACTACACAGATGTCTACAGTGTCCAGGGAGTGGAAGGGTTGCAGGGAGTAGAGTTTCTTGTTAAGACTTCTAGCACTGAGCAGTACCACCTTCAGATATTCCTTCTTAGGTTCAGTTAAGTCGGGAGGTTTATCAGTTTGGCATTATCTAAAAAGCCACCATGGGGGTGGAAAAGGTATTTGCCAATATCCAAAAGCCTAGAGGGGATAAGTGCAGATCATCCTTGGAAAGGCAGCGTGGCCCCCTCCCAGGCCATCAAATATTGTACCCCCTTGGAATGACACCAGAAGCTAAGACAATTGTTAAAAACAATCATTTTATGTTGGTCACATGGCGTCATCATTGGAGAAGGTAGTATGCTGCTCAGAGCTAGACTCATATCTACCTGAGACACATAATCAGTGAGCTCGATCATGTCTCACTTCATATAGTCAAGGGATGTGTGTTTCAGGTCATTAACACTCACATGGACTATGACAGAGTCACACTGGTACATGTGGCTCAATGACCTGAGGGCCTGTGTGGCTTTCCTGGATTCTAACCCCAGAAAGGCAGCTAACCATGACTATCTCCTTACTCAGTCTAGTGAGTGGGACACCAGTGTGCCTCACTACAGGATCACAAATGACCAAGACATTTAGTGGGCTTAGCAGTAGAGGCATTGAATATAGTGTTACTATGTGTATCTGTGGGTGGTGTCTTAATAGAGTTTTTACGTGATGGCTGAGCACCCTTTTTTCAATTGTGCTGTGCAGGAGGTCTTAGTGTTTTAGGAAAGTTACCTGTAAGTGCTTCAGTATAAGTATTTTTTGTGTAGGGTCTTTATCCTGTGCAGTAGGCATGGTGCAAGTGTCACTGACAACCTGTATTGGATTAGTTTTGTTTGTATTAGACAGTTTTGCCTATAGCATTAAAGTGTATTTCCACCTCTCACATATTTTTATTAAGAATAATTGGATTGTCAGTGCACATGAAGCAATTGCTACAATGCATCAGAATACCCATCTCAACCCGACTGGCCATAAAGAGAGTCATGAAGTGTATATACATGGCTGCTGATTTACTAGGGAGGAGTGGGGGAAATGTAAATATCAAACAGGTCAAAAACAGAAAGATGAGCAACACTCAGTTATAAGCAAACTAGATGCTCTAGTAGTTAAAAAAATCTGTACAAACACTCAAGGGAGCCCGCAGGATTTTTTGCAAGGGGGTGCAAACCCAAACCCCGCCCACACAGCCCCACCCCCTCTGCTGCCCCACCCCCACCCCTGCCCATGCAGCCATTCCAGTGTCCCAATACTTGGCTATTTTTCCCCATTTGTCATAGACACTGTTCAAATCTCTCAGTGTGCATACTGTTTTATGCTTTACTTCTACAATGATTACAGATATTTGGATTTCATTTACAACTTTTATTTCAAATTTTATAGCACAAACACTGATAGACATTTACTAAACCTAAATAAAGCAATAGTCTTACAATGAAAAGAGACTTAGCATTAAAACTTCTCTACCTTTGAAACCCACACTCACCGAAACAACATTGAAACCCGCATTCAAAGAAAATGCATCTGGCCAGTGGCAGGGTAAGTTTAGCATTGGGCTGTTTTCAAATCATAGACTCCTTGCACACATTTTAGAACCATGTAAAAGTTATTTGATTCACCTTCCTGACTGTATTAATTATACTATATAATAATTGAATTATATCCCTTGTATAATACAGCACCACTTGTTAGAGTGTGTTTTAAATTTATAGTTCTCAACATTTTTCCTTTAAGCAATGAAACAAATCATATGAACCAATAATGACAACCTGCCCAATTCAGAACATTTCAACCATAAAGGGCCACTCTACTCAAACTTCTGTCATACAATCCACCAATATCAATCAATATGCAGAATCTTTGCAGAAGTAAAACTCATCTGAATAATTCCACATTGAAGAGATCTGAAACCAGTGAAGAGGTTGTTGCTAGAAAACAACTTTATATTTAAGTGTTTCATCTACAAATTCACTGCCTGCTGCCCTTGAAAAATAAATTGCCTATGTTATATTAAAAAAATGGTAAGCTGGTATATTGCAATATGGAATGGATGGCAAGCTGAAAAACAAGTTAATAGTTATTAGGCATCTCATCCAAAGGAGGACATACACCCCCTTAAAATACAAATCTACATGTTGTGGGAGTAGAACCTACAGCCCTCTGTATCAAGATGCAAGTATGCTACCTGCTGTGCTGCTTTAAAAATTCTATACCACAATAGTGATACTATTTGCTAAACAAAACAGTTGCACATTTTAAGCAGGCTTAGCACGAACAGCAGTAAAACTCTCTTCCCTTGAAGCTCACAATTCCTTGAAAATGCACTTGGAAATAAATTCCACCTGCTAACTCTATGGCATTTCACTCTCTTTAACACACACCTCAATCTCTATGTGCAAGAAATCTGGACAAAGCCTAAAGTAAATAGGAGCAGATTATAAATATTGCTCTCATGAACTTAGAACATTGCTAGAATAACAGGATTTATGTTAGTATGCATTTTTCTAAAGGATATGACATATAAAACTCAAATGTCTGTCATTATTTAGCAACTTCAATGCTTTTTAGGAAGAATATGGGGCAAAATCTGGATATTCTCCAAAAACTTGGACAGCTGAGGGGTATGCTTCCTCCTTCTTATACATACATACATACAGACACACATACACACCATACCTCTCAATCTGTTAACACAAGAAATCTGGACAAAGCCTGTATATTGTTGGGGATAGAGGCCCAAAACTAGGGACACATTAGAAAGTTGCTAGAATAAAAGGATTTATGTTAGAATTAAATTTTCTGAATAATATGAAGTCCGAAACTGAAATGCATGTCATTATTTATTAACAACTATATTCAGATATAGTTGGTTGTCTCAGTACTCACCATGGCTTGCATTTTCTCCTCTCTTGAAAGGCCCACTCTGCATAACTTGTGTATTATTTCCTCAGTCACTTCACCGTGGGTTGCAAGGCAGCTTCATCACTAGTGTGTGCACAAAATATAATGCCTTCAATGAGTCTTGCAAGAAATCACATGCAATCATCATGGCACAAAGGTTCTACTGAAGATGCTTCCAATTTTTCTTATACATGAACACGACAGAAGCCAGAAACAGCTGTTATTCCGCAGCTAGATGCAGCAGTAGCAAAACAAATTGCAAAGAACCAAAATAAATTGGAACCAATTGTATCTACCATTATTTACTGTGCAACCCATGACATTCCTCTCTGTGGAAAAGAAGGCGCTGGTGGAAATTTGTGTTACTTGTTAGATTTTCGTATTGAAGCTGGTGACACAATACTGAAACAGCACAGTGAAACAGCTGCAGGAAATGCTTGGTACACATCCCATAGGGTACAAAATGAGCTGTTGGAAGAATATGAACACGTACTTCAAAAGGAGATTGTTTGTGCAGCAAACGGGGCAGTTGGATTTAATGTATTGGCAGATGAAACTGCAGATATCTCAGACATTGAGCAGTTGTCATTGGGCATTTGGTTTGTTGATGATGATTGTATTCAAGAAGAGTTTGCGGTTTTTGTTCCCATTGTTGTGAGAGATGCACAGTCTGTATCAAATGTCATTGTCAGTGAATGCATAAAGTGTGATCTAGACCTGGAAAAATTACTCAGACAGGCTATGACGGTTGCTCCATAACAGCAAGTATCCAGAATGGTGGTCAGGCAAAGTTTCGTGAAAAGTATCCAAAAACAGCCTTTATCCACTGCACGTCTCACAGACTAAACCTTGTAGTCAATGATCTGAATGATGTGCCTGAAATACGTAGTGCTGTTGGTGTTATCAAGAAGATTATTAATTTTGTCCGTGACAGTCCAAAACAACGAGCAATGGCACCAAATATACCTCTTCTCTGTGAGACATGATGGACTGAGAAATATAAATCCATTTGTGTGTTTAGTCAGAACTTTGAGAAAATATTTGACTGGCTGATCTTCAGAAGAGCACTGCTGGTGAAACCAGACAAAATGCACATATGTTACTCAGTGCTTGCTCTTCGTGCACGTTTCTTATTTTTCTCTTCATTATTGCAAATTACTCATCAGTTCTTGAGCCTGTTGCCCAGATGTTTCAGTCTGTTCAACTTGATATAGTAGAGGCTCAACAACACATCAACAGACTCATTGAAATATTCAAGGAGCACCGCAACCATGCTGAAGAACACTTTAGGAATGACATTCTCAGTAAGACAAGATCACTAGCAGATAAATTTAGTATTGAGTTAATGTTGCCAAGGATTTGCAGACGACAAACACACCGAGCAAACACAGTAGGCGTGGATTTTGAGAGTTATTACAGAACAAGTATTTATATTCCCTATCTTGACTCATTAGTTTCTTCACTGACGTCTTGCTTTTCCATCATTAACACTGCTCAGTTCAACTTATTTTATCTGCATCTTAAAATGATGCAAAACCTACAACGTGAAGAATTCTGAAAACGAATTGCCGTCAGTAATGAACTATATCATATTGCTACTATATCTGAATGATCGCTTCTTGTCTGATGCATTGACTTTGAAGTTATAAGACAACCTAAAGAATCCAATGGGCTACTACTACCTTTGTAGTCAATATCTTGCAGATCTTCTATCAATGATGTTACTGAACAAAAACAAACAAAAACAAGTGTCAGGTATGGGATTAAAAAAAAAAAAAACATTTTCTGATGTGTTTCAGCTACACTAATGATTAACAGTGCATCATGCTAACCTGGACAACAACAAAAATAAATACATAACACTAGCTGATTTTTGCTTTTGTACATGTTTATGCAAAGAAAACTTAATACTGCAGTAAGCACCATTATACCTCTCAACTGAACAGATTTTCGCAGAATGTCCAGATTTTTGCCTCATATTTTTTTGTGTTCTTTCTAAAATCTGTACTTTTCTGGCAAATAGCTGAGGATTGAAGTCATTAAATAATGATAAACATTTGAGTTGAAGAGTCCACATCCTTCAGAAATTTCATGCTAATGCAAAACCTATTATTCTATTAACTTTCTAAGTTTGTAAGAGCAATATTTAAAATCTGTCCCTACTTGTTCCCCCATCATTTTAGACTTTGTCCAGATTTTTTGCTCTAAGAGGTTGAGACTGATGTATGAATTATGGATAGGAATATATGTTTTATGCACAGTCTTCACAGTTTCCCTTAAAATGTCAATGAACCTCACATGAACTTGTTTATATTCTCCTGCTTTGACAATCTGGCTAGTTTTTTTTTAGTTTTTCCTTTCTTGCCTTATCTTTAGTACATCTTCAACATTATCTCTACTAAACATACTGTAAGAACAATCATATGTTACTACCTACTATACTTTTAAGTGCATGTCTAAACCATTATGCTTATGTAAATATCTTATGCAATCATATATCTGCTATATTTTATAACTGTGTAAACCACAATGCTCACATAAATATCTTATGTATAGTATGTTAGCAATTGTTCTGGAGCTTTTCTCCCTGGGCCTCTGCTGAAAATGGACAGCTTTGTCCAGTCGGACCTCCCCGGTAAACAAATGTAAAATAAAAAAAAAAATCTGACCTTTATGTGGATTCAAAAAAAGAAAAGTCCATCATGTAACAGAAACCAAACAATGGCTCTCTGTGAATTTATTATACTATTCTGTAACTGAATGCACATTACTTAATGTTAACTGATAAAACAATTAAATAAAAATACAGTATTACAGGGGAAGAAGATAATGCTTTATGATTTGTAAACTGCTCATAACTTGTCACAATCCTTGACATGTATAAAACACCTCTTTCTAACCTTTAGAGTCTGGAAAACAGCTTTTCTCGAAAAGCAGCAATAAAGACTCCAGCATATAATAAAAATGCATACACACCAGAATATAACAGTTAAACATACTGTGCATGTCTCTCTGCATACCTGTAAATTAGTAAGCCATGTCTTTTTAAACCTGTAGTAAATGTTATGTTCTCCATGATAACGTTATATATGTAGTTCTTTGCATACTCTCATCTTAGTAAACATCCTGTAGTGACAAGAACACTGTCTCTTTGGGAGTTACTTTGCAATATCAAAACTACTGGCAGAAGACAATGTTAATCCATCCTGAATGTGACCAATACAACACTTCATTAAAATATCTATTAATCTACTAAGAAAACAGATTTCTGCCTCAAAGTAAGAAGTAATTAAAACAGTTAATAACAACAACTCCCCCTCTTTGGTCTGATGTCCTGTGATTTGTAATGCTAGCCATTCTCCAAAAAAATATTTGTTTGGGACTTCCTTATCAATTAAGGTAGATCACCAACAAAAATCAGCACTCCTTGAAGATGTGACAACAATGCAAACAGCACAACATAATTCTCTTGATAAGTACTACAAAATATTCTATTTGCCATTTCCTATTTAACCAACTGCATATGGGCAGAAGCTGGAACACAGAGGTGAAGCAATCAATACCTTTATTTGGCCAAGATGGGTTTTACAATGCACTTACTGGAGCTTCACCTTCAACAGGGTCAGGCAACAACTACTAAATAAACAAAACCCTACGTTTAATAAAATAAACAGATCTAACGTCACCACATTTCATATTTTGAAAGTTTACTATTACAAATACTAACCCATCTCTAAACATGAGTGCAGCGTGGTATTCTAAGAAAATAAAATCTAAAATATATTTATTCAGAAAGAGTAACAAATTATAAAACTTAACCAGCAGCCAATGTCTTGTCACATCAGGACAAAGTCCAATAAAAAGTGTTCCAAATTTCAAACCGAATTATCTATACGTAGCACAATTCCACAGTGTCTGAAAACTTTTGAACTTAGGGTGCATACATAATTTAAATAAAAATACTAATAACTACATGTAAACATTTGAAATATGCACAGATAGAAAACAGTAGCACAACTCAATCTGGTGCAGGCTTGTATTTCAGCAGACCGCAAAAAGTTCAGGTGTACATCATAACACTCCAGCTGGAATTAATTGTTAACAGTTGTTGTGGTACAGCTCTCTAACAAGGGGTGGACACAGGAGCAGAGCAGAAGTACTACATACTACTACAGAAATAATGGGCGACGTCTGACAGGCCAAAATTAATTCAGACAGCAGTTATACCTTCAGTAAGGCAACTACCAGGCAGGCAATAGTTAACATGGATGCAGATGCCACTCTATCCCTAATGGGTGATAGCAGCCCCATAAAAAAAAGTAAAACTGACAGTATCGTTCTCTCACAACATGCAACAAAAATGTGCAACAGGCAACTAGGACACAACTATGTTCTAGTTTCAATTGTTAAAACATATACATTTACACAATTACAATAGTTTATATACATTTCTATTCTAAGCTGGCAGGGCATGCTGTGTTACATTTTTGCCCAGTACTTTACACCTTAACACACACACTTCTGTATGAATCATATCAATATTCACAAATGACATAAAATTATTTACAAAATTCCAGATATCTGGGCTGTCAGTATTTCCTTTTGTGACAGCATATTTTCCCCTTTGTCCAATTTTATGCAAACTGAGTTAGTATACATAACAGATTTACATCAGGGTGCGGGGGGGGGGGGTTCCTCTTCAAACTACTTATTGTATTCTGTTTGCCATTTTTTATAGACATTATTTTGGAGTGCAATTTTGATATTGTTAGATGTTTCAGTTACTGCATTTCTGCAATGTTTTTTGTTTGTGGAGCTTTTTTTTTTAAACAGGCTTTCACCAAAAATTGATGACAAATCTGGACATTCTGCAATAACCTATACAATTGAGAGTATGGCCAAGTTTTGAACCCCCGACTGTAGATGTGAATGTCATGGAAAGAGTGCATGACTGTGCAAAACACTGTGTGCTCACAGAAGCAGTTAAGTTCCTCCTCATCGTCATTCAAGTTCAAGGGGTGGGTGAATAGAACAGAAAGAACCAAAGCTCTGTTCAACCTGGATTCTAGTACTACATTGGTTATTGTGCTGTGGGAAGCTGCAGAAATTTAGACAGACTTCCACACATTTCTAGTTGGTGTAGAGTTTCATTATGCTTACTGATTTGCATCCTTTCCTTATGGGTCATGCTGCTCAACACCCGATGACAAATCCTACTGCCACATACTTTGGTTCTTAACTTCATACTGCATAGACAGCTCTAATGGTCCAGCAATAATTCCTGTGTTCTTTGGGTCTTTTCCATTGTGCTGGAGGTTTCTTACAACTGTGTAAAATGTATAGTACTATCAGTTTTAGAAACTATGTTATTCTTAAAGTGTGAAACATAACAGTAATTAGACCAAGTACAAAATTCAAATTGTGCTAATGACCCCTCACTATGGGTGAAACTAAATTTTTGGGATGGGTACAAACCATTATACAAAATGGTTACAGTTATTAGAAGACTGACTTTCACTGGCAGATTGCAATATCTTAAATTGCAAATTGTTTTTTACAGATGCTAGAGGAGAAAACTTTAACTTTTAAAGCTGACATTAAGAATTAGTGTTCTTATTAAACCCACAATATGCTGGTAGAAGAGACAGAGGGCTGTGTTTTATACTTGGTCATGATAAAGCAGTAAAATGGGTCAATATATTACACAAATGATTCCAATATTATGGAATAGGCTGACTGAAAAAGGTAAATACTCCACATCTATAAATATGTTCAAAACTTAGAATAACCATGAAGGTGACAAGAATACACTTCAAAATTAAATACATCTACATTACTTAAGGTCCAACGGGCCACTTGCAAAGTACAGTGAACTATGACTATATATGTCAACATTGCTGTCACTGACTGCATCCTCTTCTTCCTGCTGACGGGTCTGCAATGATGTATCCCCGTGTAGTTGCAGTAACAGATGCCTCCTTTTACATGCTCTTACTTATGATGTGGTGATTTTTCTTTTACCACAGATATACCTCAGTCGGCAGTACTCTATATTTACAGAGCAGCTCCAGTCACTTTTTTTTGTAATTCAACACGTTTCTATGCCATAACATGAAATCAGCCCTAAGATTTTCTATATTAGGCTGAATGTACCTTCTTTGATTTTGCCCCAAAAATATAAAAAATAGTGTGAGGGGGTAAGTCCTTAATTAGTGCTGGGAATTACAATTATACATTTCTTATTCTTCAGAAAATGAATGCAAATAGTGTTTAAAAGGTCTCAATGATATAGAGCCTCTTTGTCAATGGTTACTCTAGTTCCCTAGTTAGTTAGTAGTCCCCTCATGCTGGAGATAACAGTTGAGAGCTATTGCTTGCCCACAAGAGATTCATTAAAAGGAAAGTTAGTTGTGAATCACAGGCTGTAAGTGTGACACAGCAGCTGTTATTACTGCAACTCCTTGTTATAATAGTTTGTTCTGTGTACTTCTTTTGTGCCTTTTAAGTTGTAAAATTGAAGTCACATCAACTTAATTTCAAAGCAATGCAGTCAGACATCTAGCTGTCACTTTGAAACTTTAATCCCAAGGGCTATGTAATTCCTCACAGAATTATTTTAACCAATTGTTATTATAGAAAAAAAGCATTAAAATAAAGTGTCCACATGACCAGTGGAATAACAAGAAAGACTCATTTTTCCATCATCATAGCACTGGCAGCTTTCTGCAATTTATGTTGATAGTAACTGCTTTATTATACTTTCATTTCAATGAATGCTTTGTTATATTAGCTAAACAAAATTGGAAGATTCTTCATTGAATTGCTGATCTAGGGAAAAAGAAACACAGTAGAAAGGATATAAAAAGAAGCCTGCATAATGGGATGGTAATAAATGTTGTCTACCAAGAAATATTAAACTCTGAATTAAAATGGATGCCCTGTGGCATACACTGAACTTACAATATTGCTTATTTTAAGAAAGCCGATCTTGATAGCTTTGCTAGAATTAGGCATGCTACTACTTCCTATATACAGGATTAGTATTATAGGGTACATCTTTTCCCTAAAGCAAATGAGCATTTAATTGATATGGTACCCGGGCTTCATGGCAGATTGGATGCAAGCTGTTAAACATGACACCTTGTACAAATTAACATGAAATAAATTGAACTATGGGATTATTAACTCAAAAGAAAAAAAATGTATTTGGCAAGACCCAACAGTTTTAAAAATGATATCTAGACTTAGGAAGGTACATCACAACTTTTATTCACCACTCACCAGGTTGTAGATTTACCTGGGGTGTTGTGGGGAACTGGTTGCATATGCTTTGGGATTGTTGTTTATTTTATGGTTTTTCAAAAGTTGTTGCAAAATATATGCTATCAAATCTGGCTAAATCTGACTCCAATTACTAGGTCTTAGCTTTGTTGTTGGGTTAGCCATACTTAATGTCCTTGAATCTGCCTTCCAGTAGTTTGTTGATATTGTTGCTAGCAATAAAAAAAAAAAAAAAAAAAAATGCATTGCCAAAATGTGGAAACCTAACACTTAATTTCTAATGCTTCTGTCTGTAATATCATGTGGCATAACACACCTACCTTTCACTTTTACATTCATGGGCACAGTCCGAACATCCTCTTGAATTCAAATCTCCAGTAGGCGCGAAAGTAAAGGACGTAAACCATCAGTCGCACACAGACACAGAAGACGAAAACAGGTCGCAAACACCTGTTGCATCTGTGCGACTGGACATGATGCAAAGGGCATTCTTAAAGAGGAACACCCTTTAAAAAAAATAACTTTTTTTATTTAAATTAATTTCTTGGCCAGCTGGTTCCAGGGGGGTGCAAGTGCGCCCCCTTGCACCTGCCTGCGGGTGCCCTTGCAGACAGTAAGAGTATTTTAAGGGAAACTTACACTGTGAGAGATCGGTGTCTATATAGATTACAAAGGGGAATTAAGCTGTGAGATATCAGCATCTATACAGATTACTGCTAGACACTGCAGCAGTTCTAACTAAATAATGTAAAAAATGTCAAAATGTTCAGATATATTCAACAGAGAAACACTCAATTAATGTAGCTGTGACAAAAACAATGTGAATAACAAGTGCTGAAAGAGTGGATATGGTAATGTAAGTCTTAGCCTTTGTAGTGTTTAGCAGAAACCACCAACACTTTTCTTCTCAAGTAGCATGGTCGCCAAAAGTTACCAAATGCTTCAGATACAGAGATTCAAATTTTAAATGAGCTAGCTCTCTTAACCAATCAAAGGCATAATAAGCCTTCACCAGGAATTCCCAGTTCAGAAGGGTGGATGTTAATCTCCTCCCACAATAGTATAGATCACAGCCCTTCTTAATGTAAAATAACTGGTTTGGAGCCCAAGTGCTTAAACTAGAATTGAGACACTTTAGAATAAGAGACATAATAAGCCTTCAACCAGCAATTCCCAACTTAGAAGGGTGTAAGCTACCAGTCCTGCAATTACAGTGTAGATCTTAAACCCTCCTTATGTAAGATATCCATTTTGAAGCTGAAGTACTTAAATCAAAACTGAAAGACTTAGAATAACAGTTGCAATGTAATCAGGGTACTAAAAACTGAACACTTTAAGAATGTGCAACAAAAGCTAAAGAAATTAGAAATAAGCACAAATACAGTAAAAGCAGTTGAATAAAGTGCAATTATTATTTTTTTACTAAGTGGGAAGATGGGAAACAAAATATAATTCAAGTTTAAGAGACTAAGGGGGGACACCTTACCAGCTGGTCTCTCAGTGCTCAGTAGAATGAGCAGATGAGATAAGACGAGACTGGGAGGAGTGTCCAAAGTCCAATTTATAATGGGGGTGGACGACTGAAAAGCCACCAAGTTTAAAAGCACAGTAGGAGTAGGGTGGCAGGGGAAAAGTCATATACAGACATCAGTAATACTTAGGCAAAGAACAGCAGGTTGCACAGCACTATAGCTAAAGATGCCACTAAATACTTGTAGTTAAAGGAGAACCGCACCCACAGACTGAAACAACATGTTTATTTCATCATGGTTTGGTGTTTCCTACATTTTAATACCACTCTGTGACTATTTACAGGTTTTTAAATATTTGTATACATAATTTCTGGGTCTGACCACATGGGGTCTGGCATCTTGAAATAATTTTGATTGTTTAGTCTGCCTCTAGCTATCCCAAAATGCAGTGCTCGTCTGTAAAAAGTTACATCATTCAGGCCTCTTTCTTCCTAAAGCTCCTGTCGCTGCATTGATTTTACATGCATATACTTCTGTCTTTCAGTCAGTTTTAAGTAAGATTTCATGCCATTCAATGACTACTTAAAACACAAACAGTGCAAATGTCACAGAACAGACTTTCAAAATACTTTTTACTGCTGATTCTTTTTAGAATGGCTAAACTGCATTTTTTTTGTGAAGCCTGAATTGTACTACTTTGACTCATCTCCCATCCCCCTTCACACCTAACTTCCCTAGCTGTCAAAGTGCTAAGGGTAATTTGAGCTGTTACCTGCTATGATTGACAGCTCACAGCAGGAGACCTGACTCATGTACTGTTTCTCTGCTCTAGCCTTTACTTTCTGTATGGGCAGGGGAAGAACCAGAGAGCTGTGACATCACAGCATGGGTAGGTTTTTAGGACAGTCATGGTGATGTCAGTTTGGGGAGACAACTAGCCAGAAAACTACCTGTATTCAGTGGCCTTGCTGACATCAAGTGAACTGGAGACTGCAGCAAGGGTGGGATAAATGTTTTTTGAAAGTGAAACCACCACAGTGCAGTAAGGAATTGTTCTAGTGGAGAGAAACAGTCAATTTAAAATATTTTAAATGTCGTGTTGTTGTTTATTCATAGCAGGGACAATAAATAGGGAGAAAAGGGACAGAGAAGTTGAGAATTTAATAAAAGAATCCCGTTGTTGTCCTTTAAGTAAGGAATGCTATTTATCAGCTCCTCCCACTAATTAGTTAATTTTATTCACTGTCATTTAAAATAATTATTTTCCTAACTGAGCCTAGTGAAGACTTAAAACTCCAAAAAGAACAACACACTAAAACAAAACAATATGCAATATACTAATAAAGATAAAAAATGGAAGTAACCAAACCTTAAATGAATAACTCCAATCTAAAATCAAATGCAGACAGAGATTAGCAATACTTAGGGGCAGAACAACAGGTGAGCTGAAGTTATCTCTGCTACATGTATGTCTGGTTATATGTTGGCCTTGTTGGGCCTGCTTTTTGGTCAGAGACAGAGACTTGCTGATAGTACCTCTGTGCAGGTTTGATTGCACCTTTCTTCAGTTCACAACTGACCTACCTCAGGTAGAATTCCTTAACCTATAGCAGGTACAGTAGAGGAGTGTTAGTCTCCTCATTAAATACTTCCTGTGCTTCATCAATACCAGATGCACAGAACCAGTTTGATGTGTATTATGGGATACTCTCAGTAACTCTTGACATCTTGTCCCCTAGTTACACACACTGGGTTCACTGCACAGCATGAGTTCCAATAGCTGGAATTTGACCCTTATAAGCTGAGGAGGACAGGGCAAGGTTTGGAATGCAAATGGCATTGCTCCTGAAAGCTTGAGGACAGCTTGCTCTGGATAAGCATTTTTCATTTTACCAGACAGAGATATCTCAAAAGAAGTCTGTTTTTATCCTTCAAGATCTCTGGAGTGGCAAATTGACCAGCTGATCTTTTCTGGATAGTTGGGGAAACTGTGCATCATGGAGTGCCCAGTCATTTGCAATATTATTTTTATTCTGAGAAATTTTATATGGCTGCTAATACTTTGCCGCCAAGTTTGCCTCTTTCATATCAAGATTGTCACATCCTATTCCAGCAGAATATATGGTTAGGTTTTTTGTTTAATTATACTGGTTGCCATAGTAGGGGAGATGATCTGATGTCTCAGTCCCCAGGATAGCAATAATACATAACAATATGGAATCATCTAGTTACAAGTAGCATATACTGAAACAAGAGAAATTGTGATAAAATTATACACAAATTGAGACAACAGGGTAGTTACATCAAAGTTAGGACACTGACTCAACTTGTGTATATTTATGAAGTCAACACCAATTATTTACACTAATCAAAAGTTTAAGCATTTAAAATATTTGTTATTAAACAATATACAAATTATTACAACAGCAGTGTAGAGAAAGTGGACAATGATGCTGAATGGGTACCTTTGTCTGAGGAAGGTTCTATCATCTTTGACCATGCGTAGCTTCCTGTTATCCGTTTAAGATGATGAATTCATCTTGTTACCTTCATGTGCACAGCTGCCTGTGGTTTGGACCCTTGCCTTATTAGGTTGGTGTAGCCCTGTCAACCTAAGAGCAACCACACTGTAACAGATTGTTGCAGCCTCTCACCAGTATGTTTTTTTCCACGTTTACTAAAGGAGGCCTTGGTTACTTCTATCTTGAAAAAGGGTGGCTTAGAACCAAACAGTCTGGACAAATATAGATGTACATCTCGCCTTCCTTTTTAGGTAAGGTTCTGAAGAAGGTATTTTATGTGCAGCTGGATTCTCATTTATGATAGGAAAAAAATACAGTCCATTTCACTCTGGTTTTCTTTCTGGAAACAGTATTGAAACAGCCCTTAAGAGGTACTTTAATGATCTCCTCATGGTTACAAAGCAGCTCAGTCATTCTAACCTAGTCCTGTTAAATCTCTCTTCTTCATTTAACATAGTGGATCATGGGAACCTGCTGTGATATTCAGAATCCTAATTCAGCATCACATGTGGAGTTTTGGACTTATTTGCACCTCCTACCTGTCCAGGCACTGACAAAGGGTAGTCTAGGGGCTGAGTGTCTATGTTGTCCACTCTGTTACTTGTAGTGCATTGCAGATGTCCACACTAGGGTCTTTATTATTCACTGAGTCTAGTCTTCCTTTAAGAGAAGTTATACCAAGGGCAGGTCTAAACTATTACTGTTATGCCGATGATGTGACACTATACTTCTCTTTTCCTCCAGAATCTGTGTCTGACATTAGCACTCTATCTAGTTAATGACTTGGAATACATCCAGAACTGGATAGCAGTTACTAGTCTGAAGGTCAATGGCTATATATATGTCTCTATAAAAGGCTTGTCTGCTGACATTTTGTCAACTAGCATCATCTATTTCTCTTCCGCAAAATAACAATTCTTTATATAGTTCTCATGACTCTCTAAGGAATCTGATCCACTCTAGTCTTCACCAGCATATTTTTCCTTTTGTATTCCTACACACTCATAATTCATATCTCTGAAATTCTCCACTCACTATTTGTCTGGTTGGTAAATCATAACCGAACTATAGAGAGTCACCCTATTTAATTTACTAAAAGCAAAGCATAAACAGTAAATTTAAAAACATAACTTCTGCAATGGAAAGGATGTAATAAATACATATAGATAGAGACATGGTAACATTACTTGGAACAAGGCTAATGCCCTTTAAAAATATGTAAGGTACCTTTAAGTATGTGTGTCTGTGTGTATAGCCTTTAAAATGTGTAAGAAAGCATATTGCAGTATGGAATGTGGAATTATTCTCAAAGGAATTGTCCATATAACATGGTTTTAGTTAATAATTATGGTTGCATATAAGGAGCCTACCTGAAAGCAGCAAATCAGAAAAGACTTCCACAGCATGAGGATTATCTGAAGGAAGAACATGGAAGCATGGAATGAGACATGAGACAGTCATGGAAAACCAATGGGAATAGACCTTGTGGAAATCTGACTTGGGAAGAAACATATATACTGTCTCATGGAGGGGCTGTCTAAATTGTGGAAATATACTGAACAAACAAGGTACTTTGTATTTTGTTTGAATCTACAAAGAAAAGTGGTTTATGCATTTGTTTTTTATTTCATTTGTGAAAATAAACCTGTATGTTTATATATGTCCTGTATCTAGTGTCTCCCTGGACTTATACTTTTGGAGAATGTCAGCACAGGCAGCTGGACAAAGATTTGCAACCTTTTTATTCTTCACATTAATTCTGCTACTAAGTTCAAACCATGTTTGAACACATATTTCCCTACAGCAGTATGATTTTTTTGGTTATCTGGAGATCAAAATTGTGGAATCACAGGTGAGGGCTAACACATTTTGGTACAGTTACAGCAGTAACTGTGGCAGACAGCATAGCTGCCAATACCAGGACTGTGCCAGGGGAAGACCTGGAGTTCTAATTGGTGGCATTTGAAGTTTGTACCACCACAGAGAACTCAAACTGAACAGGATGGGCAAAATCATGATATCCCAGCTGAGTGGAGAGGCACTGAAAATATACACTGACAAGGAACACACTGATTCCAGGGACAAGTCTAAACTTATAGTATCCCTGACAAAAATGTCCAGACGTATGAGCAATACAGTTTTATAACAAGACTTACAAAAGGTGTTAGCACAGAAACAGATAGGAAAAGACAGGAATATGACATAGGACCCACTGGACAGAGTGAGTAGAAAAGCTGAGATAACCAGGTAAATGCAGAGTTCCAAGAGTCTCTCTGCTAGTAAACAGCGGAGAATGCATTTGAAAGCAGTTTACGTACCTGGAGTCTATAAACAAAATAAACAAAATAAAAATAAAACCAAAGATACATTTTGTTCTAATATACCCGCTGCAGTGGTGAGTAACATAAGGAAGGCAAAGAATGCCAGAGTTTGGAGACTACATATACTAAGGTAAAAGGAAAGCAACCTAAAAGGCAAGAGAGGACTTAAGAGGCCTGTGCTCACAGCAGAAAAAATAACCCAGCATGGGGGGTGTTCTTTAGAATTACCATTTGCAGGAGAAGATATAGAAGATACTACTGTAAAGTAGTTTTAGGAAAAGTTACACCTCTTTCACCTCAGGGCAAGTTATTGAAGAATGTAAACATAAGTTAGTGAATTTACAAATAAGCCACGTAAGCTTTATAGATGCAGAGTGGGAAGGTTAATATAACCAGGGCTGTAGAGGAGGGAGTCAAGTGGATGCAGCAATTATTTCTTAATCCTGTTTTGAGTTAAAATGCGACATCCTAAGTTGTGATGGACTAGCTTTATTGGGAAACATTTCCGTGTCAGTTACTACTGCCATAATCTTATAGGAAACTAGCAAAGAGGTTAGTCTATAGTCATGTGTTAGGATGTCACCTGAGGATGGACAAACCTAAGGCAAAAATGTAACCACAGTGCACCCTGCTAGAAGAAAGCTAATAAGTAAAGAATTTTACAACTGTGTGTGATCTCAAGCTTGGAGACAGGATGTCTGCAGTTAGAAATTCTTTCTATTGTCCTAAGACAGGGATCATTACTAGGTTTCACATGTAAAGTGCCTTTTATTGCTGTGGCCTTCTGGTAGGTACAGATAAAAAAGAAATGTTACATTTTGAGTTCTGTTAGCCTTGGAATTAAATCAGAGAAGTGACAAGAATGCTGCAACCTGAAATGGCTCAGCAGTAATGTGTATTATCAGTTTAAGGGCTATCTCAGAAAGAAAATATAGCATTTTGTATCTTCTTCTAGACCTGTAAACATCAACTCACCAGTACTGTGCCTTACTCTGTAAGTAAGATATGTAGATCTTAGTATTTCTCTTAGAGATAGATAGGAATATAGCCAGATTAGTCTAGCTAATTTCTATATTTATGTCAGACTGTCCTACAATGCTGTTTTAAAGTATTTCCTGTGATATCTGAACTCTCTAATGTCATTGTGTTGAAATAATAAGTATTGTTTTGTGTTTTTATTATTTATTATTAAATATTTTTAAACCTTTTAATGGTGGCTGTTTTGTGTAGAGATATTTAAGCTCCTAGAGTACTTGCATGTATTTGGTGATACTGTATAAACCACTCCAATGGCCTTGCTTTTTGTCACACTTACTGTTTGGATAACAGTAACATTACACAGTAGAATTGGTCACACTTTGGGAAGGACCTTATTAGTAGCTGATAAGAGTAGTTGGTGGCAGTGATTACTACCGTATAGTCTGGGCAGAAAGGGCATAGCTGGAGAAACTATGCCAGCCTTCCCCAGGAGTGTCTGTGTGTTTGTATATAAATCAAATCTCAAAGTGTGTATGTGTCAGCTACTTGGGCAGAGACAGGAAGCACTGGTTGGACAGAGAGTGTACTGAAGGTTTTGGCTTGACTACTCGGCTGAGATCTGAACCCTATCGCTGTGCTAGTGGGGAGTCTTACTGGGGATCTGGAGAGAAAGGGAGAAACCATCCCCCAGACTGACTGTGATCTCTGTGTCCTCTTAAGGGAAATTGTACTTTACTGTGTGTGTAGTTGTTATCCTCCCAACGTGGATGCCCCTCACTGGTGCTAGTGGTGAGGATTGAGGCTCCTTGATTACTGGGCCAGTGCATGGGCATCACAATTACATTCTATAATTACTAAAGAGTCACAGAGTGACTGGAGCAGCCTGATAGTGTCAATTCCTAAACCTGCTGAGGGTAGTATTGCATGCTGTAATTACTAAAGAGTCACAGAGTAACTGGAGCACCCTGATAGTGCCAGTCCCTAATCCTGAGGGTAGTATTACATGCTGTAATTACTAAAGAATCACAGGGTAACTGGAGCAGCCTAAGAGTCACAGAGTGAATGAAGCAGTCTGATAGTGCCAGTACCTAAATCTAAGGTTAGTATCCGATTCTGTAAATGCTAAAGAGTCACAGAATGACTAAAGCAGACTGATAGTGCCAGTGCCTAAACCTGAAGGTATTATTACATTCTGTAATGACTAAAGAGTCACAGAGTAATTGGAGCAGCCTAAGAGTTACAGAGTGACTGGAGCAGCCTGATAGTGTCAGCCCCTAAACCTGAGGGTAGTATTACATTCTGTAATTACTGAAGAATCACAGTGGAGTAGCCTGGTAGTGCCAGTCCCTAAACCTGAGGGTAGTATTACATTCTGTAATGACTAATGAGTCACAGAGTGACTGTAGCAGCCTGATAGTGTCAGTCCCTAACCTGAGGGTAGTATTACATTCTGTAATGACTAAGGAGCCACAGAGTGACTGGAGCACCCTGATAGTGTCAGTCCCTAAACCTGAGGGTAGTATTACATTCTGTAATGACTAAAGAGTCACAGAGTGACTGGAGAAGCCTGATAATGTCAGTCCCCGAACCTGAGGGTAGTATTACATTCTGTAATTACAAAATGTATTTGATTTGAAGCTTTTATGGGCAAATTCAATTTGGCACTATTTTTTAAGGATGAAATCCATTTGATTGCTAAAACCTATACGATATGGAGATTTAGCCTATTTAATCCCCATTATCTCCTTCCTTGGCAGCATTTGAAGTGACATGTGAGAGACAACTGTAATCTTTGAAGAGTGTTTTTACTTGTTATAATTTAAAAGTTGATGAAAGAAAATTGTTGAATGATTTAAGTAACAACTGGTTAATCAGAATCATGAAACCTGATAAGGAAGGGGGTGTAGTATTGATGGACATTTTTATGTACTGTCAGAAAATGCTATATTTGAACAACGGGGACGTTTTGAAAGCATTAGCAATAATGAGATCAACGTATATTACCACAGTATTGATTTAGGTTCAGAAGACTCTGTTACTAAATATATGTCAGACAACTCAATGTACGATTGTTTGAAAGTTGAAAAGCAGTAGTACCAAACATGAAAGTTGAAAAACCAGTAGTACCAAACATCTTTGGAATACCTACGGTTCATAAGTCATTGGTAGTGACTGCAGCCTGTTCCAAGACTGAACCTTTAGTTAAATTTGTTTATTTCACTTTGAAGTCTTTCTTTGCTGACACACCTCATGTTCTTAAAGATACATGGCATATTCTAGATGAGTTTCATGATACTGTTTTTGATAAGGATTTACCATTTTTAGTTATTGATGTTAAAGATTTGTTTTTTGTGATTCCACACCAGGAAGGGCTTGAATGGTTTAAAGAGGTCCTAATCCATGGTTCTGATTTTGCCCATAGTACTATAAAATTTGTGGTAAAGGCTATGGAGCTGGTTTTAGTAAACAGTTTTGTTTTCTCTGAACCAGAATATTTTAAATAAGTCTCTGGGTGGCTATGGACACATTGGCTGCCCTCGTATTTGCCAACATAGTCTTATGGTTCTGGGACTGTTGGTTTCATCATTTCTATTTGGAATGCACAATAAGAAATATCTGAGATTGTTGGATGACATTTTTATTGTATGGTCAGGGAGTACAAAACAGGTAGATGTTTTTTGGCCTACATTAATAGTATAACTTCCTTTTTGATGTTTAACAGACAATTTACTTTTAATGAGATTAATTTTTGGATGTAAATACTGGTAAGGATATAACTGAACATTACTTTACATCTAAGCTGTATAGGAAAGAAAGTTAGTCCAAAAGTTTGCTATAGTATAAAAGCCACCATCAAATTTAGCAAAATGGAAATGTAGTGAAAAGCCAGTTTATAAGGATGTCATGCCTAGCTACTTATGATATTATATTTAATGATGAAACAAAAGTTTTGAGGAAAATGTTTTTAGATAGACAATACCCAATGGACCTCATTGCAAGCATAAAAGGCAAGGTGGTAAAGGATAGGTTAGGGTGATATAGACCAGTTTTAAGATACAGTCTTAGCACCACTAAAAATATAAATAGTGTTTTATTGAATTTCTGTAGGGATGGTCACATTAGCATACTAAAAACCGACAGTTTCCCCAGAGCTTTGATTTGCAATTTTAGTTATGCCACAAAAGAAGTGAAAGGGATATTACAGAGGAAATGGCAAAATTACATCACAGCTTAAGGCTTGGGCACCACATTGGGAGATGGCCCAGTGATGGTATTTAGATCAGGTACCAGTTTAAAATGGATCTTTGAAAAAGGCAGTAAATGGTAGAAAAGTAACCATCTATCTTTAAAATGAATGTTTAAATGTGGTGCCTACTCTCAATGTAGATAGGGTTATGAAGGCATACATTTTATGACTGGTAATTTTCCTAAGCCTTTATACCTACATAAAAAATATAATTGTAATACCATGGGCATAGCTTACCTTGCACAATGCAGTTCATGTACAGCCTTTTATCAGAAATAGCATTGAGAACATAAATTTACCAGCATACTTGTGGCATTAAAAAGACAGATGCTAACAATGCTTTATTAAAGCATTCTGAGACATGGAACTTGTATTTATCTCTAAACTCCCCATTTTAATGGAAGAGTACCAGGCCTGCAGTGCCTCCTGTGCAGAATTTTCTGCCTTCATCATCTTACCTTGATCATGTCCATCAAGTATCTATACTTCTGTGATGACTTGCTTATACCAACAATTCCTGTTCTCTGAAAAGTGCTGCTCTGTTTACTTCCTGCCTGGGCAAGATGAAGAAATGATGTCTTCTCTTCTTCCAACAAGATGTGAAGATTCTGCGTTCATGACTTCTGTAGCTGAATCCTTTGTGGGAAATCCTTCCAAAGAATCATCATCTTAACAAGCAAAACTCTACTTCATATGGGATTTATGATAATGAATAAATAATCAAATACTAAAATGCCAAAAGTAAAAGAGTAACATACCAATCATTTAAACACATGACATCAACACTTTACAAAAATATTCTATTCCCCATATATAATATATTTTTGCAGGGAGCTTCATCAACTTAAATACCCTACGTTCATTGCCCCACACAGTAATAGCCAAGTACACTGTTAGGATAATCGGCCAGATTAGCATAGCTTGCTACAATTCCATGAGGGATAACCTCCATGTCCTGTAATCACCACAGTCAGGCAACTGCTGTTGGTTTATTTATTCATTCATTTATATTTGTTTATTGGGGTAATACATGGATCAATAGTGATCCATTTCAGGTGCAGCTCTGGTGAAAAAGAAAACATTTCATAAACACAAAAGGCAGAAATATAAGCAATAACAGAGTAGTTTAGATTACTTACATAGAAAAAATGTATATGTACATTATAAACAAGCAGAATTTAATGTACAATATTTACATATTTTTTTACAGTGGGCCAACCTTCAATAAGTCTGCGAGAATAGAAGAGAAGTGGAAAGGAGGAACGGGTGGTGTGTTAGGAGATATGCCCTGGGGTGAAGCAGAAGCATTTTGCTAGGATGAAGAGGTACTTTTTGAGTTGCATTTGAAATTTGAAGTAAGGTTTGATTTAATTTAGATTGATGTGGAGAGTTCACCAAACAGTGGATGCTTGTTGAATTTTGGTTCGTGGGCTAATGAGAGTTGGTTGACCTTGTCAGTAATTTCTCAGGTTGCATGAGGAGTTTTTTTTTTATGATGTTTAGCTGCAGGCAGAGTAAATGTCTGGAGGTAAAGTCATTTGTAGAGTCCTGATCCTGACAGTAGGTTAGATTTTTGTTTTAAGGTTAGCCATCTTGCTCACAGAATGCTAAGTTTGTAGTGAATTGACAGATTCTGCTGGACATTTTTTAATGAATTGGAAGATACTGCTGGAGAGTGTCTGGTGTTTTTCTTTTAATAATAATAAATAACGATGTTTATCTTGGAAGTGGATGTGAAAATGGGTAGCCCATTGTCTAGATGAGAGAGGAGAACTCCTTTGCTGATGACTACTCTGGCTGGTTGAGACAGAAAAGAGGAGATCTTTTTGACCCAGAAGAGCAGGAAGTTTATTTTTGCTCTAACTCTGTCTGTGGAAATTAATGTTTCAAGTCATAATATTAGGTGTTTGAAGGTGGATGTTGTTTCTATTGTATGGACATACAAGTCAAAGACAGCTAAAGAGTTAGGTGCTTGGCAAATTTTCTGTGGAGTTCCAAAAAAAAAAAACAGTTTTGGTCTTGGAGGGGGTTGAGAAGTAGCTTATGGTTTATGAGCTACTGGTGGAGCACATGCGAGTCTGAATGGAGTTGGGATTGAATGTTGGTGTGAGAGTGACCTGATCAGTAAATGACCATATTGTCATCATAGAGGATAATTGGGGGATGGGGAAGTCACAAAGAAGTTTGTAAATTAATATGGAAAAGAGATGGGGGCAAGAATGGAATCTTATGGTACACTTTTGATAACAGGTGCAGATTCTGATTGGAAGGATCTTATTTATCAATGTTTTGAAGGATTTTATCTTTAGAGACGAAATTGCTGTCATAGTATTTCATCCAAGCCAGAATCCATGCTGTTTTGAGGAGATCAAGCTGTATTGCTGGATGTAGTGAGAAATTGTGTATAGTATTTTTTTTAGACTTTTGCCCACATTTGGAAGGATAGACATTGCATAGGAGACATACAGGTATCTTTAAGGTTGGTTAACTTTCCGAGACATTTAATTAGATGCTAGATTTAATCAAAAGCCAGTCACCGTAACACATTGCTCCCCTGTCCCCTCCATAAGCCCATTACCATCATATATGCAGCATTAACTGCTCATATGCAATGAACCTACAAGGGCATTAAGCTTGCAGGTGGGGGCCTACAATGTTGGGAGGATGCATGTGGTATGAACTGATGCTTGGCTCTACAAAACAAGTCATCACTAGGACATTGTATTTCTTGCTGCATATCTCATGCATTAACACTCAGCCTGTTCTGTTAGCCTTTTATAAGTTTTTTCATCTACTAATCACCTGTCCTCTATCCTCTCTGCGCATCATTATATCAGAGATAGCAAAAGTATTGAAAAAAGCACATCCCAGAACAGCCTCTGCAGCCTGCAATTAATCATTGCTTTGTTTTCTGACAAGTCTCCACTTCGCTGTTACCTGCTGTTTTATTCAAATATCTCACCACTCATTGCTTCATCACCCACCAGTTACCTTCTAAGTTGGCTGATAGTTTCCTGTCCAGATTCTCTTTATTTAAAACCAGAGTTAACTAGTCATAAAACTTCATTGGACAGGATCTTCTGGCTTTAAACTACCGCTGACTGAGATGGCTGTACAAAAAAAAAAAAAAGCAAAAAAAACTCCCCAAAAAACAAAACCAAAACAAAAAAGACTGGTCTTTCCTTCAGTTTTCTTGACTTCTCCTACTACTGAGGTCCGATGTACTAGCATGTATTTCCTTTAGTTTTTTTTTTTTTTGTTCCTGCCTTCTGGAGTGGCTCAGTTTTAGTCCTGGAGTATCACTGTCTAAGGCTGGAATGTATGGAATAATTTCATGACAGTATCTGTCAATACTCTAGCCATTTTGTTGACTAGTTTTTGGGATAAGTCTTCTGGTCCCTGAACACTGCCTTCCCTTGGTGCCTCCACATTCCCACAGTCAACTTCCCGTCAGTTTATCTTCCCCCTCTCATTAACCCCAACCTCTTCTCATGCTGCCATTCTGCCCACTTCTTCTTCACTTATACAGCTGCAAAGATTTATGTGACATCATTTTTCTTGAGGAGTGCCGTACTTTCTTCCACTACAGCTAGGCAATCTCTTTCACTTGTGACTACCCTTGTTCTTGTTAATTTGGTCCCAGAGGCCATTGCATATTTACTAAGCTTCTTTCTCCCTCTTCCTTTCCATCTGAGCCCCTTGATAATTAACTCTGCTATCACAAATACTTCTGATTTCTTTACCTGGTCATGTTCTATGCTCTCCCATCAGTTTGACTTCCTTTTGAATATTCTCTCTCTTGCTTAATCTCCTTCCTTTTTCAACTCTGTCCCTACAATATTTCCATCCTCCTTCTTTCTTTCCTGCTTGCTCTGTCTCTTTTAATACTTTCTGTCTGCCCCCACCTGCTGCTGCATCCTAACTTACCTCTGAATTTCCTACTACCTAGTCTGCCTGCCTTCTGCTTCCCCAACACCATCTATTTTTGTATCCCCCTTTCCCTCCCTCTATTCTTCTTCATCCCGCTATTCCTTGGTCTGGTCTTCCTGCTGTACTTACTTTTACTTACGTCTGTTCATATCATCATGCTCGTCCCACTATCGATTTTCCCACAGTGTGTTCCCAACTATCTCCTCTCCCAGCTAGCCTTCCTTGTCCCATGATATCTGCCTCCCTGCCCCTTCCGAAACCCTCTTTTCCTTCTAAAAAAAATCTTTTTATCTACCACTAAATATCTCTTTCTTTACACTACCATATTGCACATTTGACATCTTACCAACTTCTCCCTTTCACTCTTTCTCCAGATTCTGTTTCATTTTCTGTCTTTCATACCTTTTTAAATCTGATTTCTTGTCCTGACCTGGGTTGCTATTCATGTGAATATATACCACTGCTTAGGCCCCCTGTCTTTGTTCCTCTTACGTTTTAAGTCTCCTTACCTGTTCTTTCCTGCTATATCTCTCCTTCCTCCTGTCTTGCCTTATCCCCGCTCCTGGCTGACTGTCTGTGCTATGTGTTCTCTCCAGTGTCTGTTACTAAGGTCTTTCCTGTCCCACCTTCGCTCTCCCTAAGCACCTCATCTATGTATTTCTAGCCTTTCCTTATTCTTTTCAAATGAATAGCTATTTTTCCTGTCTATGTTTTTCCTTATTTTATTTTACTTCTCTTTTCCCCCAAAAATTTACTAGCTTATCATTCCTATATTTGCTACTAGGTCCCACAATGCTTTGAACAAAGCATTCAACCACTTCACACACAGTTGTAGAACATGGTCTGGCTCCATGCAACACCACACTTCACACTGCAGTTGGGCCACAGCTTACTTGTTAGCACAGAGACGTAGTGTGAAAGTTCAACTGGTAGCTACAGATCCTTGGCACTGATCCAAAATGACTTTGCACTGCTCTTCTCTGTCCCTAGTCTGGAATTACTCATACTTTATGGCTGTAGAATTCATATCAAAGCTAAAAAGACCATTTTGTTTGGCAAAACTGTGACAGTTATTCAGCTGAAAACAGATGTCTTGATGGAAGGGCCGATCGTGTCTCCTCAACCAGATTGACTTCTTCAAATCAGTCTTCAGAGCCGTGGATGAGGGTAAGGCAGTCCACACAGCCTATCTGGACCTCGCCAAGGCTTTCTACACCAACCCCCACTCTGGAATCATAGATAAATGTACTAAGTTGGGCATAATTCCCTACATCACTCGATGGGTTGCCAGATGGCTTACTGACAGAACCGACATTCTAAAAAGTAGCCGACTCAAAATCCATCTCCAGACAAGTGAAAAGTGGAGTACCTCAGGGTTCAGTCCTGGGACCACTCATGTTTGGCATCTACTTTGCTGAAGTACAGGCCAACACTAAATAACTCTGGCTAACAAAGTTCACAGATGACTGCAAACTGGGAGCCATTATTGAATTCCCAAATGATGTGGATATTCTACAAAAGGGCCTTGCAGAAACAGATGCTTGGTGCCACAGCCATGGGCTCAAGCTCAATGCCAGGAAGTGTATAATTATCTCCTTTGGGAAAAACCATGTACCCATGAATTAACACATAGGTGGGAGTACACTAAACACTGAAAGTGTGATAAGAGACTTAGGAACACAGGTGGGCAGTGGTCTCACCTTCGATAACCACATTGCCACAACAGTCAGGAAATCCTCCTATGTGGCACATCTTATCACTAAGGGCTTTTCATCCAGAAAAAAGGAGATCATTGTCCCATTGTACTCATCCCTCATTAGACCCATCATAGAGCACAACGCCCCATTTGGTATGTACCTCACAAGACATCTGCAACAATTGGAAAGGCCGCAGAAACACCTCACTAAAAGAATCATAGGCCTAAAGCAGATGCCCTATGGTGACCAACTAAAAAAACTCCAGCTATACTCCAGCTATACTCTTGTCACATATCGTCTATTCAGAGGCGATCTCTGCTTAACATACAAGGCCATGTCAAACCCAGAGCTGTTGGACATGCTACACTTAAAGAAATCCCAATCCATCTGAGCCACACGCTCCAGGGATCTAAACCCTGTCATCACAATGAACAAAACATGCTGGAGGGATAGATTCCTGACCCAGAGACTCCCCACACTCTGGAACAGACTGCCCATACATGTCAAGCACATCACCTCCTTGGACCTCTTCAAAAGGAACCTTGACGACTGGATGGGAGATTGGAAATTTACCCCAGGGATCATGTCATTCACCCTGCTAGACAGGGGTCCAGGGAAGTAAAGATTGTGGGAAGAAATAGCCAGGAAATTGTTATGGCTAGGCTTGTATAGGTCCTAGGGTCGCTAGCCTAGTACAAACCTATGAACCTATGGAAGTAGGTAGCTTTCGTATTCTGCTTGTTATACAATGGTCGTATACTATCAGTATAACTGATTAGATACCTTTGGCCTCATGTATGCTACAGGGTACTTGACTCTTTGTATAAATGTCTAGACAGCCTTGGGCCTGTGTCTATAACACAGTGTCACCAGAATCTCAGTATAACTATCTAGACAGACTTGGCCCTGTGTCTATTAGACAGTGCTGCCAGAATCTGAATATAACTGTCCAGCTGGCCTTGGCACTATGTATGTTATAGGTTGGTTCTAGACTTTTAGTATCACTATCTAGGATGCCTTGGACCTGTGTGTTTTCAACAATGGTACTAGGCTATCAGTATAACTGTGTATGTGGCCTTGACATTATGCATGTTACTTAGTGGTACAAGACAGTCATGACCATGTGTATGCTACATAATGGTACTAGTCTCTCGGAAAATCTGGCTAGGTGGCCTTGGCACTATGTATATTACTAGTTAGTACTATACTTTTAGTATCAATATCTAGGTGGCGTTGTCCCTGTGTACATTACACAATGGTACTAGGAATATAGTATAACAGTCCATGTGGCCTTCACACTATGTATGTTACATGTCACTACTAGAATTTTTGTATCACCATCAAAGTCGCTTTGACCCTGTTTGCAACATGTGTTTGGTATTAGCCTTTCTATGTTAGTATCTAAACAGATGCAGCAAAATGCATGCCATACAGCTTATCTAGCTCTTCTGCAGCACTCACAACAGTCATGCTAGCTATAGTTAATGGAGGTGACCCCTAGTGAATTGCATCTCATGAAGCTCCCTAGAGGTACAATCCAGAAGTAATTTTGGAGAAGATAGCATAAATTTCATATAGTCCAAACAAAATATTCTGGAAAAAGATAGCCAAGCTGGGAACATTGATCATTCAGTGTTGGGGAAGTTAAGTGCAACATCCTTAAGGGATATCCTCTACCATCTGGCAGTGAGAGAAAATTAGTGTGAGTGAGGAAACAAAGGCACAATATGACTGTGTGACTACTTACTGAGTCAGAGATGGCGGTGACACAGGCCACTGGTGTGGGATATTCATGATTGGCAGATTTTAGGAAGACCATAAAGGTAGCTCTCTGAATGTCTGTGATCACCCAGTTCAGACTGAGGAACTGAGAATGAAGTCAGGAGATGAATGCAGGCATCAGTGCAGCCCTGTTACAAAGCATATCTGTCTCTGGAAGCTGAAACATTATCTTTGGAGGTACACCTCTCAACCTCTTTGCTCAATAATTCCGGACAAAGTCAAAAATAATAAGGAGAAAAAGGCCCAAAATCAAAGACAGATTTTTCAATATTCACTTAAAAAGATAATTGAACAACAGGTTTTGCATCAACATTCATTTTCTGAACAGTAAAAAGTAAGAAACATTGATGTCTGGCATTATTGACTGATTTATCAGAGAAGCAAAAAAATAATGCTGACAAACAGGGCAGAAATTTGGGATGCTCTGGAAAATCAGGGAAAACTAAGAGGTATATTTGGAGGTAAACACATGTAAGATGGAATGACCTGTTGGCAGAACAAATATGTACCAAAATCAGGACTTGAAGATGTAAACATTTCCCAAAAATGAGATTGCCGTTGCAATAAGATATTCTCAAATAAAGTACCATCACCTGTTTGTCAGACTAATTTAGCCTTATAGGTAAAGGCACAGCCCTAAAATAGTCTCTGGAGTCAAGACTACAATGGGAGCCATGTTTTATCTCAAGATGGAACACTGTGATAATGCTGATGTTGCCATCACCCGTGACTGACCTTCTAGGTAGTAATACAGCCACACAAAAGTGACAAGGATATTTTTTGCAATTCCATGTAAACTATCTTCCATTTTTTTCTACTAATGTGTGTTTCACACTTAGATTCTGACATAGGTCCTCATTATTAAAGATCTCCATTTACCTTCCTGGCCCTCAGCACTATTTCATTATAGATAAACTCACTAAACTAGGTATAAATCCCTATGTCACAAGATGAGTTGCCAACTGGCTCACTGACAAAACCCACACTGTGAAAGTAACAGTCTCCAAATCTGACTTCAGACCAGTGACAAGTGGAGTACCACAGGGTTCAGTCCTGGGTCCTCTCCTGTTTGGTATCTACTTTTCTGAAGTACAGGTTAACACAGAAGGTCTTTGGCTAACAAAGTTTACAGATGACAGCAAACTAGGAGCCATAATTGAAACTCCTAATGATGTGGACATCCTACAAAATGGCCTCACTGAGACAGATGTCTGGTGTCAAAGCCATGGCCCCAAGCTCAATGCCAAAAAGTGCATTGTCATCCCCTTTGGTAAAAACTCTGTACCCATGTGCTACCACATAGGTGGTAGTCTATTTAACACTGGAAGTGTGATAAGAGACCATGGGACACAGGCGGACAGTAGTCCTTCCTTTGATAATCACATTGCCACAGTAGTCAGGAAATCCTTCTATGTGACACACCTCATCACAAAAGGTTTCTCATCTGGGAAAAAAGAGGATATTGTTTCCCTCTACTCGTCACTCATTAGACCCATTATAGAACACAATGCCCCTTTTGGTATGTACCTCACAAGGCATCTACAACAACTGGCAAGGCCATAGAAATACATCACAAAGAGGATTAGCGGCCACAAACAGATGCTCTATGCAGACCGTCTCAAAAACTACAGCTTTACTCCATTGCATATCCCCTACTCAGAGGAGATCTCTGCCTAACATACAACCCAGAGCTGTTGGACATGCTCCACTTAAAGAAATCCCAATCCCTCCAAGCTACATGCTCTAGGGACCTAAACCTTGTCACCATAATAAACAGAACATGCTGGAGGGAAAGACTCCTGTCCCAGAGACTTCCCATACTTTGGAACAAACTACCTGTCTATATCAAACAAAGCTCCTTATTAGCACTCTTCAAGAAAAATCTTGATGACTGGATGGGAAATAGGAAATTCATCCCAGGGATCACCTCTGTGGCTCTGCTCGACAGGGGCACAGGAAAATAATTTTCTTGGGTGGCGAAAGCAAGGGCACCTTTTTGGCTAGGCATGTATAGGCCCTAGGGCCGATAGCCTAGTACCTACCTATGAACATATGAACTTATGAACATAATTCCACTTAAACCTACTTGTTTTAATTAACTGATACAATAGTGCCCCACTTAGATGCTTTGTGTGTCTTGAATAGATTCAGTCACAGTTGCATTTCGGAAATCTCAACAGCCATCTAGTTAATTATGAAGGGGTGGAGAGATGTGTCATACATTTATGAAGATCAGGCATACAGTTTCAGAAATGTCAGCCAAACTGCACGAATGCAGGGACAAAGACAGAGAACAGCACTGTAAAGGAAATTCAGGCAGCCTTTTACTACTACCAAGTCTGTATAATGATAATATGGATATAAAACGGAGTAGATCACTATTGATTCTGGTATTTTGCTTGACTTCACTTTTCTCAGCAGGTAAGGAAAACAAAATACTGTGTTATCTTTGTGTTTAGTTTTAATTGATTGGTAGAGTTTTTCAAGTTATTGTTGCACATTGAAATATATATGAAACTGGAGCACAGAAGTCAATTAGAGAAAGGACTTATGAGCTAGCATAAACGTATTAACTATAACCATCAACTCGAACTGTCAAATATATGAGCCATGTTTTTTTTAACAAGTGCAAATTAATAGCTGGTAAACTTAGGAGAGCTTGCTAAAGTAAATAAACAGGTTGACCTAGCTGAATATTAATCAAGTGGTGCTGAAGAGATTTAAGTGTATGAATCTGCAAATCATTAACGTCAGTGGGACACGAGAAGCGTAATTACCTTAGATATTGGGGGGAAGTGTTAACTGATGGCATGCTAAATCAGTCATTGAAATTTTTCCAGTGAGCAAATATGTGTGTGTGCATGCATGCGTGTATGTGTGTGTGTGTGTGTGTGTGTGTGTGTGTGTGTGTGTGTGTGTGTGTGTGTGTGTGTGTGTGTGTGTTGGGGGGTTAAGGCCTTATGCTTAGACTTCAGTTACTAGTCATAGTTAGCATATTGCCAAACAAAGATAAATGCTTCAGTGGTATTTGCACAACTAAAGAACTGAGATCCAAGGAGCATGCCTTTCTGAGTTCCCATTTTTATTTTATTTCTAAAATATGTTAGTTGCACTGTGTGTGTGTGTGTGTGTGTGTGTGTGTGTGTGTGTGTGTGTGTGTGTGTGTGTGTGTGTGTGTGTGTGTGTGTGTGTGTGTGTGTGTGTGTTTTATGCAGGTAAATATGCCTACATGTGCCAGTAACTCCCCAGTTACTTAGCAAAGTAACATAATAAATGGTATGAGAATGCTACAGACATTTCACAACAATACACCTGTTGGTACATATGTTCCCAGATTTCACCTTGTAGGGTTCAAAACAACATGCTGACCTGCTCACAACTTACACATGTTTAACAAGGGAGTGGTAGAGAGCTTTATTGCCCACCAGACATTTGACATTTGTTAATCTTTGGGCAGGAGAGAAGAGGTTGAGACAACTTGATGAGAATGTCTTACCAGTTATGAAGACTTATGCTGCACTTTGGCTTTTGTTCATACCGTACTGTTCTTTTCTTTTTACTGAAATTTTCTCACTGTGTTGCAAACAATGCTTATAACATGGAAATATTATGTTTGTCTTAACTGTCTGAATAACACTATAAGCTATATTGCTAGTGTGAACACTAAATATAACCTACTTGCTTTTTTGAAAAAATACATTTTTGGGAGCAAGCCATATAAATAATCACATAAATCTAACAATAAATAAAATTATATAACATAATAAATTGCAACGTGTTTTATCTTTACACTGCCAATGGGTAATACATTATAACTTCTCCAATTGTAGCTTACATTTTGGGAAAGATAAGTAACATACCTTACAATATATATCGGCAATAAAGAAGAACTGAAAGTAAGCCAGGGTCTAAGGGCAGGTTTTCAAGGCATAGGGCTCAAATCACACTTTGGAGGAGAAACTAAAATGCCAGTACTTCAATTTAGCTGAAACCCAAGTATTTCTGTTTTCTCCCCTATGCTGTAAGTTTAGCAGTGATTCTATAATTTTTCAGAAGTTGCGAGAAGTAGATGGGGAATAAAACATTGCTCATGAGAATTTAACAGCTCATGATCTTATGAATTGAACACAGATGTGCAGTTTGGAAGGAAATCACTGAGTATTCATCACAGAACCAAGAACAAGCTTTGTGGCATGAGCATGAGCTTTACTTCTGCAATTTTCACTATCACTGATGTTTTAAGTACGTTTTTACTTATTTTCTCTTATATTTCTTCATTATTTCGCGGACTGTATGTAAAAAAAAATGGGGAAGGATACAGCTGAATGCATTAGTCTGTTATGGGAATGGTCTATCCTAGAATTTTTTACAAAACAGAACTGTAGAGAAGAATGTGTAATCAAGACACACATCAGCATGCATTTTGAACTTTTTACGATTTTGTGGTAGGATGTGTCTTTCAGTAACTCTTGATCATACAATTTCTTGCTTACAGTTCAGATCTGTCAGGGGCTAATTTGCATGGAAATATTGCCATGAATTTAGAAATTGTGCATCTTATCTCTGCATTGGTATTGACATATTTCTGGGGTACATTGTCCTCTGCTTTGCCAAGACAATGTAAAGAGTTGTGCTATGATTTGGGGACAGTAATGCAACAGAAGTAAATAGCACTTTTTTTCATAAACTACATTTTTGCTCGTATTTGATTTTTTTCTAAAACTCCTCAGCTGAAATTCAGGTGATCTGCCATTATTACCTCATTTCCTATGTTGAGACCATACATAACATCAGATTAATATATTTAGCCTCAATGATAGAAAATATGACCAGATTTCATTTAATGGATTAATTTTATTTTTCATTCTTTTCACAGTAGATGTGACAGCCGACAACACAAATAGCGCAGAACCCAAGCACAGTTCTCAAATTATCTGAAAATATTCTTTGCCAGTAATTTGGATTACAGGAGTTATCCTCAGTAAACAAGATTTTGCAAACTTACACATGCATACAGATAAACTCTTTTATTAATTTGCTTATTAATATTTAACCAATTGAGGAAGGAACTAACATTTTCATTTTCCAATGAATTAATATTTAACCAATTGAGGAAGGAACTAACATTTTCATTTTCCAAGGAATCATTGAAAGCAAATGAAATGGCATTTTGGCAAAAAGTCAGTCTTACCACATCTGAGGTATTGGCCACAAAAGTAATTATTTGTGCATTACTTTGTTTTTCTGCCCTATTGTTTTCCTAACAGCATGAAAGATCAGAAGGTGAAGTAATAATTCTAGTATATGCTGTTTAGTAATTAAAACAAGTACAAAATGTAGAAATGTGCGTGAACTGCTAAGTGTTTCCATTTTTTTCAGTGTCATGGGATACTGTCTTCCCCATAAGAAAATGTGAGCTATTCAGTAAGGGTCTAAGCTAGTAGTCAGACATTAAATTCCATATCTTAGGGAAATCATGAGAGCTTTACACTCTTTATACATTTTGTACTTGGCCTATAGCCTAGGTGTCCTGTTTGTTTTAAAATTCATTTTAACTGTTTCACTGTTTTCTGTATGACAGAAGCTTATTCTACAATCTTTGAAGACATTTTGTTAACAGTCTAGACCTTTTCTTTTTGTTTCAATATCCAGTTTCACTATACCTTTTGTTGAGTGAGTGAAAGGTATAGCTTTAAAACAGACAAACAAAAATGGGTCAGGTGGTATATTCAAAATTACATGCAATTAAAGTCTAAAGAAACCTGTTTGAAACCAAAAGTAAAACAAAATATTTTCACTGATTCTCATAACCAAGTTTGTTTGCCTAATTTTTCCTTACCTGAAATAAACCTTACCCTTTACAGCTGAATTAACACTTTCATGAAATAAGTGCAGAATGTTTGAACACATTTTATGATTGACTTCAGTAATGAATTGGAGGAGAACTTGTGATGTAACAGACACTCTTTAGGATTAAACATGGGAAATGTGAAGAAATTGCAAGATATAGTAGTCAGCTAATGATGATTAGGTCTGGCAATAACAGGAAGTGTATGGATCTATAGAAACCATGCTGCTCCTCAGGCACTAGGGTAGAGGTTCTTTTTCTTTAGGAGATGGGTACCACAATGAATCAGTACCATATGGCAACTGCTCAGGTAGCTGCAGACATTGCTCTACATGAATCATTGCAAACCTGGTTGTCTTGTAAGATTGCAACAAGCACTGAAAACCCTTACTGGAAAGTGTACAGTACTATCAGCATGGCATTAAGCATGGGAATACTAAATGTGCTGCTGTCTCTGGACAGCATGGGAATACTAAATGTGGTGCTGTCCCAGGGTGGCATGGGAAAAAAAATTGCACTTTATTCATCTGCTTTTACTGCATTAGTGTTTCCTCCAGCTTTATTACTAGGGGCATTGAATACAATTCTGATCTGAGATATATAACAATAAGTATCCTTTTCTATCCATTTAAAGTATTTTTTGATTGTATCTTCTTTATTTTCTAAAAAAAAACAAACAAATATATATATATATATATATATATATATATATATATATATATATATATATATATATATATATATATATATACATATATATATATATCTTGTTTCCTGCCTTTCTAAGCTAGTATAGTCCAGTTTTCAGGTTAGTGCTGAATTCAAGGCTGTGTTACAAATCTCTGTGTTTGTCCATACCTTACTTGGATAGAAGGAAGTTTCTCTGTTCACCTGTGAGAGAGAGGAGCTTGGAGCAGCCTATCTGTCCCTGGAAGAGTGGTTTCATCCCAGAAATTAGTAGTTTATTGGCCATTTTGGGCTAATTTCTATCTCTTTAATTTCCCTGCTATAAAAACTGCATTTGTATTGTTTTGAGCACTGGGCAGTGCCAGTTAGCTAGAGTATAACTATTCTCGGTTCCACAAAGTCTCCTCTTCAATTTTTCCCTTGGAACTAGACAAATTTTCAACTTATACACTCAAGCCATTCATTTCTCAGCCCAGCACTTGCTCAAAACTCATAGCAAGCACTTATAAACCCAAGCACTAGACCCCCTATACTGTACAGAAGTACAAAGCTCTCTATTCGACCTTACCAGCCATTCGGTAAAACAGTTCACTGTACCTATCCAGGCATGTCCAAAGGGCAGTTTCAGGTGTACTCTCCAGTCTAACTGGTGAATCTGGGCATTTTGAGGCAATGTTACAACTGCCTCATGTACACAGACAACCCTCTCCTCCTACCACCAAACACAAATACATGCGAGAGATACAATTATAAAGCCAAACTGGAGGCTAAGCTCTCTCAACCCAAGACTGGATCAGACAGTCACGAGAAGAAGGGAAATACTTGCATCACACCACCAGTCTCACACAGACCCATTAAGTCAGCACCGGCAAAATACACACATAAATACACGAAAACATACTCGGAGGCTCTAAATAAAAATTTGCAAAAGCAACACAGACCTCCAAAGCAGACATCCAAGCAACCTCCACCCCCTTCCACAAACCTTGAAACACATACTTCACAAAACCAGTACACCACGCAATCACAGCCCTTAAGGCAAAATAACATACACAACATACTAGCAATAGGTGACTCTATAGTCAAGCACACTCACGTCCCACTCACTAGGCTGAATAAGGAGAAGGTTACTGTTAGCTGCATGTCGGGTGCCAGGATCCACCACATAACACAGGCACTCAGGTCACTCCAGAACAATTACAAATACAACTCTGTCATTGTCCATGTTGGTGTGAATGATCTGAACTGTACCTCCCTGGACTACATGAAAAGAGACATGGAAGAGCTGTCTGATCACGTAGCCCAGGTTGGTACGATCCTGACCCTGAGTAGCATCTTGCCCTCACCAAGAATAATACCACGGTATAAAGAAAAAAAATATCAATTTCAACAATTGGCTAAATTTTTGGTGTCATTCAAAGGGGATCCAGTGTCTGTCTTCCTGGGATGACATGCATGACAAGCCACGCTGCTTCACTAGAGATGGCTTGAACCTGTCATCCTTAGGCTTTCGAATACTGGCCAAGGCTCTTGCCACCCCCATAGTACCTTTTGTAGGCAAGGCTCAAAAGACAAACCCACCACCATAAATAGCACAAGTAACAAAAAACTGAGGGTAATCTTACTCAATGCCAGAAGTCTAAACCGCAAAATGCCCGCACTCGAGGCACTCCTCAGTGTGGAGAAAATTGATATATGTGCAGTAACAGAAACCTGGTTTAAGGCTCCAGGGAGCACCACAGCACTACCAGGCTACAACTCATACCATACATTTTGGCTACAGAACCCGGACCGAAATACAAAAGGTGGGTGCGTATCCATATTCATAAAGGATACCCACACCTCCACGTTAGTGGCACAGCACGATACTTCAGAGATCATCCACGTGCAACTAACAACAAGCAAAACTGCAATTCAAATTGTAGCTTGCTACAGATCACCCATGTCCCTGGACCCCAATTCTGCATTTCTGGAAACACTGGGAAACATAAAGGTCCTACCAAACACCCTAATATTGGGTGATTTCAATTACCCAAACATTAACTGGGAGAACTGTTCAAGTACTAACTCCCTTGCCCAACATTTTCTAGAATTTATAAACTCAAATGCCCTGGATCAACTGGTCAACACTCCCACCAGAGGTGACAACATATTGGACCTGGTCATCACCAACTTGGGCGACCAGTGTTCCACACTGGAGGTCAACCCCTCGCTGGTTAGATCTGACTATAAACAAATCACTTTGGATATCCACATTCCGCCCCCACCCCGGACAAGGAAACCATCGTGAAAAACTTTTCAAAAACAAACTTCATGTTACTTAAGACCAAGGTGGAAAGTTTCAAAGCCCCCATGCTAAAGGATAATGCTGTCCAAGCTGCAAAATCCTTTACTAATGCATTCTACGGGCACCTACAAGAATGCATGGCTTGTGCTATCCCAAGCAAAACCAAGACTCACTCCTCCAAGAAAAGGAAACCAGTCTGGTGGACCCCTGCCATAAACAAGCTATACAATAGAAGGAGGAAACTAGTACAGAAAAGAGTAAAATCTCAAAAAAGGAAGACATCCCTGATCAGTATCAGCAAGAAACTATGATCCCTCATAAAATCATCCAAAGTGAGCTTCAAAAGAAAAATTGCCAAGGACTCCAAAGATAACCACAAGGCATTCTTTAGCTATGTCAAGAATCTAAATAGCAATGCTCTGATCTACTCTGAGTTAGTGCAGAATGGCAGAAAATACATTGAACCGACCCATATTGCCAACATCCTGGCAGACAGGTTCAGTGCAAACTTCACCCCCCCTCTGACTACCAAAAGGGCACATAACCATACCAGAAGAATGTAGAGCCCCTGAAATCACAGGCACTTAGCTTAAAACAGCCCTCTCCACAGCCAAAAACACAGCATCAATGGGACCGGACGATGTCTCAGGTTGCGTCCTACATGAGCTCAAAGATGAACTAACCCCTCACCTAAACACACTGTTCAAACTTAGCCTCTCTACAGGCTATGTACACAGAGAGTGGTGCATCAGCAGGAGCATCAACAGACCCCGGGAACTATTGCCCTATAAGCCTGACTAGCTTGGTCTGCAAGGCTATGGAGTTAATCATCATGGAACTCATTAACAGAAATATTGGGAACCTCCAAACACTGGACCCTACCCAGTTTGGCTTTATTAAGGGCAGATCATGCCTCCTAAACCTGATGTACTTCTTTGAGACAGTTACCAAGGCTATAGACAAGGGACCTTCAGATGCCTTTGACACCATTCCCAATTCTGGTATTATAGACAAGCTCACCAGCCTGAACATAAACCCCTACGTCACAAGATGGGTTGCCAACTGGCTCATGGACGGAACCCACATGGTGAGAGTTGTGGGAGCTAGGTCTGACTCTAAACCGGTTACAAGTGGCGTTCCCCAGGGCTCAGTCCTAGGACTCCTCCTGTTCAGCATATACTTGTCTGAGGTACAGGCAAGCACAGGAGAACTATGGCTGACCAAGTTCACAGACGACTGCAAGCTAGGGGCTATAATTGACTCTCCGGCTGACACAGACATCCTCCAAAAGGTTCTCACTGAGACAGATACCTGGTGTCAAAATTATGGCCTCAAGCTAAATGCCAAAAAGTGCATTGTCATCCCCTTTGGAAAAAAACAAAGTACCCACCCACATAGGTGGTAGTCCCCTAAACATGGAAAATGTAATAAGGGATTTGGGACCCAAGTAGATAGTAATCTCCTTTGATAATCAAATTGCCAAAGTGGTTAGAAAATCCTTCTATGTGGCCCACCTAATCACAAAAGGGTTTGCATCCAGAGCAAAAGAGGTCATTGTGCCCCTCTACTCATCACTCATCAGACCCATCATAGAGTACAATGCCCCATTTGGGATGTACCTTACAAGACACCTGCAACAGCTGGAAAGACCACAGAAGTATCTCACCAAGAGGATCACTGGCCTCAAACAGATGCCCTATGCATCTCGACTGAAGAATCTCCAGCTGTACTTGATTGCATACCACCTACTCAGAGGTGATCTCTGCCTGACATACAAGGCCATGTCCAACCCAGAATAGATGGACATGCTCCACCTAAAGAAAACCTTATCCCCTCGAGCCACATGCTCTAGGGATCTAAACCTCAACACAACAATAAATAGGATGTGCTGGAGGGATAGATTCCTGTTCCAGAGACTTCCCATGCTTTGGAACAAGATTCCAATCTACATTAGGCAGAGCTCTTTGATAACACTCTTCAAGAGAAACTTTGACGAGTGGATGGGAAACAGAAAGTTTACCCCGGGGATCACTTCAGTGGCTCTGCTGGACAGAGGCACATGGAATTAATCTAAGGGGGCGGCGAAGGCCAACACATTCTGGCTAGGCTTATAAATGTCTTCGGGCAGATAGCCTAGTACATACCTATGAATCTATATGAAATGTGCTGCTGTCCCAGGGTGGCATAGGAATACTAAATGGGTTGCTGTCCTAGGGAAGCATGAGAATACTAAATGTGCTGCTGTCCCAGGGAAGCATGGGAATACTAAATGTGCTGCTGTCCCTGGGAAGCATGGGAATACTAAATGTGCTGCTGTCCCTGGGAAGCATGGGAATACTAAATGTGCTGCTGTCCCTGGACAGCATGGGAATACTAAATGTGCTGCTGTCCCAGGGAAGCATGGGAATACTAAATGTGCTGCTGTCCCAGGGAAGCATGGGAATACTAAATGTGCTGCTGTCCCTGGGAAGCATGGGAATACTAAATGTGCTGCTGTCCCTGGACAGCATGGGAATACTAAATGTGCTGCTGTCCCAGGGAAGCATGGGAATACTAAATGTGCTGCTGTCCCTGGACAGCATGGGAATACTAAATGTGTTACTGTCCCAGGTTGGCATGGGAATATGAAATGTGCTGCTGTCCCAGGGTGGCATAGGAATACTAAATGTGTTGGTGTCCCAGGGCAGCATGGAAATATTAAATGTGCTGCTGTCCCTGGGCAGCATGGTAATGCTAAATATGCTATTTTCCCAGGGAAGTAGCAGCTACAAGATGGTCTACATCCAGAAGAAAGCCCACCTACACCAATGGGCTGCAAGGGGTTGATATCATTTTTTTCCTCTATGCCCTGAGCTAAAGTGACTACAGCATCCTGATGTGATGTGGGCTGCAGCTGCCCAGCATGTTTTGCAACGTCTGGCTGCTGTTTAAATATACATTGTATTATCACTTGTGACTGGCAGTTGAAATTGCCTCGTTACAAGGGCAACATACACCTGAGTGCCTAAGTCAGTAAATATGGGGAGATACAATATGGAGCAATAGGACTTCAACACTCATTCACATTTTGTAAGCAGCAGACTGTGCTGATGACTCAAGCAGACAGTGTTCAAACAGCAGCAATATCTATAAAACAATATGTGATGTATGAGCCATAGGGCTACACCAGTTCTACGAATCACCAGTAACCATGCTGTGAAGTGCCCCATACATCACACAGCACCCTGATGGTGATAATGTGGTAGTAAAAATGCAATTGGTATCATAGAAACTGGATGTTGGGTCAGGCAGCACAGACAAATCAAACATAGCTATATTGCCTGCCAAAACACTAATAATCAGCCTACACGGAGAGCTATAAAAACATAGAAATGTGCACTGTGTATGAAACAGCCACTAATGACTATCTATAGTATTAAATAACAAAATGAATTTCCACTGTAGGTACCAAAAAATAAATAAAACATGAACTCCAAGGCTGAAATTAATATATTTATTAAAACAAGTCAGTCAGCATTTTATCTGTATTCTTAGACTTCATCAGATTAATTTAACACTGTTCATATCCATTTATAAATATTACTGAATCACATAATCCTAAAATCTCATGGCTTCAAAAACATACACAAATAACACATACAAAAATACATTAGCAGAAATGTTCTGTACTTTTTTCCTTTTCTTAAGAACACATTTAAAATTGACTAAAACATTTAACTCAGTGGATGAATCTGCATTTGATTCCACTTGCTAATATTTTCCCTGTAATCTGACTTACCTGCCCTACATCCTTTCTTTAAATCTTTTATTATGAGCCACAAAAAAAGAGCAGTCTTTGAAATTTCTTTCTGTCATGATGTGCTCATACAAGGCATTTCCTATACTTTTGTGATTGCATAGCAATGCTAGCCGATCTTATTTCTTATTTTTTCCTATTAGTTTTGCTTTGTAAAATGAATCATAAAGCTGTGCAAAGTGCAAACCGAAAGAATTCTAGCACATCTTTGGAATTTTCACTTTCTGCAAACATTCACATACACATTTTTATATGTCGGCATTCACTAGCATAAAGAAAATTCTATCCTTCGTTCAGTTATAAATTAAAAGAATGTTGGTATCAATTCATTCTTACATTGCAATTGCATATACCCTCAATATTTAAAACAGAATATTATCAAACACAAAGATAAAAGACTGAGGCAACTTAAATTAAATAAAGTAGAAGTAAATAGTTTGTTGGTTAAATTACATAAGAAGATCAACCAAGGGCATCCACAGCAAGTTAGTTAGACAAACGTGTGTAGGCAGACGCACAAGTTATTGTGTCTTTCGGCTTTTCCCTGTTAGGGGTCGCCACAGCGGAACTCTGGTCTGCTAATGATTGGCAGTAGATTTTTACATGCCGAGTTGCCAGCCCTGATGCACAATCTTCAACAAAGGTGCGCCCCTTCACGCATGTCTCCACACAGAAGATGCTCTAGCTGAGAATTGAACAGGACAATGTCATACTGTGAGGCGACAACGCTACCGCAGCACCATCACCACAGTAGGCAGACACACAAGTACAATAGATGAATTAATAGGCAAAGGGGACAAACCAGCACAATTTAAGAATGCAATACATCTATGCCTCTCAGCTATTCCTTAAACAGCCTTTAAGTTAGAAATGCTATAGTAACAAGCGAACAATTTAGTCAGTGAATTCAGAGGTTTTTCATTCATTAAGGGAAAAAAAAAAGATCAGTATCTATTAATGACAGACATACCCAAAAGTTACAGTGGAGAATGGAAAGGAACATTTAATTGTTCTTCAAGTAACATGTGAAGGTATATTTCAGATGGTTCTTCTACAGGAATTTCATACAGAGCTCTGTTTTTTTCACATATAATTCATATTAGTCATGTGGTATGGCTACTTGGCCATGCTTATTAACTCAAGGTCTGAAACCACTTTCACTATAACCTGGCCTCTCATGCAAAGCTGGCTTTAAGCACTAGCGAACCCTGCGGTCGCTGGGGGTCCCCTGTTTCTGGGGGGCCTCAACCACGGCATGTTAGCTTAACCTGATATTTTGTAACATGTCTGTCAAACCAATAAAGGCTAGTACAACAATCTTGTATACTTAATAAACCAGGTGGGTAATAATTCGTATTTATATCTTCTTTAAAATTTAAAGATATTCGATTATAGTAATAGTGTTTTATCAAGTAACAGCTGTCACAATTCCATTAAACATTTTACCACTGACAATGTGCCCCTGTCTTAGTTATACCCTGCTGTTAGACATTTTCTCCACTAAAATTAACTACATGGCCAGCTTTAGGTCCCTGCAATACCTGTGACTGCAGGCCCCCTCCCCTTAATCATCATTGACTGTGTGGGGGCCCCATAAATGCTGCTGCTGGTTGGGGAAACTTAAGGACGAAAAATGTATTAATTTGCTGATTCTGCTCTTTAACCTGAACAGGGCTGTGATACGACCCTGTTAGGATAAAGCTGATAATGAACATGAGTAAGGTAAGCTCTAGCGAGATCAACAGCCCAGAGTGACTTATCTCAGTGTGAGCTGATGCTTCTGATCATCGTAGATGGTTCTCTTTTTCAGGAGGTTTTATAAATGCTAGCAGAATACCAGAAATCATAACTCTTAACTTCTTTGCTCAAGAACTCAGTGCAATGCCAAAAATAATAGAATAAAGGCTCAAAATTAGGAACTCATTTTAATTATTACTCTAATTCACTTAAAAAGTTAACAGAATAACACCTTTTGCATCAACATATATTTTTGGACGATAAGTATAATTGCCAATGTCTGGATTTATTAACTGTTTAAAATCCTGAGTGGTTTACCAGCAAATCAAACTTTATTTTTACGAAGAACAAAGCATTAAGTATGAGAAAATCAGGGAAGGTCTGTGAAATCAGGGACGGTGGCAGGTATGCATTACTCCACAGAGGTAAATAAAAGTGACTGACCCCTGCTACATTTTGACAACTGCTAAACAACAGTCACTGATTTGGTGTAGCAGTACCAGTTATTTGCTGAAATAAGTACAAAATTAGTACTGCTATGGCTGTGTTTGGGTGGGTGTTTGAGTATATGTGAGTGTGTTTGTAAGTTGTACGTGTGGGTTAGGGTAGTCAGGTAAAAGTATAAGTGTTTAAGTGTTGGATGTGGTGGTGTTTGTATATGTGATATGTCTGTGTGTGTGTGTGTGTGTGTGTGTGTGTGTGTGTGTGTGTGTGTGTGTGTGTGTGTGTGTGTGTGTGTGTGTGTGTGTGATGTAGGTTATGGAGTGCTGGGGATTGTGTGGTTATTACTACTTTAATTTTCATCACAACCAAAACTTAGAGGTGTACACATGAGGTCATTATAGCTTGTGTTTTAGTTGAGGACAGTGTGGTCATTTTCTCTTTTACTTTTCTCACAGACCTCAGAGGTATACAAAGAAAGTTACTATAGCTTGTGTAGGCACACTGTACTGTTTAGGAACAAAAAATTTGAATATATTACTGTAATCATTATTTTTTTCACTTTCCTCACAGTCACACATCAGGCACATACACAGATGGTTGCTTTTGAGGGTTGGGGTGAGGTGCATACCTCTCAAATATACAATTTTTTTCCTCGTATTTTTGATCCGTTTCTCATAAAATTGTGATTTTCTGGTAAATACTGGCAAATCATTGAGGGTTGAAGTCAGAAAATAATGACAGTAATTTGAGTTTCAGACTTCATACCCTTCAGAAAATTCATATTAATGCAAAACTTGTTATTATATCTACTTTCTAAGTTTGTAAGAGCAACATTTAAAAAGTGTACCTATTTCTGGGGCTTTGCCCTCCCCATTATTTATTGCTTTGCCCAGATTTCTTGCTCTAACAGGTTAAGAGGTATGGTGAGGTGTGAGGAGGCATGCTATGTATTATGTATACCAGCAGTCACTTAAAATATATGACTAAAGCAATTTAAACCTCTGGTTTCATCCTAGTTTAACATCAAAGTGATGCATATATTCCCACAACAACTGGCTTGATAGTATATTGTGAGCTTCTATTTTGTCAGCTTTGAACATTATGCCTTGGGCACAGCTTATATCTTCCCTGAAGCAAAAAAAAAAAATAAAAAAATAAGACTGAATTTTTTTTCTTTCTCTTGATTTTTGTTTAGACCACCATTGGTTTAAAGGCTAAGAAAATGTTATTAAATGCATCCCAGAGCATCTGTAAGCCTATGGCCTCTTGGGCTTATTTGAGTTATTTCCTAAATGATTATTACTGTGCTATCTTGGCCAGGAAAGGTGTGTTGAAAAGATACAAGAAAAAAATGGAGGTGAACAGCAACAGTGAATTTCTTTCCATGATCATAATTTCTATTCAAGCCATCAGTGAATGAAAAGGTTATGTAAAAAGAAAAAAAACTTTAAAATGCACTTTAATGCATATAGAAAGTTGTGGTTTCTTGAAAAAGCTGAATAGTGAGGCAAAATGCAACAAAAAGATATGTGCATGGTATGGGGAGTCCAAGAAGGGGGGGGGGGGGTCAGAGGGGAGGACTGGAGGGTGTGTGTGTGTGTGTGTGTGTGTGTGTGTGTGTGGGGGGGGTTGGAACAGCAGGTCTAAGGCATCATTTCACCTTAGTCCAGACATGTACATAAGAGTTTTTGTAATGTATTGCAGCTAAATGCCAGTATCTGTATAAGCAGCTTTGTGAGATTGGCCTGTTATAATGAAAGAGCATTATAGCTACAAGTCTGTCTGTGTGCACTGCTCCTAAAAGTTTGTAGCGTGAGCTTAGGAGGGGTGACAGTGACAAGATGATACTTAGTCTGGAAATGTCTAGGGGGCCCCCAACTTGACATTTGCTGGGGGCCCCCAAGATGATCACCGGCCCTGCTCTCATGCTTCTTTTATTAAGAAACTTAATCTCCTTGGTCACCATGTCTGTAAATCAATCAGGTATATTACCCAAGGTCATAAATGCACAATGTCAACAGAATGTTGTTGTCTTTCAGCTTTTCCCAGTTAGGGGTCACCACAGCAGAACTCTGGTCTGCTAATGATTGGCAGTAGACTTTGGCAAACACCACAATGCCAGCTCAACATTCAACCTTCAATGAAGGCACACCCATTTATGCATGTCTTTCGAATGACCACCCAACTGCAGGGAGGACATGCAGACTCCACACAGAAGGCACTCCCACCAAGAATCGAACAGGAGAACTTCTTGCTGTGAAGCAACAATGCAACCGCTGCACCACCATGGATTTTGATGTAAACAGCATCCGTAAATCAATAAGACATATAGGTGTATTACCCAAGGCCATAAATACACAATGTCAACATATGCTTGGTCACAGAGTCTGTAAATCAACCAGGCATACAGATATGTTACCCAAGGTCATAGATGCACAATGTCAACATATGTTTGGCCACAGAGTTCATAAATCAATAAGGCATAAGGTATATTACCCAAGGTCAGAAATGCACAAAGTTAACATATGTTTGGTCACAGAGACCATAAATCAACAAAACATATAGGTGTATTACTCAAGGCCATTAATCTCAACATACGTTTGGTCACAGAGTCCATAAATCAGCAAGGAGTATAAGTGCATTACCCAAGGCCATGAATACACAATGTCAACATGTGTTTGGTCACAGAGTTCATAAATCAACAAGGCATATAGGTGTATTACCAGAACCATACATGCACAATGTCAACATATGTTTAGTCACATAGTCCATAAATCAACAAGGCATATAGGTGTATTACCAGAACCATACATGCACAATGTCAACATATGTTTAGTCACATAGTCCATAAATCAACAAGGCATATAAGTGTATTACCCAAAGCCATAAATACACAATGTGCACAAGATTGGCAATTCTCTGGTAGGGAAATAGTCCCTTTCCCAGAGGATTGTGTGATCTTGGAGTTAGTACATATAATTACCATGGGGGATGCAGGGGGGCTTACCTCCCTGCAAAAGCACGTGCTGTTGGCTTAGTCTGCTCTGGGGTAATCCTCAGAGCATGCAGACTACTTGTTGACATTCTGTGTTTTGATATTTGTGGATATTCTGGATGTCAGTGTTGTGCTCATTCAGTCTATTATAATAAAGCCAGGTAATGGTAAGAGAGGGTAATAAATCGTGCATGTTATCAAGTGTGCAGTGATTGATTGGGTTGGGCTGTGTGGAAGGTTTCTCAAGAGCAAACAGATAGTGATAGTGTTTTTAAATTACATCAAATTAAACTTGCGTGAAGATTATGGTGCAGAGCACAGTTGTGTGAGGTTAAGCTGTTTATTCACAGTTTGCAGTTCTACTTTACTTGCATCTAGTTTACAGGAAATTGATTACGTTCTCCTATTGTCATTTTTATTTGGAAGAGGCCACATTTGTCTGTGTTATCATTTATTTACAAGCTGTGCTGTGTATTCTTGCCACTGTGATAGTCCAAGTACATATTAGCTGTATCTGGATTGATTACAATTGCTTGTCTATGATTTTTTTCAGTTGACTGAAGTACAAGCAGTCTGTCTTTTGAAGAATAGAGAATTAGTAAAATATAATATTAGCCCAGTATCTTTGTTCTCACTGCATCATCTTACTAATATGTGCTAACCCCAGCCCTAATGCCAACTCTAAACATTACACTAAAAATAATCTTATTCTAGTTCCAGCACTAAATGAGACATAAGCTCAGACACACTTGCACTGGCAAACACACACATGCACACACACACACACACACACACACACACACACACACACACACACACACACACACACACACACGCACACACGCACACACACGCAAACGCACACACACGCACACATTACTAACGCTTACTCTACCTGATTAGCAAATCTGACCATTTCACTGACCCTTAGTCTAACGCTAACCCTAGTATACCCACACATATACATGCAGCAGAAATACTGAAATGTGTTTCGGCATTTCTACACACTCAAAATTCTTAGTCTGACATTCGCCTCTCAGTGTTTATCTGGTTGGTAAATCATAATCAAACTACTGGCAGTCACCTTATTTATACAGGTTTACCAAAAGCAATACATAAACAGTAAAATTAAAAACATGTTCTGCAAAGGAAAGGTTGTAACATATGTATATAGATAGAAAGAGAGAGATGGTGACATGGCACTTGGAAAAAGGATAATGTGCCTTTAAAAATGTGTAAGGAACCTTTAAATGTGTGCGTGTCTATCCTATGGAAATGTCCAAGAAAGTGTACTACTGTATGGATAACAAGGTTTTAATTAATAATAGTGGCTGCTTATAAGGAGCCTGCCAGAAAGCAGCAAACCAGCAAGACATTTCCACAGCAGCAGCAGGATTATCTGAAGGAAGAAAATGGAAGCATAGAATGAAACAGCCATGGACAAGTGATGGGAATATACCTTGTGGAAATTTGATTTGAGAAGATACATATATACTTGGACTTATGTTTTACAACAGCATGTCTTTTGGAGGGGCTGTTTAAACAGTGAAAATTTCACGAATAAGCATGTTAAGGTACTTTGTATTTTGTTTGCATTTACAAAGAAAAGTGGTTTATGCCACTGGTTTTCATTTCATTTGTGAAAATACACTTGTATGTTTATAAATATCCTGCATCCAGTGTCTCCTTGGACTTACAATTTTGGATAATGTCATTATGGACAGCTGGTCAAATATCTGCAGCTTTTCAGTTCTTCACATTATTTCTGCTACCAAGTTAGAACAATATTTAAGTTAATATTTCTCTACAACACTGTGACTCTTTTGCTCCTAGTGTTTTTAACTGGTGATCACAACAACAGAGGAATTAATAAACAAATCTGTGGAATCACAGGTGTGGACTAACACAGGCTGGTACAGTTACAGCAGTAATTAACTCTGCCGGACAACATAGCTGCCAATCCCTGGAGTGTGTCAGAGGAAGACCAGGAGTTCTAATTAGTGGCATTTGAACTTTATACCACCACAGAGAAGTCAGACCAAACAGGATGAACAAAATCATGCTATCCCAGCCGAGTGGGGAGCACTGAAAGTATACACTGACATGGAAGTTACTGATTCCATTGACAAGAATAAACTTAAGAAAACATTTTTGTCAGGGATACTATACGTCCAGAAGTGCAAGCAATGCAATCTTATAATGGAACTTATCAAAGGTGTTTATGCAGAAATGGATAGGAAAAGAAAGGCATATGACAGAGGACCCACTGAACAAAGTGACTAGAAAAAGTGAGATGAGCAGGAGAATGGAGAGTTGCAAGTGTCTCTCTCTGCTAATATACAGCAGAGAATGTATTTGAAGACAGAGTGTAAGTATCTGGAGTCTACAAACAAAATAAAAACAAATATGAATTTTGTTCTGATATAACCACTGCAATGGTGAGCAACATAAGGAAGGAAAGTGATGTCAGAGGATGGAGACCACGTGCACTAAGGTAGAAGGAAAGTGACTTAAGAGGCCTGTGCTGATAGCAGAAAAAATAAGCCAGCATGGGGTTATTCTTTGGATGTACCATTTGTAGGAGAAGATATGGAAGAAGCTACAGTAAAAGTGCTTTTGGGGGGAAAGTTATATCTCTTCCATCTCAGGGCAAATTACTGAAGAACATAACTCTAAGTTAGTGGATTTACAAATAAGCCACGTACACTCTATAGCTGTACAGTGAGAAGGTTAATATAACCAGGGCTGTAGGGGGGGGGTAGTAATGTGAATATACCAGTTATTTCTTACTGCTATTTTGACTTAAAAATGGTGCCTTACACAGAGTTAATAAGCACAAAAGAAACAATTTGGCATCATTTACTATTGCCATAACCTTACTGGACACAAGAAATGAAGTTAGTCCATAGTCGCATTTTAGGATGTCATCTCAGGATGGGCAAACCTAAGGCAAGGGTATTGGGCAAATTTAACTACCTTACTATAATGAGATAGACAATTTCTGTAGTTCTTGCCCAGAATGCCAGAAAACTGCACCACATCATGAATATAAAAATTCCTTGATGCAATCATACAAGTACCCAATTTTTGTACTGCTGTGGATATTTGTAAAATATAGCAATAAATATCACTGGTATTGATATTAGCAATGGGTATCAGTACAAACTAGTCATAATGGACTGTGCTACTAAACTTCCAGAAGCAGTGCCATTATGCAAAGCTAATGCTAATGCTTTTGTCAGGGAACCGGTGCTGTTATTCTCCTGAGTGAATATAGATATTTAATGACTGAGACATTCCCATTACTACAAGGGTACTTGCATCAGTTATGTCAGTACTTTACAGTCAAATTGTGAAAGACATAGTTTGTCATCTGCAATATTATGGTTTAGTACAGAAACAATGAAATCCATGCCAGGGAAATTTTTTCAAACAAATGTTAAAAACAAGGACAGTTGCTACCCTACTTACTACTTGCAGGATGGTAAAAAGTAGAAACAGCTGTTATAATAATTATTTGCAATTTGAAATGTGCCACAAACTACAATTAGGTTTGCTTCATTTGAAATTCTGTAAAGCAGTCATCTGAGAGGCCTGCATGACATTGTCTAGGAAACATGGAAGAGAAAAAGCAATATTTAAAAGGGGGATAGAACAGTATGTCAGTTTGCAGAGAAGGGTAAAGCTGTTAATGCCCAAAAGTAAGGGTGCACATACAGATAGCCCCCCTCCAAAAAATAACATCGTGCTTACGGTAAGACAACCTGACCTAGAAATTTAGCCCAGGAGACCAGGCCCAAGTGCTAGTACCCTCTGCAGAAGCCATATGTATGACTAAATGGCAGGTGTCATTTAAAAAGATGAAAGAAGAAATGTGGTTAACTATAAGATTAGATAGCCGAGAAAGACAGATCACATTTATCATATTAACCTACCAAAGCTATAGGGAAGTAGCAGAGAATTCTGCTGGGAGCTTACAAGCTTAAGTTTATAAAAGAGAAACCAGGGAAACTCTAACTAAAGTGCAAAGAAAACAGAATGTGAAAGTGAATTTTTATTAAGAAATAAGACTTTTCTCAAACATGCCTGGAATGACTAAATTAAAAAAAAACATACTATAGGATAACTGTAAGATTTAAGGTTAGACAGTGTTCTTACAGAGTACCAGAGTTTCAAAAATGGTTAAGAGTACTTGTTCAAAAAAATGCTCAAACTAAGTCTAACAAATGTGTCACAGGCTGAATGGAGTAGCCTGATAGTGCCAGTCCCTAAACCTGAGGTTAGTATTACATTCTGTGATGACTAAAGAGTCACGGAGTGACTGGAGCAGCCTGGTAGCACCAGTGCCTAAACCTGAGGGTAGTATAACTTTCTGTAATTACTAAAGAGTTGCAGAGTGACTGGAACAGCCTGACAGTGCCAGTCCCTAATTTTGTTGGTAGTATTCCATTCTGAAATGACTTTAGGAAATTGTATAGCATTTCAAACTTTGACAGGTATCCCATGCTCAGAACTGATGGTTACTTCCAAATACCACTGCCCCCCAGCAAAAGAAACAACAGCTTTTGCAACCTTAGACTGTCTGTTTCAGGCCACAGCTAAGCACCAGCCACCATTCAGGGGCAGATATATAAAATACTTAAATGCCTCTCATAAAATACTCTGCAAATTTGAAAGATGTAGTCATTCATTCAAACGATGTAATTTGCCTAAAGTGCATGTTGTAAAGGAATCCATAAAACAGGCTACCTGGAGAGTTAGACTGAGTAGTAATATGTATCAGAAGGAGGATATGAAGTGGGGACATTTTGTTAGAGAATGGGACTGACAATGCTATAAGATGGTCCAAAATAAAGCACGATCATCAGACTTCTTTAGCCTTGTAGGTGAAGACACACCCCTAAAAATAGTCTCCGGGGTCAAGACTACAATGGGAGCCATGTTTTATCTCAAGATAGAACTCTCTGATGATGCTGATTCTTCATCAGCCAGGACTGACCTTCATTGACTGTCGGTAGTAACATATCCACACCATTTGTTACAGGTCTATGTAAACTACTGTCCAGCGTTTTCTAATAACTTATGTCTCATAAAGTGAAAAAACACAAACTAACCAACTCCAAAAACGAAAACCGCATCCGAAAACCAAATCGAGCTTAATTGATGCATATTTAAATATGCTGCATTTTTGGGTGTAAAATTACTTCCTTGAAAGGCTTTTGAGCCGAGGTACCGGGAAAACACCAGTAAAGAAATTTTATTCTACCTTGTTGTGTTGTTCGCTTTTCTTCAGCCTGATTTCTAATGTATGTCTCATACTTAAATTCTAACATATGTCTTCATTATTAAAGATGTCCAATTACCTTTCCAGTCCTCACTACATTTTTGTTGCATAATTCCACTTATGATAAAATACTGCACCATTTAGTTAGATGCATTGTGTCTCTTGTAAAGATTCAGTCACAGTTTAACTTAGGAATCCCCAGCAGTCAGCTAGTTAATAAAGAAGGAGGGAGGCACATCTCATACAATTACAAAGATTAGGCGGAGTTTCAGAAGTGTCAGACAAACTGTACACATGCAGAGGCAAAGACTGAAAGCAAGAGAACAAAGAACTTTAGACAGACAATATGGATATAAAATGGACTAATTCACTAATGCTTGGGGTCTTTTGCTTCACTTCACTTTTTTCATCAGGCAAGTAAACCAAACATTCCTTCTTCTATTGTACTTGTTTAAGTCTGATTTTAATTGAATGGCAGAAATGTTATGAGTTATAGTTGCCCATTGAAACATATATGAAACTGGAGCATGCAAGTCAGGACAAGAGACACATGGTCTAGCATAAATGTATTAAATATGATATCAGCTGTAACTGTCAAATTTTTAATAACTACAAATAAACAACTGATGAACTGAGAAGAATTCCTGAAGTAAATAATTGAGTTGACCTAGATGGCTATTAACACATGTGGTGCTGAAGACAGACTAAATGTATAAATCTGCAAAAAGGTGAGGGGGGGGGGTAAGAAGAACCCTTCTACACATTGCTGTAGTAGTTTTAAGCAGCTTAAGTTACAATATGTAATATGTGTCCCGTGAGCATGTTTGTAGATATGTGTGCACATGCATGGGTGTGTGTGTGTGTGTGTGTGTGTGTGTGTGTGTGTGTGTGTGTGTGTGTGAGGGCATATAATCTAAAACGTATTGTGAGGCAGGTAAGGAATTATGCATACATTTCAGTTATTAGTCATAATTAGCATATTACCAAACACAGAGCAATAAATTATTTGAGTGGTATTTGCTGTTTTAGAAAAATTCTAAAAAAAAGCACTTTTACTGCCTTTTAAATTCTGAAAGAAGTGAGAGGAACATGGCTGCCTGAGTTCCCATTTTTATTTTCCTTCTAAAATAAGTTGGTTGAACTGTGTATGAGTGTGTGTGTGTTAGGGGGAAAGGCATCATGCATAAAATTCAGTTACTTGTCATAATAAGCATATTGTCTAACGTAGATAAAGTTGTGGTATTTGCATTTTTTTTTGCTCATCAAAAATAACAGATCCGAGGAACATGCTTTTCTGAGTTCCCATTTTAATTTTCTTTCTAAAATATGTTGTACTTTGCGCGTGTATGTGCATCTGTGTGTATTTCACTCTGTGCTTGTAAATTTATGCAGATAAATATACATACATGTTCCAGTGACTCCCCAGTCAGAAGTGGTGCGAGAATGGTGCAGACATTTCACAAAAATGCACCTGGCTAGTGCATACATGTTCCTAGAGGTTACCTTGTAATAACATGCCTACCTGTTTACAACTTGGACATGGTTAACACGAAAGTGTTAGAGAGCTCTGCTACCAACTAGGCATTGCAAATTCCCTAATCCTCAGGCTAGGAGAAAAAAGGAAGTAAAATCAACTTATGAAGAATGTCCTGCCAGATCTAAAGATTTATGATCCACTCTGTCTTTTATTCATACTGCAATATTACTTTCTCTTTTTTTTTTTTCATCTGACTATTTCTCACTGTTGCAGCCATTGCTCTTAACATGTAAGAGTTCTTGTAACTGTTTGAATAACATTTCAAGATACATTGCTGTTGTTTACAGTAAATAGTAACTACTTTTCTTTTTCTGAAAAATACATTTCACTTAACTATATAAATTATTACATAATTATCTTTACACTGCTGGGGGGAATACAGTATAACTTCTCCAACTGGAGCTAACATTTTGGGGAGCAACATAGGTAACAAACCAATAACAATAAATAACAATATATATAAGTGAAGAAGCAGTGAATCTAAGCCAGAGTCTGAATCTAAGCCTGAGTCTAATGACGGGTTTCCAAGGCACAGGGCACAAGTCACACTTTTTGTCATGCTTCAAAGAAAAAATAAATAAATATAATATGCTGGTACTTAATTTGAGCTGAAACCCAAATACTTTTGTTTTCTCCACTGTGCTTGAAGTTTAGCAGAGATTTCGTAACATTTCAGGAGTTGCAAGAAATAGAATACTGAATACTGATGTTTATTCTGGAAGGAAATCACTGCATATTTGTCATGGAACCAAGAACAAGTTTTGTGGGAGAGAGCATGGGCTCACTTTTGCAATTCTGTTGTTAATTGTCTAAGTATGTTTTTAATTCTTTCTACTTGCATTTTTTTATACTTCACAGAAGTGAGTATAGAACAGTTAAGGGAATGGTTTACCCTGGAAAGTTTTACAAAGTAGAATTGGAGAAAATAATGTATAACTTCACTATTTGTGTTTTCACCTACTATAGTTAAAGCTAGATACCGAGCAGTAACCCTTTTTGAATTTTTTACCATCCTGTAATAGGATGTATCTTTCATTACCTCTTGAACTTGCATGTCACAGCTACTGGGGTAACTTGCATGGCAATGTTGGCATGAGTTTAGAAAATGTCCGTCTTGCCTCTGCACTGGCATTGACACAATTCTGACACACAATAGTGAACGGATTGTGTACTTTGTTTTCTTTTAAGCTACATTTTTGTTGTCACAATTCATTTTTTTATTTCATCTGCTGAACTGCAGATGATCACCTGTGAAAAGCCACTGTTCTCTCTTTTCATTTATGTTGACCATGCTTAATGCCTGAACAATATATCCAGCACCAGTGGTAGAAAAGATGGTCAGGTTCTATTTAACAAATTCATTTTACTTTTCAGTGTTCTGCCAGCAGATAAGACAGGCAACACAAATGGTACAGAACCCATGCACAGTATTGAAATTATCTGAATATTCTATGCCAGTAATTCTGATTATAGTGGTTATTCTCAGTATGAGAGAGACTGCAAACTTACATAGACAGACAGGCAGACTCCTTTACTGGTTTGCTTATTAGTGATTAACAAAGAAAAGGAGCAATGTTTTCCTTTTCCATGGAATAAGTGAAGGCAAATGAAATGACATATTGGCAGACTATCAGTCTTACTACACCCAGGTGTTCTAGACCATACATGTAATTACTTGTGCATTTCTCTGCTTCTGCTTTGTCATTTCCCAAAGGGTCTAAAAGGTCAGTAGCAGAAATAATCATGCTAGTGTCTTTTGTTCAGCAACTAAACAAGTACAGCACTGTGTGTAAACTGACAAATTATTTCAAATTTTTTTCCGAGCCATGGGATACTGTCTTCCTCATAAAAAATGTAATATACACAGTAAGGATATAAGCTGGCAGACAGTAAGTTCCATATCTTGGGGAACTTGGGCAACTCTTACTCCATTTTTATATTTTTGTATCTGGCATAGAGGTACTTTGTTTCTTATAAAATTCACAGTAACTAATATTCTATCTTTTGTGTGACAGGCATTTATTCCACAATCAGGAAGACATTTTGTTAAAAGCAGCCTTTTCCTTACTGTGTTAATATTTAGTTTTTACCAGATCTTTTGTTGGGTAAGTGAAACGTATAGCTTAAAAACAGACACTTAAACAGAAGTGAGTCAATCAGTGCTTCCAAACTAGATGCCACTTCTAAGAAATGTGCATGAAACCAGAAATAAAACAACAGTTTCATTGATCTTCATAAACAAGGTCTTTTACCTCATTTTTTTTTTCTTTTCTGAAATAAACCCGCACTCTTTCTAACTGAATTGGGTGTTTAATTAATTAAGTGCTGAATGTTTCAATATATCGTTTGATTGGCTTCAGCAAGAATTGGAGGAGAGGTAGAATTTGATTTGTGAAGTAATATGATATACTCTTAAGGTTAAAGGTAGAAAATGTAAAGAAACATCAAAATATAGCACATAACTAATAACAAAAAGCTCTGGAAATAACAGGAAGTGTAGTGAAGTACAGAAATCAAGCTGCCCACCAGGTACTCTGGCACAGCTTCTTCTTCTTCTTCAGTGGATGAGTACCAAGATGCATCCGTACCATGTGACACCTGCTCAGGTAGCTGCTGACAGTGTTCTAAGTGCATCAGTGCAAACCTAAACCTCCTGCGTGTACTTAGTGAGTTTAACAAGCTCTGGGAACCTATGCTGAAATGATCATAATACGACCAGCTTGGCATTAGACATGGCAATACTAAATGTATCACTGTCCCTGGGTAGCAGCTATGAGATAGTCTGCATCCTGAAGACGATCACCCACAGTAAAAGATGGCACTGGGATGATAACATTGTGTCCTCTGTACCTTGAGCCACTTAGCATATTAATGTGATGTGGGCAGTACCTGTCCAGCATCTTTTGCATCAGTTGACACAGGTGTTATGGCTGCATGCTGTATATGTCCATCATATCACCACTTGTATCAGTTGACACAGGTGTTATGGCTGCATGCTGTATATGTCCATCATATCACCACTTGTTACTGGTAAATTAAAATGTCTGGGTGCAAGGAGCATTGAAGCACACATGAGGGAACAGACTACAGTGTAGTAGGGTTTCATCACTCATTAACATCTTCTAAGCAATAGATTTCATTGCTGACTGAAGAGCAATAAAACAATATTTGTAAAAACCTGTGATGTACCAGCCATAGTGCTACACTACTACCATCAAGGGCACCCGCAGGCAGGTGCAAGGGGGTGCACTTGCACCCCTCTGGAAACGGCTGACCGAGAAATTCATTATATTTTAATTTAAAAAAAAAAAGTATTTTAAAAGTATTTTAATTTAAAAAAAAAGTTTTTTTTTAAAGGGTGTTCCTCTTTAAGAACGCCCTTTGTGTCTCGTCCAGTCGCACAGACACAGAAGACGAAAACAGGTCACAAACACCTGTTTTATCTGTGCGACATGGTTTACGGCTTTGTCTTTTGTGCATGCTGGGAATTTGAATTCCAGAGGACGTTCAGATTGCTGGGATGAAGTGAGAGGTAGGTGTGTGAGTGTTATGTGTTTATATACTGAGGCTGAGGGTCATTTTTCCATGGCAAAAATAGTGGGTTTAATTCTGTATGTTAAAGATGATGGAAAGAGAAAATACTTTTAAGTGCTGGTTGTTTTCTGGTCAGTTTTGGAAAAATCCTATCTAAAGAGTATTAGAAGTGTGCTAAAATAAAACTACAGTGAAATGAATTGTGTAAAGAGTTTATGTGCACTGATGAAACGTTATGTTGCATTTTTGACTGGGTTTGTTTTATGGTTCTCCCCTCAATGTATATAAGATTTTTTTATGATGAAAACTATTTTTCTTAATTTATTTTATTTAAATTTGTTTGTCAGTGTGGAGCACCAGTCAATTCTGAACAATTTATTAGTTTTCACAAACTGGTATGTACAAAAAACAGCAGTTATATAAATCAAAATAATGCTGACCTATTATCAGCATCATATTAGATATGGATGGCAACTTCACTATTTCTTGTATTCTGATAGCAGGTACTTGACAGGCCAACATACCTACTACTTTGCACCTAGCTTTTTCCACTGCCTAGACTTAGGATTTCCGCATATCCTCACTCCATTGTATTTTACATCACTGAATATCTTTCTGAATCCATCACCTCTATTTCCATATACATTTAAAATAAAACTTGTCTCTTTTAAACCCTTCTTTTCTGCTGTGTAAGTTCCTGCAATCACTTTTTTATCAACCAGATTTCAGGGTGTTCCTTCTTTTTCCTTTTTTTTTTTTTAAATTTGTTTATTTTGTTACGGCATTCTTTGCTACTGTTATGAGGAATACCTAAGAACCATGAGAACATGTCAATTCTAATTCAAGATCTGTACCAAGTAAAAACTGCTTTTTTAAATGTGTATATCTCAACATTATCTTTGTTACTATTTCCTTCTCCTGCCCCATGAAAAATTCCAGGTCTCAATAACCCTAAAAAATACTGCCAAGAACCCCTCTCCTCTGAATTACATCTTTGTCACTATCCATTATTCATGGGGTACATATGTTGAATTTTACCTGGTGCATACAATATTTATATAGATACTTCCAGGTGAATTTCCTGAGTCTTCTTTTAGTGACAAATCTAGTTGAAGTACAAACCCTCGTCCAGAATTATTCAGTCATGTTAACCCCTAACTCCTTCCCTGTTTCCTATCTATTTCTTATTGCTTTCTTATTTGTTTGGTCCAGACACCTATATAAGTCACTTATAAACTTGTTTGGAGTGTGAGTTCCACTTCTAGACTGATTATACACATCTACTTAATTAGATTTATAGGCAGTATTCACCAGGTAAATATGATTTTCAGCAAATATTAAGCCCTCATAGTTCAATATCCAGCTTTCCCTTAAATTGTAGACCCTTTTTGCTTCCTGCCAATTAAGTTCAACAATTGTCCCCCCTTACCTGATCCCAATATTTAATAGATGAGATTTTAAGTAGCATGTTTTCTGACCGCAGCACAACAACTAAGTATTAGTTTAAGGGTGTGCACACTTATACAACCAGCTTATTGTACATTTTTTTAGTTTTTCCCTTAACAGATTTGTTTGTTTTTGCAATTGAATTGTACAGGTTACAGGTCACATTAAAGGTGGGAAAAGCTTTGAAACAATTTATTGTGGTCTCATTTTTTTATATTGTAACATCCTGGCATTGTAACAGGGGTGTGTTTTGTATATGTATGTGTAATATATATATATATATATATATATATATATATATATATATATATATATATATATATATATTTATATAATGTATTTGTTTTCTTTTTATACATTCACTTGCATCATCCACCTTTTTTCCCATTTTGTATATGGGGTTGGGGTATCACGTCAACAGTGACCATCACCTACAGTTAATGTTCACATCACCAGGTGACTAGCTCTGCTGCAGGTATATTTATAAATCTTATCTCGGATATTCCCACCAAGAAAGATGGGCTATTCTGTTGAGGTTTGACGTACCTTGTTTTTAGATTTTGCTGTTGGTCAGCTTAGTACTAGCACTGGAAAGATGCCCTTTAGAATCTTACATTTGCTCTGATTTCTGATTGCACACTGAGAATGACAGCTCGTTAATAGCTGGGACAGAATGGGGGGATTCACTGTTAGCCATTACAGTCACAGATACTGGAGCAAGCTACTGCTTGCCACTTTGGAGAGTAACCCCTACATTACAACACCCCATTGCAAACGTAGTGTACTGACAGTATTTTACATGGCTGCTTACCTGTTTCTGTGCCGCATATACTAACTAAGCTGTGTTTAGAAACAGAAATGTCAGCAGATAAGTAAATAATATCCACTTAAGTGCTCTTCCTTTCTTTTACTTCTGCATTTCAACAGCCTGTTCAACTTGCAGCAGTTGCAGCTGCACACTCTTGGTACTCTTCTGTCTAGCCCATACATATATGAATGCTACATTGGTTTTGCTCCCATTGCAACACTTCTGAGAATCTTTCCATGGCAAACACTTTTTTTTAAAAACAAACATTCTTAGCATTACTCTCATCTTCCTGCATGCCAGCCTTATGACATAACCTTTTCTTGTACTTCAACATTTTTCCTGAAATATGCATTCATTTCTAGCATTCTTCTTTCCATTTGGAACTTGGCAGGTTTATATCTTATCCATCCAGTCATTCATTTTCTATCTGAAAGCCTTTCAGATGTAGTTTGCATGGTTTTAAGTGTGCGGTTCATGTATTGTGTATTTATTTGTAGGAGTGGTCCACAGAGGTCCATTTTCTGCCACAACATTGAACAGAATCATTTTACATTACATAAGTTCATAGGTTGGTACTAGGCTATCGGCCCTAGGACCTATACAAGACTAGCCATAACAATTCCCTGGCTATTTCTTTCCACACTATTTACTTCCCTGGACCCCTGTCTAGCAGGGTGACTGACGTGATCCCCGAGGTGAATTTCCTTTCTCCCATCCAATCATCAAGGTTCCTTTTGAAGACGGCCAAAGAGGTGCTGTGCTTGACATGTATGGGCAGTCTATTCCAGAGTCTGGGGAGTCTCTGGGTCAGGAATCTATCCCTCCAGCATGTTTTGTTTATTGTGATGACACAGTTTAGATCCCTGGAGCGTGTGGCTCTGAGGGATTGGGATTTCTTTAAGTGCAGCATGTCCAACAGCTCGGGTTTGACATGGCCTTGTAGGCTAAGCAGAGATTGCCTTTGAGTAGATGATATGTGACAGAGTATAGCTGGACTTTTTTAAGGCGGTCAGCGTAGGTCATCTGCTTTAGGCCTGTGATTCTTTTAGTGAGGTATTTCTGCAGCCTTTCCAGTTGTTGCAGATGTCTTGAGAGGTACATACCAAATGAGGCATTGTATTCTATAATGGGTCTAATGAGGGATGAGTACAGTGGGACAATGGCCTGCATTTTTCTGGATGAAAAGCCCTTAGTGATGAGGTGTGCCACATAAAAGGATTTCCTGACTGTTGTGGTGATGTGGTTATTGAAGGTGAGACCACTGTCCACCTGTGTCCCTAAGTCTCTTATCACACTTTTGGTGTTTAGTGTACTACCACCTATGTGATAATTCACTGGAACATGCTTTTTCTCAAAGGGGATAACCATACATTTCTTGGCATTGAGCTTGAGCCCATGGCTCTGGCACCAAGCATCTGTTTCTGTAAGGCCCTTTTGTAGAGTATCCACATAATTTGGGGATTCAGTAATGGCTCCTAGTTTGTAGTCATCTGGGAACTCTTGTTAGCCAGAGTCCCTTAGTGTTGGCCTGTACTTCAGAGAAGTAGATGCCAAATAAGAGCAGTCCCAGGACTTGAACCCTGAGGTACTCCACTTGTCACTTGTCTGGAGCTGGATTTGGAGTAGGCTCCTTTTACAATCTGGGTTCTGTCAGTAAGCCAGGTGGCAACTCATCAAGTGACATAGGGATTAATGCCCAGCTTAGTAAGTCTAGCTATGATTCCAGAGTGGGGGATGGTGTCATAAGCGTTGGCGAGGTCCAGACGCCTTACCCTCGTCCACTGCTCTGGAGACTGATTTGAAGAAGTCAATCAGGTTCAGGAGACAAGATCGGCCCTTCACAAACCCAAACTGGGTGGTCCAGTGTTTGAAGGTTGCCAATGTGTTTGTTTATAAGTTCCATGATAATATGTTCCATGGCCTTGCAGATCAGGCTCGTCAGACTGATGGGGTGGTAGTTCCCTGGGATCCAAAGTGGATCCCCCCTTGTGGAGTGGGATAACTGTAGCTGTGCACCACTCAGTGGGCATGAAGCCTGAGGTGAGACTATGATTAAACATGACACTTAGGTGAGGTGCCAGTTCATATTGTAGTTCATGTAGTACACAGCCCGGGATGTCATCTGGTCCCATGGATGCTGTATTCTTAGCTTTGGAGAGTGCATTTTTTACCTGTGTGGCCATTATTACCAGACTTTGGCAATCTTCCAGTATTGAGATGGGTCATTTAGGGGGTGAGAGGGGGGTGAAGTTGGCACTGATTTGGTCTGCCAGGATATTTGCAATATCCTTGAGATCAGTATATTTAATGCCATTCTGTTGTAGCTCAGTGCAGATCTGAACATTGTCATTTAGATTCTTGACATAGTTATAAAATGCCTTGTGGTTGTCTTTGGAATCTTTGGCGATTTTATTTTCATAACTGGCTTTGGAGGATTTTATGAGGGATCTCCGCTTCTTACTGAGGCTGGTAATGGTTTTTTGCATCCTGGGATTTTCCTCTTTTCTGTAAAACCGTAGGTTGCTGTTTGCAAGTAGATAGTATTGTGTTGATATTTAGACATTACAGTAAAGATATGAATGTTATTCCTCATATCTTAAGCTAAACAAACATCTTTCTCCAGTCTACTACTTTTTTATTGATATGACTTTGTAAGTAACTGTATGTCGTGTAAGCAAGGCAATGCATACATTGTGCCTTCATAAGATTTGTATATTGTATTATAGTTGTTGGGCAAGTGATAGATGCTGATGGTGTGACATGCTGAAACTATATTAGTAAAGGAAATACGTTATTCAGCAGATGAGCAGATTTTGTTTGGATAAATCATCGAGTATACTTTAGTCTTGTTTGGAATAAAAAGAAGAGAAAGTAGCCAGCAAATGGGAAAATTAAATGCATACACTTATAATGCATTCATGAAAAAACTGAAGTAAATAACAGTCTTTGAGTGGAAGCGACATCAAGTTTGATAGGAATGTATAGACAGACTGGGAAGTAACAGAAAACTGTACTGAATAGCATGAAGGAGACAAAATGGTGTTTCCTTACAATATACAGTCTTAGAAGTTCTGTTGGGATTAATTGTGGCTCTATCATAACTGATGAACCTTTGCAGTCCTTCTGATTGGAAAATGACACTGAAATTAAACTTCATAAAGTGCAAGTTCTCAGCAAGTTTATACTGTGCAACTTAATATCTGCAGTTGGGTAAAACTGAAGGGGAAGGTGTTTGGTAAAAGGATTAGTTCTGTCCACTGAGGATATAAAGGACATCATTCAAAGCCAATCTTGCAAATTCATTCTGTTTCGGTCATTATAAATAGGAGATTCAATGCAAAACTAGATATGTACAGTTCTGGCCCTGTCATATACCTGGAAAACATTGACTTGGTAACAAGTAGGACACTGGTCTGGATGTCACAAGCAGTAGTTACAGTTGCATGATGGCATAGTGTCTTAATGAAAAATTAGGACAGGGTGATCAGGGACTATGTTCAAAGCTAGTGATTAAACCAGGTTTGATAACAATCTGTCCTTGAATTCTTATTGTTTGATGGGACGTTTGTCTCAAACACTGTATCTTCTGCTGCACAGATTTATTCTATATAGGATTCAGATGCATAATCTGAGGTTTGCATAAAATTGGAGAAAGGGGAAAATATGCTGTCACAAAAGGAAATACTGACAGCCCAGATATCTGGAATTTTGTAAATAATTCTGTCATTTGTGAATATTGATATGATTCATACAGAAGTGTGTGTAAAGGTGTAAAGTACTGAGCTAAAATGTAACCACAGCATGCCCTGCCAACTTAGAATAGAAATGTATGTAAACTATTGTAATTGTGTAAATGTATATGTTTTAACAATTGAAACTAGAACATAGTTGTGTCCTAGTTGCCTGTTGCACATTTTTGGTGCATGTTGCGAGGGAACGATACTGTCAGTTTTACTTTTTTTATGGGGCTGCTATCGGCCATTAGGGGTAGAGTGGTATCGGCATCCATGTTAACTAGTGCCTGCCTGGAGGTGGCCTTACTGAAGTTTTAACTGCTAGAGTCTGATTTAATTTTGGCTTGTCAGACGTCACCCGTTATTTCTGTAGTAGTATGTAGTACTTCTGCTCTGCTCCTGCGTCCACCCCTTGTTAGAGAACTGTGCCACAACTGTTAACAATTAGTTTCAGCTGGAGTGTTTTGATGTACACCTGAACTTTTTGTGGTCTGCTGAAATACAAGCCTGCACCAGATTGAGTTGTGCTACTGTTTTCTATCTGTGCATATTTCAAATGTTTACATGTAGTTACTAGTATTTTTTATTTAAAGTATGTAAGTTTTCAGACACTGTGGGATTGGGAGTTTCCATAACTTCAATTGTGCTACATATAAATAATTTGGTTTGAAATTTGGAACACTTTTTATTGGACTTTGTCCTGATGTGACAAGACATTGGCTGCTGGTTAAGTTTTACAGGTTGTTACTCTTTCTGAATAAATATTTTTTATATATTTTTTCTTAGAATACGACGCTGCACTCAAGTTTAAAGATGGGTTAGTATTTGGAATAGTAAACTTTCAAAATATGAAATGTGACTAATTAGATATGTTTATTTTATTAAACGTAGGGTTTTGTTTATTTAGTAGCTGTTGCCTGACCCTGTTGAAGGTGAAGCTCCTGTAGGTGCATTGTAAAATCCATCTTGGCCAAATAAAGGTATTGATTGCTTCACCTTTGTGTTCCAACTTCTCCCCATATGCAGTTGGTTAAATAGGAAATGGCAAATAAAATATTTTGCAGTACATATCAATATAATTATGTTGTGCTGTTTGCATTGTTGTCATATCTTCAAGAAGTGATGATTTTTGCTGGTGATTTCATTCTACCTTAATTGATAAGGAAGTCCCAAACATATATTTTTTTGAGAGTGGCTAGCATTACAAATTACAGGATATCAGACCAAAGTGGAGAGTTGTTGTTGTTAACTGTTTTTAATTACTTCTTACTTTGAGGCAGAAATCTGTTTTCTTAGTAGATTAATACATATTTTAATGAACTGTTGTGTTGTTTGCAGTCAGGATAATCTGTTTTCTTAGTAGATTAATAGATATTTTAATGAAGTGTTGTACTGGTCGCAGTCAGGATGGATTAACATTGTCTTCTTCTGCAAGCAGTTCACTAAGGTGAGAGTATGCAAAGAACTATATACATAACTTTGTCATGGAGAACATAACATTTACTACAGGTTTAAAAAGACATGACCTACTAATTTACAGATATGCAGAGAGACATGCACAGTATGTTTAACTGTTATGTTCTGGTGTGTATGCATTTTTATTATATGCTGGATTCTTTATTGCTGCGTATCAAGAAAAGCTGTTTTTCTGGAGTCTAAAGGTTAGAAGGAGGTGTTTTATACACTTCAAGGATTGTGACAATTTATGAGCAGTTTATAAATCATAAAGCATTATCTTTTTCCCGTCATACTGTATTTTTATTTAATTTTTTATCAGTTAACATTAAGCAATGTGTATTCAGTTACAGAATAGTATAGTAAATTCACAGAGAGCCATTGTTTGGTTTCTGTTACATGATGTACTTTTGTTTTTTTGAATCCACATAAAGGTCAGATTTGTTTTTATTTTACATATGTTTACCAGGGAGGTCCGACTGGACAAAGCTGTCCATTTTCAGCAGAGGCCCAGGGAGAAAAGCTCCAGAACAATTGCTAACATACTATACATAAGATATTTATGTGAGCATTGTGGTGTACACAGTTATAAAATATAGCAGATATGTGATTGCAGAAGATATTTACATAAGCATAGTGGTTTAGAAATATAATTAAAAGTATAGTAGGTAGTAACATATGATTGTTCATACAGTTTGTTTAGTACAGATAATGTTGAAGCTGTACTAAAGGTAAGACAAGAAAGGAAAAACTAAAAAACACTAGCCAGATTGTCAAATCAGGAGAATATAGACAAGATCATGTGAGGTTCATTGACATTTTAAGGGAAACATGAAGACTGTGCATAAAGCACATATTCCTATCCAGAATTCATACCTCACTCTAAACCTCTTAGAGCAAAAAATCTGGACAAAGCCTAAAATGATAGGGGAACAAGTAGGGACAGAGTTTAAATATTGCTCTTACAAACTTAGAAAGTTGATAGAATAATAGATTTTGCATTAGCATGACATTTCTGAAGGATGTGGTGTCTTAAACTCAAATGTTTATCATTATTTAATGACTTCAACCCTCAGCTATTTGCCAGAAAAGTACAGATTTTAGGAGGAACACACAAAAAATATGAGGCAAAAATCTGGACATTCTGTGAAAATCTGTACAATTGAGAGGTGTGCTTACTGCAGTATTAAGTTTTCCTTGCATAAACATGTACAAATGCAAAAATCAAATAGTTTTATGTATTTATATTTTGTTGTTGTCCAGGTTAGCATGATGCACATGTTAATCATTGGTGTAGCTGAAACACATCAGAAAATGTTTTTTTTTAATCCCATACCTGACACTTTTATTTTTGTTTTTTTGTTCAGTAACATCATTGATAGAAGATCTGCAAGATATTGACTGCAAAGGTAGTAGTAGCCCATTTGATTCTTTAGGCTGTCTTATAACTTCAAAGCCAATGCATCAGACAAGAAGTGAGCATTCAGATATAGTAGCAATATGGTATAGTTCATTACTGACGGCAATTGCTTTCAGAATTCTTCACGTTGTAGGTTTTGCATCATTTTAGGATGCAGATAAAATAAGTTGAACTGAGCAGTGTTACTGCTGGAAAAGCAAGACGTCAGTGAAGAAACTAATGAGTCAAAATAGGGAATATAAATACTCGTTCTGTAATAAACTCTCAAAATCCACACCTACTGTGTTTGCTTGGTGTGTTTGTCGACTGCAAATCCTTGGCAACTTTAACTCAATACCAAGATTATCTGCTAGTGATCTTGCCTTACTGAGAATGTCATTCCTAAAGTGCTCTTCAGCATGGTTGTGGTGCTCCTTGAATATTTCAGTGAGTCTGTTGATGTGTTCTTGAACCTTTACTATACAAGTTGAACAGACTGAAACATCTGGGCAACAGGCTCAAGAACTGATGAGTGATTTGCAATAATGAAGAGAGAAATCAGAAACGTGCATGAAGAGCAAGCGCTGAGTAACCTATGTGCCATTTTGTCTGGTTTCACCAGCAGTGCTCTTCTGAAGATCAGCCAGGTAGTCAAATATTTTCTCAAAGTTCTGACTAAACACACAAATGGATTTATATTTCTCGGTCCATCATGTCTCAGTCAGATCATTGACTACAAGGTTTAGTCTGTGAGACGCGCAGTGGGTAAAGGCTGTTTTTGGATACTTTTCACGAATCTTTGCCCGACCACCATTTTGGATGCTTGCCATTATGGAGCAGCCATCATAGCCTTGTCTGAGTAATTTTTCCGGACCGCACTTTATGCATTCACTGACAATGACATTTGATAGACTGTGCATCTCTCACAATAATGGGAAGAAAAAACGCAAACTCTTCTCAGATACAATCATCAACAAACCAAATGCCTAATGACAACTGCTCAATGTCTGAGATATCTGCAGTTTCATCTGCCAATACACTAAATCCAACTGCCCTGTTTTCTGCACAAACAATCTCCTTTCGAAGTACATTTTCATATTCTGCCAAGAGCTCATTTTGCACCCTATGGGATGTGTACCAAGCATTTCCTGCAGCTGTTTCACTGTGCTGTTTCAGTATTGTGTCACCAGTAGCAAAACGAAAATCTAACAAGTAACACAAATTTCCACCAGAGCCTTCTTTTCCACAGAGAGGAATGTCAAGGGTTGCACAGTAAATGGTAGATACAATTGGTTCCAATTTATTTTGGTTCTCTGCAATTTGTTTTGCTACTGCTGCATCTATCTGTGGAATAACAGCTGTTTCTGGCTTATGTCGTGTTCGTGTATGAGAAAAATTGGAAGCATCTTCAGTAGAAACTTTGTGCCATGATGACTGCATGTGATTTCTTGCAAGACTCATTGAAGGCATTGTATTTTATGCACACACTAGTGATAAAGCTGCCTTGCAACCCACGGTGAAGTGATTGAGGAAATAATACACAAGTTAAGCAGAGTGGGCCTTTCAAGAGAGGAGTATATGCAAGCCATGGTGAGTACTAAGACAACCAACTATATCTGAATATAGTTGTTTAATAATGACATGCATTTCAGTTTCAGACTTCATATCATTCAGAAAATTTATTCTAACACAAATCCTTTTATTCTAGCGACTTTCAAATGTGTCCCTAGTTGGGGGCCTTTATCCCTAACATTATAACAGGCTTTGTCTAGATTTTTTGTGTTAACAGAGAGGTATGGTGTGTGCATGCCTGTATGTATGTATAAGGAGGAGGAAGTATACCCCTCAGCTGTCCAGGTTTTTGGAGAATGTCCAGATGTTTGCCCCATATTCCTCCTAAAAAGCATTGAAGCTGCTAAATAATGACAGACGTTTGAGTTTTAGATGTCATATCCTTTAGAAAAATGCATACTAACATAAATCCTGTTATTCTAGCAATGTTCTAAGTTCATGAGAGCAATATTTATAATCTGCTCCTATTTATTTTAGGCTTTGTCCAGATTTCTTGCACTTAGAGGTTGAGGTGTGTGTTAGAGAGAGTGAAATGTCCTAGAGTTAGCAGGTGGAATTTATTTTCAAGTGCATTTTCAAGGAATTGTTTGCTTCAAGGGAAGAGAGTTTTACTGCTGCTCATGCTAAGCCTGCTTAAAATGTGCAACTGTTTTGTTTAGCAAATGGTATCACTATTGTGGGATAGAATTTTTAAAGCAGCACAGCAGGTATCATACTTGCATCTTGATACAGAGAGCTATAGGTTCTGCTCCTACAACACGTAGATTTGTATTTTAAGGGGGTGTATGTCCTCCTTTGGATGAGATGCCTAATAACTATGAACTTGTTGTTCAGCTTGCCACCCATTCCCTATTGCAATATACCAGCTTACCATTTTTTTTAATATAACGTAGGCAATTTATTCTTCAAGGGCAGCAGGCATTGAATTTGTAGATGAAACACTAAAATATACAGTTGTTTTCTAGCAACAACTTCTTCACTGGTTTCAGATCTCAATGTGGAATTATTCAGATGAGTTTTACTTCTGCGAAGATTCTGCATATTGATTGATATTGGTGGATTGTATGACAGAAGTTTGAGTAGAGTGGCCCTTTATGGTTGAAATGTTCTGAATTGGGCAGGTTGTCATTACTGGTTCATATCATATGATTTGCTTCATTGCTTAAAGGAAAAATGTTCAGAACTATAAATTTAAAACACACTCTAACAAGTGGTGCTGTATTATACAAGGGATATAATTCAGTTATTATATAGTATAATTAATACAGTCAGGAAGGTGAATCAAATAACTTTTGCATGGTTCTAAAAATGCGTGCAAGGAGCCTATGATTTGAAAACAGCCCAAAGGTAAACTTACCCTGCCACTGGCCAGATGCATTTTCTTTGAATGCAGGTTTCAATGTTTTGGTGAATGTGGGTTTCAAAGGTAGAGAAGTTTTAATGCTAAGCCTCTTTTCATTGTAAGACTATTGCTTTGTTTAGGTTTAGTAAATGTCTATCAGTGTTTGTGCTATAAAATTTTAAATAAAAGTTGTAAATGAAATCCAAATATCTGTCATCATTGTAGAAGTAAAGCATAAAACAGTATGCACACTGAAAGATTTGAACAGTGTCTATAACAAATGGGGAAAAATAGCCAAGTAATGGGACACTGGAATGGCTGCGTGGGTGGGGATGGGGGTAGGGTCGTGTGGGTGGGGCATCAGAGGAGGTGAGGTTTTGTGGGTGGGGCATCAGAGGGGGTGGGGTTGTGTGGGCGGGGCTTGGGTTTGCACCCCCCTGTAAAAAATCCTGCGGGCTCCCTTGACTACCATTTATACAAACCACTAGCGACCAGGCTGTGACACTGTGTGGTGATGTTCATTATACCTCCCCATGCCAGACTCACACAGTACCCTGACAGTGAGCATGTATTAGTAAATAAACAAGCCATGACATGGAACTGGAGACTAAATCAGGCAGCCTAAACAGCTCAAACATGGCTTCATCTGCCTGTCACAGCACTAAGATTCAGCGCACATGTATAATATGCACACATACAACATAGTCCATGCCATGAGCAGTAAAAAGCCCACAGTTAAGCCACTATGTGTAAAGCAGCCACTAATGACTATCCTTAGTATTAAAATGTCTAAAGTTAATTTCAACTGTAGGTAATGGAATATAAAGCAAAGGTAAGCTCCAAGGCTGAAATGAATATATTTATAAAACAATAAATCAGTGAACACTTTTGTCTGCATTACTAAACTTCATCAGACTGATTTATTACTATTTACTGCCATCCATAAATGCTGTTGAATCATATGACAGTCCAAAAATAGCATTACGTCAAAAACACATACAAATATAGATTTCCATGAAATTTTTCTTGCAGTGTTTCCTTTTTTTAAAGTACATTTAAATTGACTGTGGCATATAATCATGACACAACAACTGCTTTTCATTAGACTTGCAGTAATACTCTGTGTTGTGACTCATCTTCCCTGTTTTCTTTCTTAAAGTTTTGATCTACATGATCCAGTGTACAAAAGTACAAGGATGTGATATGAAGAAACTTGAGCGGGCCTGAGTGTATAAATATTTGGGATTTGATGAAGGATCAGCAATAAAACATGAACAAATGCAAATAAAACTCATTAAGGAGTACTTCAGATGATTAAACCTAATACTGAAAACAGCCCTGACATCTTAGAATAAAGTCCAAGCTACAGATCAATTTGATCTACTCGTTTTGACTTACAGTTTTGGTATGATTGACTGACACCAAAATTATTGGATCAGTTGGATAGAAAAACAAGAAAAATGCTTTACACTTACCAAATGATACATAAAAATCAGTGTATACCAAGATTATATATCCCTCATTCTGAAGGAGATATGGGCCTCCTCAAAACTGATTACATGTACAGATCTGCAACTGTAGGATTGCATACATATCTGCTGACCTCATCAAATCCAAACATAAGGAAAGTTTTAAAACATGAGGAAAATAAGTCAAAGCTGACCTCTCTGCTAAGTTTAGTAGAAGCATTCAGGTGGCAAGTGGAAATGGAAATCAAACCAGAGTAGACAAAAATCAAGAAAGAATGTAAAGACAGGGATCAGATGAGAAGAAAAGAAATGTGGAAAAACTGTAAATACAGTGGCAAGTATAGAGATCTCCTGGAATAACCTCATGTTGATTAGGAATTGATGTAAGAATGGTTAAGGAAAGGTGAATTGAAACCAAAGGATGAAAGGTTGATAATGGCAGCCCAAAATAGTGAACTACATACATGCTGGTTAAGTCCATTGAACATGTGGGTGAAACAGACAAAATTAGGTTCTGTAAAAAAAAAACTTGTTGCTGGGTGTAAACACTCATGGCAGAGGGTCTCTACACTGGAAAGAACAATAATGTGTCAAGATTGTGGCACTTGGGTTTGTGCAAACACTACAATATAGAAGTAGATGATAAGCATTAGAAAAATGAGCCACAAAGTATTATTAAGAATGATGAAGTATACTTCACATGGGATTACCCATTATCAACAATTCAAAAAACAGTTAAGAGAAAACCAGATATAGCAGTACATAAAAAAGAAAAAAGTAGCTCTGATTATTAAAATTGCTACATTTAATAATTACGATGTCTCATGTACAGAAAGATACAAAGTCATAAAATATCAGGATTTGAGGCAGAAACAAGCAAAATGTGGAAGAAGGATACCCAAACCATTCCAAATAGTAGTAGGAGCAATGAATCTTATAAAAAAATCTAGAGTCATATTTAGATATGTTGCCAATACAAGTAAATTCATTTGAAATGCAGAAGGAGTCAGTTTTAGCCTCATTGCAAGTGCTGCAAAGAGCACTCTTGACGAACATCAAAGATTGAAACAAAACTAATTTCATGTACTTTCATTATAACCTGACTTAGGAATGGAGTCCATTCCCATTCTGGTATTAGAAATCCAAAAATTTTGGAGAAATTAAACTCTCACTAAAAATCTTTTGAAATTTCCATATTGTGCTGTACTTGTAAAGGGTATTCACTATACTTTTATGTTTGACTTTCTTAACAATGCTTGCACTCCTGTTCCTTAACTTTCTGTTAGGCTTACCTAGATAAAATGAATCACAGGATGTGAAAACTGTTGCATATGTTAAGATTAGATTAAATTACTCTGAAAACCATAAAATTCACTAACTCACCAGATATCAAGTAATAACAGGGCATACTATAACAGCTGTATTAATATGCTGTTCTGTGAGTTAGAAGCAGGTAGCGTTTCAATGAACGTATATCTTTTATGAAATCTACTATATTTTTAGAAATTTCATCTACCACTGAAATTCACAGAGGTGTGGGAAAATCTACCCTTGGTTCATTTATCAGCGACAAGATTAAGGCTGACAGTTCATTGTTAAGTTACAGGAGTATGCATCCTCAATATTTAAAATAGAATATTGTCAAAATCCAAAATAAAAGACTGAGGGGAAGCCTCTCTTTCCATTCTTACATGAGTGCTAACCCTAACCCTGCTGCTTCTCCCAAACCTAGTCCCACATATGACCTTATGAAAAACTGTTTCTCTAACAATACTGCTATTCAAATACAAAAAATTATGACTGAAGGTTACGTGATTTTTTTCATTGCAAAAAAGAAAACATTCTTTCACTGTTTTTTTTTTTTTAATTGTAGTGAGTTTCAAAATCTAGAGATTGATGTAATTTGTATCAGAGTTTCTGTGGGTAGGTATATAACTTTTACCTTCAAATGGCCATAAATTCAGGTGGTTGTGTAGAAAGGAAGATCCAGAAAAAAAACAAAGTATTCAGCTGATGACAAAATGCTTGGATCTTGTTGTGTGAGATCACATTATAGTGGGGAGAGGGAATTTTCCTTTTTCCTGCTGTAGCACGATTTTGGAGTTAGGGTATACAAGCTGCAGGGGGAGGGGGTGGAACATCCCTTATGTGCATGAATTTAGGGGACCTTTGATGTATTTTTATTATCTGTTATGCATAAATGCCTTTTAATACCATTCATGAATTAATTGCTTGTGATTAGGTCGCATGTTCAGCATTTTGATTATTTAAACAAAATTGTTAGCTTGTGTTAACAGTTCTGAAGAAGTCCCACCAGCAGGGAGAAAGAGCTTGACCATTTTGGTTTTTGTCTTTGTTTTGTTAAATAAAATTTTTCATAATCTGCGCTTTCTCAGCCTTTATTTGAGCTTACATCCTCTTGATGTGCATATGTGTATGTGTACATTGTACATTGTATATGTGAGCCTTGTTGTATTCTATGCATTCCTTTTGTGGCTACACAGATTATGCTAGTTTGTTTTTTAAACATGAATTCTTACACACAACTAGCTGCCCATGTCTCTCCTTGACAACATCCTTCCTATTTTTCTCTTCTTTCATAAACCACTGTTATTATATAAACAGTAAACAAATCAACTTGTTTCATTTGGCAGGGTACATGCATTTGTCTACATAAAAAATCAGGAGAGCTTCTCAAGTACTAAATTTGATGATCGATGCAACACTTAACAGTCAAACACATGTTATTATATGCAGTGATGTATTCTTAACATGGCATGGCCATTCGGAAGTGTATTTTATCTGCTGGGATTAAAGAACTTTTGTCCCGGCCCCCCTTAAAATAACACATAAAGCCATTTCACAACATTTATTAATAATATTGGATAACAAACTTTATTCACATTAGAAAATAACAACAAATATCTTCATCAACTAACGATCTCAGGGCAGCGTACCTACTCACCCTGGCCAATTCAAACATCAGGTCAGTGTACCTACTCACCCTGTTACATCATCCACCAGGGCAGCATACCTACTCACCCCACAAACCTTAAATGGGCAGCGTACCTGCTCACCTCCTTTCAAACCAACCATTAACCAATGAATTTCATTTTATTCAAGTAGCATCCAACAACTCCCTTGCTCCCCAATTCCATGCATGACCACCTTCCCTTGAGGGGGAACAGAAGAGGGCAATCCTGTCCCTCTTCTCTGCCCTTAAACTAAGAAAAATTGTAAAAAAGAATTTAAAGGAAGGGATGGAGGGACGGACACCAACTCACGCCAAAATGTGACTACTTCATCTATTCTCCAATATAAATCCACTACTCTAAGTCCCTCCCTAACCTACATCACTTCCCCTAAGCTGTCCATCTATTTAACCCTTTATTATCTAAAACCCAATCCCTGTAACCTAACCTACCTAAATCAAAGCACTCTAATCCTTCACTCTTAATTTATATATCCCCCCACCCAAAACTACCTAAATGGGGCCCCGGACAAATTGGTTTGTCCCGGCCCCCCTTAAAATAAATCACACCAACACATAAAACCATTTGATGACCTTTATTAATAATATTGGATAACAAACTTTATTCAACTAGAAAATAACAACAAATATCTTCATTAACTAATGATCTCAGGGCAGCGTACCTACTCACCCTGGCCGATTCATACATTAGGGCAGCGTACCTACTCACCCTGTTACATCCTCCACCAAGGCAGTCTTCTTACTCACCCCACAAACCTTAATTGGGCAGTGTACCTGCTCATCTCCTTTTAAACCAACTATTAATCAAAGAATTTCACTTTATTCAAGTAGCGTTCAACAAATCACTTGCTTCCCAATTCAATGCATGATCACCTTCCCTTGAGGGTGAATAGAAGAGGACAATCTTGTCCCTCTTCTCCACCACCAGTCTGCTCCCAGGCTATCCCCCTCCTAATCCATAACCTCCACCATACCTTCTAAAAACAACTTCAAGTGAAGGTTAAACAAATCCAACCTAACCTCATTCAAATGTACCCCATCCGCTCGATACCAAACATCATCACCATCCAAAAAATCTCTATGTTCAATAGCATGCATCCCCAAAAACTCTTAATTACCTAGCCAATCTCTGATTAATAAACCTCATAGCCTGTTCAATAGCCTGATAACTATGAGCATTCCTCCAACTCAAATGAGGAACTAACTCTGACCAAGCAATACACATCCCTGGGTACAATGTCTTCAACCTCAACAAATCCTATAAAATAATATCTACCAACCGCTTCTTAGAAAGAATTCCAAGATCATTGCCTTCCAAATGAATCACTAATATTCTAGGATACCCTACCCTCAATTTTACCTGTTCAAACTCATACATCAACCTGTCCCATATAAGACCCCTAACCCCATGCCAAGTCACTGACTATCCTAAATGAGACAAACCTAAATTTTTACCATTCTCCCTAACCAATGCACATTCCCCTGCCCAGTGGATATACGAATGACCCAGGATGACAATCTGCTTTCCTACAAAAGAAGAAAAGAAAATTAATAATCAAATCAACAAAAGTTATCTAATATATGATAAACATGCATTTGAAAACTACCTCCCCACCCTTTTAATAACTTCAATGGAACTGCCCACCCTAGCTAAATCTGAAGCCCTACCAATTCGAAAGGAATGAGCTACAAACCTATTCACTGGAAAACTCATGCAACAAAAAACTCTCCTAATGAGATGTATGAATCTACTGCTTGTCACAGAATTCCCATCCACCGTACAGAAAACCAAATCAGACAAACTCCCTATCCGCCTCCTTCTGAATTCCTTGGCCCACCTTACTGGACAAAGGCTAACATTCTTATCCGACTTGAGCACCACTACTGAACCTTTCTCCAATTGATTTGTCTTAGTCTTCTGCAAACCAGTAATAACCACCCCAGCACCTATCATTACATTCTTCCAGCATAACAAACCTAGCTACTCAGAAACACAGAAGACACCAAAATATAACCATACACACAATGTGCCCCACATAACATAATCCAAAGAACCACCTTGTAATAGCGCTAATCCTTTCAACAAAACTTTCAACACTGCCCTCGTCAGTGGCCATCTCATATCCCTACATTCCCCATCCAATTTCTACTACCTCTCAACATACGTCCTACTGTCCATGACTTTGTAAAATCCTGCAATCCCAATACCCGAGCAAAGATGCTAATGGCAGCCAAATCCACAATAACAGTCTGCAGAGCCTTACCTAACCCCCAAGCTAGAGCTAAATAACGCAGTAACAATTCTTCCAACCACACCTCTTCCTCTTCTGGCAACTGCAGAACAAACTGATCAAATTCACAAAGCGCCCTACCATAAGCGTTCCTTGTAGAGACAGCCCAAGAATGATGCACCAACTTCTTGGCTACCTCGACCCAATGTTCCACACCACCTCTGGCAGGATTTCCAGAACTTCTTCTGCCCCTATAGCCAACAGCCGAAACCTGCAAAACTAAAATCAGGACAAGCTATCAGCAATGTCATTCTTTACACCAGGCACTCGCACTACTGTAAATGAAAAATTTGTTAACAGACTCTGTAAAACCAATTTACGTAAGACCAACAATAACAATTCTGACTTAGCCACCTTCTTTTGTAAAACCCACACCACTACCATGTTATCAGAATGAAAAACTTGTCCTGTAAATGATCCTTCCAAACTGCTGAAGCTACCCAAATAGGCATCAACTCTAAAAAGCCGCATCATCTTTCCATTCCTCCTTCCAAGATTGAGGCCATTTAGCTGCAAACCACTGCCCTCCAAAGTAAGCCCCCACACCAATGCACCCAGCTGCATCCATGAATAACTGAAGTTCCTTCTGCCTCACCCAGTCTGACTGCCAAAAAGAAATCCTGTTAAATTGTCCCAAGAAAGAAGACCACAACAACAAATCCTCCTGAACCAACTTGGTCACCATAACCCAATGGTGTTTACTCCTGCCTCCTTTAAACATAAACACCACTGACCTACAAAAAGTACGCCCTGGATGTACCGTTTGGCAGGCAAAATTCAAATGTCCCAACAACTCCATGATTGCCCAAATCTGTACCTTATCCTTAGCCACAACCAACCTTATCACCGTCCTCAGTCTCTCTATCTTATCCTCAGGCAAAGAAAACAGTCCCCGGTCAGCATCCACCATTAATTCCAAAAATTCTAATGCCCTAGCTGGACCTTCCATCTTATGCTGGGACAACAGTACCCCCAGTTCCTCACACATGCTCATAAATTCCTGAAGACCTTCCTGGGCCCCTGACCATCCTTCACCAACTAACAGAAAATCATCCAAATAATGAACTGCCTTCTGCATTCCCACCCTCTGCTGCCATACCCAATGTAACACTGTACTGAACTTTTCAAATGTTACACATGCCACAGACCAACCCATTCACATGGCTTTGTCAAAATAATATTTGTCACCCACCTCCATCCCCAGCAATGGCCAGTCATCCTGCCTGATTGGCAGCAAGCGAAAGGCAGACTCAATATTCACCTTTACCAACCATGGCTCCTGAAACTCCTTAATCACCTTGATGGCATCATCCAAGGGTGCATAATGAACCTTGACCTCCTCCTTTGCAATGAAATTATTAACTGAACCCCCTTCTGGATAAGACAAATGATGTATCAACCTAAACTTCCCAGCTTGTTTCTTTGGCACTAACCGCAAGGGTGACACCTTGCAATTACTAAAAGGTGGACTGTTGAAATGACCCAATAAATGGCCAGCCTACCACTCCTTCTCCACCAATCCCTCCAATGTATCTTCTTTACCTCAACCAAAGCACAGACTCTTGCAACTCACCCCATTTCCCACCACAATAGACTTAACAGAACCCCCCCCCCCAATGAAACCCTTGTAATATCTCATTTCTAATCGTAAGGTCAGGAAAACCTTGGAGCATGCCACATACCACTTCCACCTTAATGGGGAAAGACCCCCCCCCCTTCCCTTATTCCCTTTAAAGAATCCACTTCTCTTGGACCCATGAAAAGTACCTCTACCCCTTACAGCTTGAAACCCTTGAGTGGAGGGAAACCCACCCTCACTGACCATAAAATTTGAACTCAAAACAGTGAGGCCACGGCGACCACAGTGAATGGCTGAATGACATCCTCCACACCGTGAACAAGCATGTAAGAATTTGCATCCTACCCAAGAATAACAGCCACTATTGAAAGACCAACACACACCAACTCCATCTCCCCCATTTCACAGTCTATTAAAGCTACCATAACTATCCATCATAGTGGCCAACCATATATCAAGATGACAAACCTCCCAGTGTAGCGAATGATCCACTGCCTTCCGTTTGTGGAAATACTGATCATACCTCAACCAAGCATTCCCTGGCCATAACCATTGTGCCTCCTGAATTGTAAGACAATAACTCAGAAGGGGCAAAGCCAATGACCCATCCTTCTCCAGATGCACAGCCATGTAGTAAATAAAACCTACCACCCAATTATTCCATGACCTGGCTGAATTTTTCCTATCCTTTTCCTACCCAATGCCACCAACAAATCCTTACTATTAGCCAACTCTGCCTCCACTAACCACTGCACCCCTTCCGCATCAATTAACTCAAGTACATCAGCATATTCCCCTTTCCAAATTTTTTTCTTTTACTGATGCTGGAATGTACAGGATCAAAAAGACAACTCCTGACCCTTGTCCCAACATGAGTGGCTAGCCAGTCCCCTGACCAAAGAACAAATGCAGGACCTATGTTCGAACCTAATGCCGAACTATCTCCTGACCCTGCACTAACCCCATTCACATCCCCCCCAGAGTACCAGGATGCATCTGCCACCTCCATCTGTGCACACCCCAGTGCATGCCATTCTCTCCCGGGGACCCTACCTATGAGTTTCCCTTCATCTTCACTCACTCCCACATCCTCACTACTCATCTCCCCTGCCAAAACCTGCTGAAGTAAAAACATTACCTAGGCCTCTGTCTTGAGACCTGCTTGGAGCTGATGACCACCTCCTTCTCTGTATGCTGCCTTTCCCCCCCAAGCTGAAGCTCCCGACATGGAATGTCACCTCTTCTGACCTGGTGCCTGCTCCTGCTCCGTCACTGCCTCAGACATTGATACCTCTTGGAAGAATTCCTCTGCCTGAGCCACACTGGCCTGCTAATGCTGATGCAGTCCCAGTAAGTTAGCTATCTGCAAGAAAAGAGATAAACAAAACACACACATTAATTACCTAGCAAACCACTGCCCCCACATGCACCCCCTGGCCTGCTCTACCAAGCACTAAGTCCACAAAGGCACGCTTTCATAACTAATGAGCCCACCCAATCTTGAACCCATGGTCCTATACCACATGGTCAGCATAATGAGCCACTACTCCATGTGAAATATATTTTTTCTACCTCCCTTCCTTCCCCTACCCAGACCCTATCTGTTGGGCACCATGGGTGCTCACCATACCACCCAACTGTATGATTTTCACAGCATGTTCAGATTTCCTCATATGTTTGGTGTATTCTTCTCAAAATCTGCATCCTCTATCAAGATCAGTTTTAAAGTTCGTAAGAGCAATATTTCAAATCCCTCCCCAACTGTCCCACCAGCATGTTTGACTTTGGCTAAGTTATGCTTTAAGGGGTTGAAAAGGTATAGCACTCACCTGCCTGGGACACCCCTCAGGCATTCACCCCAACCGTACTCTCATGCAGCCCCCTAGCCACCCTGGCCAGCTCATAACTCACACATACCAACAATTGCACACACATCAAAGCCCCAACACACCCACACACATGCATGTGCACACACACCCCTGCAACTGCACTGTAAACCCTCTTGGACCAGCCATTCCCACTGCCAATCTTTTCTTTTTCTTTTTTTTTTTAATTATATCATGCCATGAGACCACCAAGGAACCAAAAGACAAACCCAGCCACACCAGACAAGGTAAGCTATGCATCAAACTCAAAGCCAGCCATGCACCACATTCCAACCACCTACTCACTGCTCATACAGAAAACTCCCGTCTCTTCACCTTATCCCCATATGCCAAAATGTGATTACTTCCTCTATTCCCCAATATATACATCCACTACTCTAAGTCCCTCCCTAACCTACATCACTTTCCCTAAGCTCTCCATCTATTTAACCCTTTATTATCTAAAACCCAATCCCTGTAACCTAACCTACCTAAACCAAAGCCCTCTAATCCTAAGTTCAGGACTGTATTCTTTAAGTTATGAAAAACTACCTAATTTATTGTACGAATGTTAGTACTATATTATAAAATCACAAGTAGGGTGTGTGACGATTGTGCCCTGGCCCAGCAATCAAGGAGCCTCAATCCTCACCACTAACACCAGAGAAGTTGTCTCCTAGAAGAGGAAAGGATAACTAATTCACACAGTAAAGTACAATTTCCCTTAAGTGCACAGAGAGATCACAGGCAGTCTGGGGCTGGTTCCTCCGTTGCCCACCAGGTTCCCAGTAAGACTCCCCACTGATACAGTTATAGGATCCAGGTCTCAGACTAACTGGGCAAGCTAAAACCTCCTGTACCCTCTCTGTCCAACCAGTGCTTCGTGTCCCTGCCAAGTAGCTGACACAACACACACACACACTTTGAGATAAGTATTTATACAACTTCACAGACACTCCTGGGAAAGGCTGACAGAGATTCTCCAACTGTGCACCTTTACCCAGACTATACAGTAGTAATTACTGCCACCACCTAGTTAATAATATCAGCTACTAAAAGGCCCTTAAAGGGTGTCCAGTTATTTCTGTGCAATATTAATATCCAATGGTAGTATGACTAACAGTCAAGGCTTACTTTAGAGTGGCCTATTACAATAACCTCTGTAAATATGCAATGTATTCTAGAGCTTAACTCTACAGAAAGCAGCCACAGGTAGAAGGTTTTAAAAATATTTAATAATAAATAATTAAAACACAAGACAAAACTAATAGACCACAGATATATCTAAGAGTTCACAGATCACAAGGAAACTTAAACTAATACAGTAGGACAGGTCTGATTTCAATGAAAAATACCTAATTAATCTTTAATAGCTTTAACTATTCCTACAAGATATCACAGTGCTAAAAACTTACATGTGAGCATAAGCAGAGTGCCGGTAAGTTGGATAACAAGATCAAAATGCCTCCAGTCTCTGAGACATAGTTTATAAAACATCACTAACAAACATGTCTCTGGGTCCTCCCCAGATTACATCATGTTGACACAGGTTTTCCCAGTATTTATATTGTATCATCTTGACACCTGCTCTGAGTTCCCAGGCTAATAGAAACCCCATTTACATTATTTAGCAAGCTAACACCTGCGCAGGAGAATGTTGTTGTTGTTGTTGTTTGTCTTTCGGCTTTACAACACAAAAAAGGCATTTCACATATACACTCTAGCAATTAGTACTTATTTAACACAATAGACAAAATGTCTTCAGCCAGCATGACCGGAACCAACTTTAAAGATCAAAGAATGTCATAAAATCACTTCAATTTCAAAAGACACATTTGAAAGGCTTGACTTAGTTTTTCTTTACAGCAAGGGGACAATGTTGTAACAATCTTGAAGTTCAGATTTTACAGTGTTTTTCTTTCATTTAAAAACACACGCCTGTATTTCACATGTATTTATACAAATGATAGAATTATGTATTAAATTCTATTTGACTAGGCTGGCAGCCTTCGTCCATCTCTCCCCAATCGTCACATCTTTTCCCCCCTGGGGAACTCAAGCAAGTGTTTCAAGTGCCCCTTGAGAAACATTGCCTGAGAGTGTCAGGTCTATCTGGGTGTACCTCACCTCATTCCCTGTCTTGAGAGCCCATCTGCATTGGTGTTGCTGCACTGACATATCATATACTTGCAACCCCAGACTCCATCTTAGCAACTTGGCATTTTGCTGACTGGCTCTGTTTAACCATGTTAGAGGGTTGTGATCTGTCATCACAATGAATTTTCTTCCATACAGATAAGGCTGAAGTTTTTGTAGTGCCCACACTATGGCTAGACATTCTTTTTCTACCACTGCATAGCATTCTTCCCTGGGTTGGAGCTTATGTGAGGTAAACCACTGGGTGCTCTTCTCGCTCTGAAGAAATCTGGATAAATACAGCCCCCACCCCAAAGTTTGAAGCATCCACCTGCACAACAAATTCTTTGCAATAGTCTGGACTGACTAACACAGGGGGTCCTCCCAAAGATTCCTTAAGCTTCTGAAATGCCTGTACACATGCTGGGGTCCACACTACCTTATCTGGCCTGCTCTTCCTTGTCAGGTCTGTGAGGGGAGCAGCTATGATATTATAACTGGGAACAAATTTTCTGTAGTACCCTGCTGTCCCTAATAATGCCCTCACCTGCTTTTTGGTAACAGGTACAGGCCATACCTGAATAACTTCCACTTTGGCAGGTTCTGGCCTTATCTTACCACTCCCCACACTATGTCCTAGGTAGGAGACCTCTGCCATACACACCTGACATTTGCTCGGCTTAACGGTCAACCCTGCCCTCTGTTGTCTGCCCAGCACTTCCCTGACATGCTGAAGGTGTTCTTGCCAGGCATGGCTGTAGATAGCAATATCATCCATGTAAGCAAGGACAAACCCTCCTGCTCCTGCTAAGATATGATCTACCAGCCTCTGGAAAGTCACTGGGGCACTCTTCATCCTAAAGGACATCTTTGTGAACTTATACAAGCCAAAAGGAGTCACAAAGGCTGACTTCTCTCTAGCACTGGGAGTCAAGGGCACCTGCCAGTAACCCTTGGTAAGATCAATGGCTGTAAGATACTTAGCCCCACCCAGCTGCTCTAGGACCTCATCTGTCCTTGGTATGGGGTAAGCATCTGACGCTGTGTGACTATTTAATTTCCTGTAATCCACACAGGACCTGGTGCTGCCATCCTTCTTTGGCACCTGTACCACTGGTGAGGCCTAGGGACTGTTGGACTCTTGAATCACCCCTAGTTCCAACATCTCCTGTACCTCCTCCCTCAGAGTCTGTTTAACTCTTTCAGGCACCCTGTAAGGCCTGATAGGCCTTTGGGTTCCTGTATCCACCTGGTGCTGCACCATGTGGGTGCTCCCTGGTTTCCTAGTGAACACGTCCCCAAACTCCTGCAACACTGCTCGGATTTCTCGAACCTGGGTAGGAGATAGCTGCTGGGACATTGCTATTCCTTCCACCGAGGTGTCAGCCCGAGCCTCACTGAGGAGATCGGTCCCCAGATCTCCCTCAGACTCCTCCTGCAATCCACTGCAAATGCACAGCACAAGGGCCTCCCTATCATGGTAAGGTTTCAGCATGTTAACATGGTACAGTTTGTGCCCCTGCCATCTGTCTAGCACTTCCACCATGTAGTTAACATCACTTACCTTTCTTACCACTTTGTAGGGTCCCTCCCAAGCTGCTTGCAGCTTGTTGTGTCTGACAGGAATGAGAACCATTACCTGCTGCCCTACAGCATACTCTCTAGCTTGAGCATTCCTGTCATACCACACCTATTTCTGTTGTTGGGCTTCTGCCAGGTTCTCCTGGGTCAGGCCCATGAGTTCCCTGAGCCTTGACCTGAGGTTCAGGACATATGCCACAACAGACTCCTTGTGAGACTCACACTTACCTTCCCACTCATCTCGAATTAAATCTAGAGGTCCCCTCACCCTATGCCCATACAGCAACTCAAAGGGTGAAAAACCCTGTGTATTCCTGGGGAACCTCTCTGTAAGCAAAAAACAGATGTGGGGCAAATATTTTTCCCACTTCCTCTTAAACTGATCTGCAAATGCCCGTAGCATGGACTTGATTGTAGAGTTTAACCTCTCAACATGACCATTAGTCTGGGGATGGTAGGGGGTGGTCTTTATGAGCTTCACCCCACAGGACTTCCACAGACAGGCCAGCAGGTCTGACATAAAATTGGCACCTCTGTCAGACAGTATTTCCTTTGGGAAACCTACCCTGTTGAAAATCTCTAGCAAAGTATTTGCCACCTTCTCGGCCTCAGTGGAGGACAAAGCCACTGCCTCAGGGTATTGTGTAGCATAATCTACAATCACTAGGATATACTTTTTCCCCTTGGAACTTGAGATACTCAGTGGACCCACAATATCCATAGCTACCCTCTGAAATGGCTCCTCAATCACAGGCAAAGGTATCAAAGGAGCTCTCATCTTGTCTCCTGCCTTGCCTACCCTTTGGCACTGCTCAGAGGTCCTGCAGTACCCTGTTACATCTCTGGAAATTCCAGGCCAATAGAAGTTTTGCATAATACACCTCTTTGTATGTTTTATGCCCATATGACCTGCAAATGGAATATCGTGAGCTATGGCTAGAAGCGCCAGATGGTAAGCTATAGGCACTACCAACTGCTGTACTCTCTCACCTTCTAACCTTCCCTCAGGGGTCCACTCTCTATACAGTAACCCTTTCTTCCAGTATACAGATTCCCCCTTCCCTTGAGAATCAGGTGCCTCCCTAGCTACCTGCCTCAGGCCTTGCAATGTAGGGTCTGAGAGCTGAGCCTGTCTCAAGTCTCTCCTTGTAACCATTGCCAGCCCCCCTTCCACAGGAAGTCTGGTATCCTCTGACAGTGATGCCTCACTGAGAGCCTGGGTACTACTACTCACCTCTACCTTTGCAGTTACCCTGTCCAAGGGAACATAAGTACCCACAAGCAGCTGTGGCTCACATTCAGTCTCACTGCTACAGCTTAGCTCAGTCCCTGAAGTAACCACCTCAGCAGTCCTGGCTGCAAGTATGCAGTCTGTCTGGGTCTTCCCCAGGCTACCAGACCCACATGCCTGTCTCCTAGCCTTACTGCATGTAACTGCATGAGTACATAGTACTGCCTCATCCAAATCCTTCCCTCTCAGGACATCTGCAGGATGGCAGTTCCATACCCCTGTTGTCTCAAGACAACCTACTATTTGCATTTTGTCTTTTCCACTTACTGGCTCCCTCACCTTTGGTTCTCCACCTTGCCTCCGTGGACATCTGTATGCCATATGGCCCCACTGGTTGCATTCAAAACATTTAACCCTAGCTCCTGGATGTGTACCTGGACTAGTGGCTTCCCCTGCTACTGGTGGATTCTGTTGGGGCAGTCTGTGCTGCCCATCATGGGTTCTTTTAGACCCATGAGCAGTACTGGGGGTTTTCTTTCTGTGCATGGCTGTCCTGCTGGCCAGGTATAGGTCTCCCTTCTTCCCCAACTCCTCTGAAGTAGCACACTGTCTATCAGCTAACCAGATCCTCATGTCCTCAGGCAAAGTGCTAGGGGCTTGTTCCATTACTGAAAGGTCTGCCTGCCCTTCAAAAGTGGTGACCTGACATCCACTTACCCAGCTATGAAAATAAGTGCTCAGTTCAACAACATATTCACATACATTTTCATCTGCCTTGCGTCTATGCTCACAAAACTTTTTCCTATGCATTTCAGGTGTTAGCTTAAAACATTCTAATAAATGTCATTTTACAGCAGTATAATCAAAACTGTCAGTGTCATGCATTTTTGCTTAGGAAGTTTCAGCTTTATCACAGAGTAAGGGGGTCAGGAACCGTACCCAAAGCCTTTGGTCAATGTCATACTGTTTACATACCCACTCAAACATATGAATGAAGCTATCAAAATGATCCCCCTCTTTAAACTGTGGAAGAAATTTGCTGACCTTTTGTGCTACTGGGGTCCGGTTACTCCTTCCCCATTACCTCCATAACTCTGGTGAAGAGTCAGCATTTCCCTCTCAGGCTTTCTCTGCCGTTCCTGTTCTTCAGCTTCTAGGCTCCTCATTCTGTCAGCTGCTTCCAGTTCCATATACCTGGCCAACAACTCATGTCTCTTTAGTTCCAGCTGGATTTTTAAGTCCACTGCAGAAAGGTTGAGCTGTCCATTCTCCGAGGATATTGTATCTCCACTGTCAGTCTGATTGCCCTCCAGGCTGCTGTCTTCTGATGCAGCTGTAATCAAGGCTGCAATCAGGTCTTCTTTAGTCAGGTTTCCATGCAACAGTCCCCTAGCCTGGCACATCTCCACCAGCTGGCTCCTTGTCAGCTTTCCATACTCTTCCACCGACATGCTGCCTGCTCACCCTGACTAACACTAAGCTAACAAAAGAATTAAAACAGTTGTGATCTGAACTCTGACACTACGTGGCTGTTTTAGAGTACAAAACACTTTTAGAGATCACTGTACATAAGCTACAGGAGTTCATTCTACCCACACCACTACAAGCCAATTAGTATGTGAAGTAGATCCCACCACTGCCAAACACTTGTAATGACCATGCCCTGGCCCAGCAATCAAGGAGCCTCAGTCCTCACCATTAACACCAGGGAGATTGTCTACTAGAAGAGGAAAGGATAACTAATACACACAGTAAAGTACAATTTCCCTTAAGTGCACACAGATATCACAGTCAGTCTGGGGCTGGTTGCTCCCTTGCTCACCAGGTCCCCAATAAGACTCCCCACTGGTACAGCTATACGGTCCAGGTCTCAGCCTAACTGGGCAAGGTAAAACATCCAATACCCTCTCTGTCCAACCAGTGCTTCATGTCCATGCCAAGTAGCTGACACAACACACACACTTTGAGATAAGTATTTATACAACATCACAGACACGCCTGGGAAAGGCTGACACAGATTCTCCAGCTGTGCCCCTTTACCCAGATGATACAGTAGTAATTACTGCCACCATCCATTTAATAATATCAGCTACTAAAAGGCCCTTAAAAGGGTGTCCAGTTATTACTGTGCAATATTAATATCCAATGGTAGTATGACTAACAGTCATGGCTTACTTTAGAGTGGCTTATTACAATAACCTCTATAACTATGCAATGTATCCTAGAGCTTATCTCTAAGCAAAGCAGCCACAGGTAGAAGGTTTTAAAAATATTTAATAATAAATAATTAAAACACAAGACAAAACTACTAAACCACAGAGATATATAAGAGTTCACAGATCACACAGAAACTTAAAATAATACAGTAGGGCAGCTCTGATTTAAAAAATAAATACCTAATTAATCTTTACTAGCTTTAGCTATTCTTACAAGATATCACAGTGCTAAAAACTTACATATGAGCATAAGCAGAGTGCTGGTAAATTGGATAACAAGATCAAAATGCCTTCAGTCTCTCTCTGAGACATAGTTTATAAAATACCTCTAACAAACATGTCTCTGAGTCCTCCCCAGATTACATCATGTTGACACTCAGGTTTTCTCAGTATTCATATTGCATCATCTTGACACCTGCTCTGAGTTCCCAGGCTAATAGAAATTCCATTTACATTATTTAGCAAGCTAACACCTGCACCGAGGAATACAACACTAAAAGGCATTTCACATATACACTCTAGCAATTAGTCCTTATTTATCACAATAGACAGACTGTCTTCAGCCAGCCTGACCGGAACCAACTTTAAAGATCAAAGAATGTCATAAAATCATTTCAATTTCAAAAGACACATTTGAACGGCTTGACTTAGTTTTTCTTTGCAGCAAGGAGGCAATGTTGCAACAATCTTGAAGTTCACACAGTGTTTTTCTTTCATTTAAAAACACACGCCCACGTTTTACATTTATTTATACAAATGATAGAATTATGTATTAAATTCTATTTGACTAGGCTGGCAGCCTTCGCACATCTCTCCCCAACCGTCACAGGGTGCTACAGTTTAACACTGCCACATACTGTGACACAGCATCTGGTGCCATGTACTACAGACTTTGCTGACAGGCTGTGGCAGACAGCTAAAACTGGTATGTGGCTCTGGTGGGCATATATATAAGTAGGTTATACGTGGGTTATAACTAATGACAGGCCTATGAAATGTAGTCATGCTCTGTATATAGACAGTACTGTTTCATATATACTTACACCAATGATGTATAGATGTCCATTACTGTGTTTTAACTTCATATACAGAAGGAATATTAGACTACATGTATAGAATGGGTACATCTCCCCGTGCCTAAAAACACAATATTCATCCTTATGGAGCATTATTTCTATACATTGTTGCATGCAAACACAGTGAGGGTGGTGGTACTTTCATGTGTATTGATTATCTGAACAGCCCTAAGCTGTAGGACACTGATATCTCTCTCTCTCTCTCTCTCTATATATATATATATATATATATATATATATATATAAATACATGGGTATACTTTTTTGGTCGAATTACATTTGGTCAAAAATTATTTCAGGCAGTTCACTTCACCGAAAATGCATTTCACTGAAAACCCATTTGGTCGAATTCCATTTGGTCAAAAATGGAATATAGCCCCTGCCCCACTGCAGTGCGACCCTGGAGTAAGAATATAAAGAACCCCCCCCAAAAAAGAAATCTAAACTAGTTCTGTTCATATCTCTTAAACTTTTAGAGCAAGAAATCTCAACAAAGCTGATTTTGTACCACTGTTCTTTTACATGTATTTCATTTGTGAATTTTGAAATTGTAAATGTCTATTTTCATATTGTAATGTCTGGATTGTTTCTCCTCAGGTCTCCACTGAAAAAAGGATATCTACAGAGTTAGACAAACCCGGTTAACAAATGTCAAATAAATAAAAAAATAATGGGGGAGGGGAGACAAAGGCCTAAAAATAGGAACAATTTTTAAATATTGCTCTTACAAACCTAGAAAGTTGATAGAATAACAGGTTTTGCATTAGCATAAATTTTCTGAAGTGTATGAAGTCTGAAATTTGAAATATGTCATTGTTTTCTTACTTCAGTCCTCAATGATTTGCCAACAATTCACTAGAAAAATAAAATTTTATGAGGAAAAACCTAAAAACATGAAGAAAAAATGTGGACAGTTAAGAGGTATGGTTCTGTTTAACCCTAAGCAGTCCTCTCACCAGAATATTGTTTTCAGGATAACCTCCATCAGTTGTATCAAAATTGGACTACAAACCCACACAAAACTTCTAGATATCATAAATGATAATGGTTTGAAATTTGAATTTCATCTAAAGCAATCTACAAATATCTATCTATACAAACCTAAAATGTGGCACATTTTATTCCAGATTACACTAGAAAAACAATTGCCACAATTTACCTAGTCCCATCCCATCTACACAGTGCTCTTATTTTTATTAATCTGCAAGCCAGAAAATCCCACCTACTTGAACAATGCTACAAAAAAACAACAAAATATCCCATAAAGAACACACCACTGCTTAACTGTAAAACAACTCCAGTAGACTGAACTGCAACATACTCAAACCTTCACCCTATTAGTCATTACCTACAGCCTAAACTACAAATTAGGTAAATGCCTCAGCATTAGCAGCATAATTCATCACTACTCTGCCAACAGAACCCTTCGCTCCACAAACACATATTACTAGTCAGAAAATCTATTAACTCTGCAGATGAATCCTTGTGCTCCTCCTATATATCCAAAATCTGGAACTCAATTCCACTCACCCTAATACACACTCACAACATTTAAACATCTTAAACAACACCTTAAGGAAACATGGTCACATTCATTCTATTCACCAGGTTAATAAATACCTCATCTCCTTAATACCCACTACATTTCATCCTGCAAATACCAAAAAATATCCAACCACAGTTAATAATTCTTATTGGCATTCTTTAATCTACCTTCTTCTGGCTACCAGCTGTTTTTTATGAATCCTCTTCAGCTACCACTGCCATACTTTTTCTGTGAACCCCCTGGGTTACCACCTGCCCATCTTTGTGCAGAACAGTCCCTATTTGGCCAACTGTGTTTTGAAAAAGAAAAAAAAAGAAAAATTGCAAAAGTCTTTAGATGTTAGGAAAAAATAATATTTTCTAAAGTTTCTTCATCATTTGCATAAAACATTTATTTTTGTATATGAAACATTGAATATAATATGAAATAGCATAAGTAACACAAATGTGATGAGAATAAGCTCTTATTTTGGCAAAAGAGTGACGTTCAGTCCTTGTTAGTGGTTTTGGATTTGACCTGCAAGATCTCACTTTTCCACGAATAATGTCCCACTTTGGGCATCTAAGAAGGCAACAACACTAACCCCTACATTAAACCGTCTCACTGGCACATCTCATCAAACTTACTTCACTATGTTGTTCTTTCAGCTCAGAGCTTAGTAAATCTGCATCTGTTTACTTCCGCTCTACTCTAATTCACCATCTACTAATTACAACAATTTTTCTGTACCTTTAAACAACTCCTTGCATCCCTCTAACATCCACCTAGGGAAGCCAAATCACTCATTTATGAAGTTATACATAAGGCTAAACCTAGAATCCAATTTTTGTTGTTAATTTCTAACAAAAATCTCACTCTCCATCTCTCATGTTGCTGATTAATTAATGGCTGTAGCCATGTTTGTAATATGTACAATGGAAATGACATATTTCTGTATTGTGGTAGCTCTACTTAGTTGTTCTTAATGTTCAAGATATTTTCTTTTTCTGTTTTGGATTAATACTTAGGGCTATAAACTCATTGGTGTAACCTGGGCTTTTTGTCATCTAACCAATAACTATCAGTTGTTTGTATTGTTCATAGGTTCATAGATAAGTACTAGGTTAGCTACCCTTGTGGGCCACTTTGCTGAGACCTGTCCTGTTTGGCATATTCTTTTCTGAAGTAAAACCCAGTATCAAAGAGCTCTGGCTAACTAGGTTTGCAGACACTTTAAGCCTAGCCAGTTGCCCCTTTTGTGCCAGAATTAACCTATCTCATTTTGTTAGAGACTGACCTTAACAGTCCCATACTTGATAATTATATATTATCCCTGGGTAATGTGAGGGGACCCATGCATGGGATAAACCTTTCAGGAGCTGCTTCTGTCCATTAGTACTAAGGGGGAAGTCCTGGAGTATATTTTTTGTTTCATATCCATGGATCCAAGCAGTGCTTGAATATGAACAGGGATGTATTTTGTTTTCTGTGTATGGGGAATCTGTTCCAGAGCAGTGGTATCTTCTGTGCGATACATCTGTATTTCCAAACCACTCTGTTGATGTTGCAGAAGAAGTTTAGATTCCTAAACTGAGTATTTCTGATGCCATTTGATTTGCTGATATACAGTAAATCCATCAGTATTCTGTTGGGGAATGCCTTGTGTGCCAGACACAGGTCACCTCTTGGCAGTCTGTAGGATACCAAGTATAGTTACAGGGCTTTGAGACGGTCCACGTAGGACATACTGTTTAAGCATTTATCATTTTAATAAGGTATCTCTGTGGAAGTTCCAATTGTTGCATGTGTATGGGCAGATAGATGAAAAGGGGGCATTATATTCAATGACTGGCCTAATGAGGGCTGTGAAAAGGGGGACAATGACATCCCCAGATCTAGACACAGCTCCTTTGTTTAGAAGTTGTGCAGTATAGAAGAAGTTTCATACAACAGTGGACACATGTTGGTCAAAATTTAGGTCAATGTCTGCATAAATTCCCAAATCCTGAACAAGTGTGTCAGCTCTTAGGTGCATAATTGTCAATGCAGTAGTTCTCTGGGGTAGATGACTTCCCAAAAGATACAGTAATGCATTTTTTAGCATTCAGTTTCATTCCATGATTTTGGCACAAGTTATTTATTTGGGACAAACCTTCCTGCAGGATGGTTAAGTCATTTGGGTATTGAATGACTGCTGCTAGCTTGCAGTCATCTGCAAACCTAGTTAGCCAGAGCTCTTTGATATTGGCTTTTACTTCAGAAAAGAATATGCCAAACAGGACAGGTCTCAGCAGAGAACCATTGGGTACTCCACTGGTGACTGGCCTCCTTGTAGAGGTAGCTTCCTCTACTTTGATTATCTGCATCCTATTTGTGAGTCAGTTGACAATACAGAGGGTGATATAAGGGTTTATTCCAAGTTTAATTAGCTTTTCTGTCATACCTGAGTGGGGAATTGTGTTAAAAGCTTTGGCCAGGTCGAAGTGTGCAATGTGCACCATTTTGCCTTTATCCATTGCTTTGTTGACCTTTTCAAAAAATTCCACTTGGTTGAGTAAGCATGACCAGCCCTTGATGAATCCAAACTGAGATGGGGTCATTCTTTGGAGGTTTCCTGTGTTCTGATTGATTAGTTTCATGATAAGTCTATGTTTTTTCGCTTTTTGTTGTTGTTAGACTTACACTCCACTTTCTTACAGCAACCTTTTGTAAAATGAATGTATGTATTTTGAGCAGAGCTTTTCTCTCAGGGTCTCCACTGGAAAAGGGGACTTTGTGCCCAGTTGGATTATCCCAATAAACAAATGCTAATAAATAAATACATGTGCATAATGTGACATATCTGAAAGCTGAATTTTTTGCAGGTGTGTTTGACATTTGAGCTGCAGTATATGACAAACTAGACAGACCTGTTGGCTACCTTCTCTTAGTAAATGTGTGTCTGGAAGAAATTAAGTTTCAGTTTAGCCAGTAAAACATTGACTAGGTGCTTTGCGTCTAATGAATTTGTTCAAACGTATCCGGAAGCAAATTAAAAGGGAGTATGTTTAGTCTCAAAATAATCACTGTATGCTGCAAGGCAATAACATATACAGATAAATAGATTTTAGAAAGAGATAGCTATATGTGTCATTAGACTGACAGATAGACAGACAGACAGTTGGGGAGAGAGAGAGAGAGAGAGAGGGTTAATCATCAAATACTATTGCTCAAGGTTTTATTAAAATTGTCTGAAGTGTGAAGAAAAACTAAAACAAAATAACCAACTAATGCAGATGACTAAATGGTGTCATTACAAAACAAAGTAAAAGATATTTTGCTTAAAGATTAGCTCCATCCAGATGCCACATTTTCCTCATTACAAAGAGCTTTTTCTTCCCTTAGTCTACCCTTAAGAGGACCACATAAAATGAGACTGATTTAAAGAATATTCTTAATGATTTCTATTTGTTAGGTCATTCATTAATCTGTTTATTTATCAATGAGCACACAGTCTATGGTGAGAGACCTGGGTACTCAGGTTGACAACAATCTCAGATTTGACCATCATGTGGCGGTGATGGTCAGAAAAACCTTTTTTGGTTCATGTCATAAGTAAAGGGATTACATCCAGGAACATAGGAGGTTATTACCTCTCTGTACTCCTCCCTTATTAGACCTATAATTGAGTATAATGCCGCGTTTGGTATGTACCTCTCCAAACACCTGCACTAACTAGAAAGGCCACAGAAATACCTCACAAGAGAATCCATGGCCTCCAACACCTATCTTATGCGGACAGGCTTAAATCACTATCACTCTACTTGGTATCATACAGATTGCTCAGAGGTGATCTGTGTCTTGGCTACAAGGTAATGTCAGACCCTGGCCTAATGGAGATGCTCCATATACATAAGTCTAACTCCTTGTGCATTACCTGCTCAATAGGCCTAAATCTAATATGTGACATCAACAAAACCTGCTGCAGAGACATGTTTGTCTCCCAGAGGTTGCCCCATCTTTGGAATAGACTTCCTATACATGTCAAACAGAGTACCTCACTGACCATCTTCAAATGCAACCTTGATGAGTGGATGGGAAACCATAAATTTGTCCCAGATGTTCCACCTATAGCCCTCATTGACAGGGATAACAGGTGCTGACTAAGGTTTCTTGTTTTTTGGGGGGGGTAAACTCTTGGCCAGGCTTGTCAGAGCCATTAGCCTAGTAATCACCTGTGATCCCATGATCCTATGAATGAATACATGTATTTATTTAAATCCTGAACCAATTTTGGCTGTTTCTCTGTAGATCATATTGATTTTTTGTTAAAACTCATAACCTTTCTTACTGATATTCTCACATCATGTAAGCAGGGAGTTACAGCTGAACATTTATGACCTTAAGAAAACAAATTAGGAACCAGTTCTGGTACTGATTCTATCCTTAGGGTCAATAACATTTTTTAAACCTAAGTACTGGATGCAGTCTCTTCATATCTTAGCTAGAATATGTGGCTTGGAACTATAAATTAATGCTGTAAATAAGATATTCTTCAAATGTATATTGATCAGAGAGGCAGACACCACTAACAATTTTGACTGTAGCTTGAATTCAGACAAATAAATATCATGTAAAAATGGCTGCTTTGTTTTATCTGACTGCATTGTATCTGCAATCAAAACATTTGGGTGCCTTATTTGATGCAACTGTGCATAACATAATGTATGAAATCACCTCAATATCCTTCTAGCAGGGCAGAAATCTAGGAGTAATGCTAGTTCACAGTTACTTTAAATCTCCTCTTATTCCCCTAACTAATGGGTACTGTTTCCTATGGTATTTAATGATTATGTCCCTCTGTTTCAGGTTTTAGTGAAATCAATGGATTAGATTTATTCCAGTGATAGACTTTAGTTTTTTGCCTCAAGCCATTATACATGTTATCTCTCATTCCTCTTAAACATAGGAAAAACTAAGAGATTGTTTAAAACTATGGTGCAGGAACATATTAGGAATATAAAAATGAATGAACTGTCAAATCCCTTACTGAACACATTCTTTCCTACCATAATAGTCAATTAAGTGGTCTTAAAGTAACAGTTTTATACATTTTTGTTCTTAATAGTTTAAACAACACCTGTAAAGAAAGTTAATTTGCTCTTAAATTTAACAGATTGGCACTCTTCTGTCTAAACCAAAACTGTAATGGGAAGGTGTTTCTGTTAGCTTTTAACGGTGATGCAATCTTACTGGTTAATTTTAATTGACCTTAATCATTTTTTAATTATTCTAGTTGCATGCCATTATTACTGCTGCTTCTTTTTTTCTTCTTATTTATATCTGTGTTTTATCATCAGTGGAAGTATATGTTGCCAAGGTCCTAAGGGAATAAATCTGTTCTACTGCTCAGAGCTCTACTTGTTTATTTCATGGCCTTGCATTGCAAAAAGCTAATTGTCCATCAGCCTTTGCAAAAAGCTAATTGTCCATCAGCCTCTGCTTTGGGAATACATTCAACTTTAACATGCAGCATAACACATAACAGATACTCCCCCTTCTCCTGTGGCACATAAGGTGAATGAAGCATTTCTCTCTTTACAATCTAAGAATGAACTTGAAGAATCTATAACAGAACATAGACCTATGTTTGTGTAGGCATTATGAGAAAAAAAATGTCTTAGAAAGGTAGCCCTACAAACTGGAATCCCCTGTCTGAAAACAACAGAAGTGACACAAACTGCCTTTACTTTAGGTCTGGATTAACTGAGTACTTAGAAGTCACACAAGACTGTCACTTTTTATTTTATTATTTATTTTATTTTATTTTACATTTGTTAACCGGGAAAGTCCGACTGGATACATATCCATTTTCAGTGGAGGCCCGGGGAGAAAAGCTCCAAGTAACAGATAAACATTTAAAATGCAGTGATATTTAGCAATTTAACAAAGATCAAAAGACAAAAACAAAATAGGTTACATATTTAAGAAAAAGTTCAAAGGAAGGTAACATTTAGATATGAGAAAGACAACAACAAAGAGGAAGATGGAAAGAAATATAAAGGAAAAATAAACATATAAGAGTAGTGTGGGTATAGGAAAATGATAATCATTAAGAAAGAAAGGAATAATGAAATAAGAGAAAGGTTAGGTAGGAAGCAGCAGAGGCTGAAAAGGAGATTATAGTCCTGATAATGGAAGCTAGAGAGATATAAAGGGGTAATAGTGAATAATACACAAGTCCTCAGAAAATAAAAAAAGCAGTGATAAGTCTACATCTGAAGAAACATTTAACTTAAAAATGCATTCAACAAGCTTTCAGTCAGATAGCTACAAGCATTTACAGTATGCCATTAACCATGGGACCTTCTCTCATGAAAAAAAAAAAATAAATAAAGTCTTATCTATTGATAAGACAAGGCTACCATTCAAGTCGCTTCTTATAGGAAGCTGTTAGGGGTGAGAATGGATGATAACCTTACATTTGACCTGCATATACAAAATTGCATAAGAAAAACTCAAAAACTATGGATGCTTTATAGAGCCAACAACTTTCCTATCAATGCAATAAAAAAAATGGTTGCCACTACTTATCTCCTCCCCATTTCTTTGTGGCACCTCCAGACTTCACAAAAATTAAAACTTGAACAATGCTATAACAAAGCTATTAAATTTCAAGCACATACCCCTTTCAGAACCCACTGCTATATAGCACTGAAAAGCCTAAATTAGTTAGAACTGTCAAATCAACTAACATATGCACAATGGGGGGAATTTAATAAAGCCCACACAGACTTCTTTTCCATTTAGGCATAGTGGCACATTGCTTACATGAAAGTAAGTTTGTTTGCGATCCAGTAAACATAGTTGAGTGGCACACATGAGTGCGCTAACACGGAAGTGTCCGTGGCATGCAAATCACCTCATAAGCAGGTGAATTGCATGGAAATGAGAAGGGTAGCGCGATCAAGCAACCATTTAGGCAGTTCTGCAGAACCCGTGTTAGTGTCTGTAATGTACAAGGAAAAAGTTCATGTGCAAGATGTAAAACAGACAACAGGGGCTGTAAAAGTGCAGTTAGATGGGTAGAAATAGCATAGCAGGCAGAGATATGTGCAGAATTCTCCACAGTGTGTCCAAAACCATATGGAAAATAATTTAAAATAATTTCATTTTTTTAACAATCTGAGCATGTTTGCACAGCATGCCACAGTACACAAACATGCTTTTATGAAAAATAAATAGTGTAAAAACCAAAGTTATTAGCATGTGACAGTAATGTATTACAGCACCCTGCATGGAGTATCTACATTGGTGGAATTGTTCTGTTGCTAAGGAGGCAGGGCCTGGAACCATTTTGTTTCCAGTTTATGTGCACGGATCACTATGCAAATGAGCTGGGGTTACTGAATAGCACCAATGGGTATCCGTGTCCACAGATCCCATCCATGTAGGCACAGAACCATGTTGGTCTCCATAGAAGAGGTAGCTAACATCAAAGGGGGTGTGTCTGAGGACTTTTAAGCTGATTGGAGCTCAGCGATGCCTGTTTGCATGGTACAGGGCTCTGCTGAGCAGGGGGATATGTACAGTGTCTGCTAAGCTTTGTTTACCTTTGGGGTGCATGTTTCATCATGTTTGATCATGTTTTCTTGGCACACTGCCATGCTGAGCATGATCTTTCATGGGGCATGTACACTGAGTGCTGAGCAGTGTTGACCTTTGTGGCGCACAGCAGTGCTGAGTGAGGAAAGCTGTCCAAAAAAAAAAAAATTGGCTGAAAAAGGCAATGATATCTTAATTACTGATGATCCCTGTTTCACTTAAACTAGGGCCATTAACAGTTCTTAATGATGCACTTGGCAGGTGGCATGCATCATAGGTAGCCAATCACAAAGGCTGCACTATAAAGGCTACAGAAGCCCTGCAATCTGATTTCACCCCTCACATTCTGCACCAGTGGAGTACAGACTTGGGAGTTTCAATTGAAGGAATGCCAGGGGCTGCTGCAGGTCTGCTACATCTGTATGTGCCAGATGCTGAGGTCAGTGCTGCTGCTGACAGTAGGCCTAGATTGAGAAGGAGAAGAGTGTTCTGACCCAGGGTAACCTTCTAGGAGTTACATGAGCTGGAGATTGTAGAGCGCTACAGGGTGGACAAAGACATACTACAAGAACTCACTGAGCTCTGCCAACCTCAACTCAGGCCCAGAGCCAACAGAGGGGAACCCATCCCAGTGGAAACAAATGTATGTGTAGCTCTTAGGATACTAGCTACAGGTACTTTCCAAAGACCAACTGGGGACATGATGGGGGGGGGGGCTCACAGGCATCAGCATCCGGGGTACTCCATCAGTTCTCACAGGCATCAGCATCCAGGGTACTCCATCAGTTCTCACAGGCATCAGCATCCAGGGTACTCCACCAGTTCCTGGTTGCCATGTTTCTACATGCCAGTAAGCACATTTATTTTCACCTCACCCCTGAGGCAAGGGCCATCTGTATGCAACACTTCTACTGTGTAGCACACTACCCTGTGGTACAGGTTGCCATAGATTGCACTCATGTATACATCAAGGCACCACCCGGTAAGGAGAGTAAAGTCTACATCAACCGCAAGGGTTATCACTCTATCAACTGCCAGGTTGTGTGCAATGCCCAGGGTAATGTAATGAATGTATGCGTTGACAGTCCTGGCAGTTATCACGAATCCCATATCAGGCACGCATCACAGCTGTACCAGATGTTTTCTATAGGGACATCCCACATGGCCATTTACTGGGGGATGCTGGCTACACACTGGAACCATGGATGATGATGCTCATCAGAAGTGCACACACACCCATGGAATAATGCCATAATGAGGCACAAGCACAAACTAGGAAGATTATAGAGCATGTGTTTAGGTTGCTGAAGTCATGGTTCTGGTGCCTTGATATATCTGGTGGAGCTCTGCAGTACTCTCCAGCCACATGTGCCCATATATTCACGTATGTGCCATGCCACACAATATGATCCTGCAGAAACAGCTGCAGCAGGATCAGCAAAGGGTAGGGATACACATACCCCCCAGTGCCTAGGTCACCACAGCCTCACCCACAGCGGGACTCTGAGAAGGAAACCCCTGAGGTTATTCCTGTAGACAGACGTAGGCATGTCCAATATGCCCTGGCCTTGGTCAAGAGACAATGCATAGCACGTGCACTGACAACCTAGGGCCCTAGGGACTGACACTTTACTCTGCCTTGCATACGTATTAGTAAACATGATGCCAGCCAGCCCACACAAACTGTACATAACCATGTATTGGCTGTGTACTGCATGCATCAGACAAAGTCAGCCCTGAACTACAGGTCTGTCAACTGCTGTATTTGCAAGGTAAGTCATTTACCTATTCCCCCCTTGTAAGGGGTACTAGAATATGGTAGCATATGCATGGATCTGCCGCATGTATACAAGGGAATATAGTGAGCTACTGGGCTACTTGGAGAGATCTAACAGCCATTTGGGACAACAGGTACTCTGTCCAATACTATGTGCTCCATAATATGCACTAGGCCACATGGCTAAAACATCCACTACATTATTCAAGGGAGATGGCAAACAGTAGGGTCCCACAACAGCCACCACTGTCTATGCCAGCAGAACATGGGCTGGTCGTCTCCCATTCCCAGCACATCAGTGTATGCATACAACTACTGTAACAGTAAATTAGTAATGATATATCAGCAGACCAGCCAATTCCAGTGCTGTGACATAGAATTTGGCCATACGTTCAATTTCTCACTTAACGCAGGGATGACAATGTATGTCTGTATGCTGTTGATTGTGGGATGAATAACACATCCATGTCTGGCAGCCTGTGTGGCTCAGTAGGCTGGTATTAACATGGGTGATGGTGTTGATGATTTGAATCTGGCAGTATCCACATCTTTTGCATGTAAGGTAGTCATATGGTGGTGTTCCCAGAGATGGTCATACCCCTCAATCTGTTAGTGCATGAAAGGTGGACAAAGCCAGAGAGTATGGGGGGACACAGAGCCAAAACTAGAGACAGAAATTCAGATGCTCTGATTAACCTAGATGGTGGATAGTATAAAAGCTGGTTGTCTCAATACAGAATATCTGAATAATATAAAGTCCAACACTCAAATGTTTGTCTGTAGTTAGTACTAGTCACTGACTGTATTATGCAACATTTTACCAGAACACCACAAATGTATGAGGAACAGGCCAGACATATGGGGTGAAATGCTGGACATTATGAAAAAACATATTCAGTGGGAAGTATGCAGAATGTCACCCTGTATGTGGTGTTACATTATGTACACCAGTCACATATCACTTGCAGCATACAACCAGGTAATGCTGTGGATAATGTCAGGGAAGTGCTGTACTGCAGAAACAGCTGCAGCTGCTGCCGATGTCTGTACCAAACAAAATCCTGGCCTGGAGTGCATGTAGCCCTGGCCTGGTGTCACCTTGTAAGTACTGACAGTCCCATTGAGCATGCTCTTACACTTAGCTAACTGGAGCACAATTCTGTTGCCTCTTCCTCACAAAGACCTGCTATGTGGAAATACATTTGTACATACAGACAGCTACCTATACATATCTGTCTGACCCTATTCCCTTTCTCACACATGCTTAGTGTTTCTATCAGTATGTACCCTATATACATATAATACTGATATATTTATATATATACCTGTATATATTACAATGATACATAGACACTCCACATATATCTACATAACTCATATACATAACATACACACACAGCAACATTTATACAGACATCCCTGTTTATACACACACACACACACACACACACACATGTATATATATATATATATATATATATATATATATATGTGTGTGTGTGTGTGTGTGTGTGTGGATGTATGGATTTCCCCACATACCTACGGAATTCTGAGGTTATCTGCACTCACACATTGAAACAGTTGCCCAAAGGAACCAAACAAGGCCGCAACAGCACATAATCCACTTACCCACAGACCCCTGCGCTTGTGGAATGTCACCTTGTGGAAAGATTCAGGTGAGCAGGTGATGTACTGTACAATTGTTCAATGCATGCCTTCGACAGGCTATATTGTCCCTGACCATGTTTGCCTATCTAACTGCAACAACCAGCCACATATAGCCATACTGCTAACTGTACACACATAGCAGAGATAGTAACAGGTATCCCACTCCTAGGACACTAGATACTATAACAGTACCAATCAATATCACTCTGCAGGCCACGCATGCTGTCTAACACAAGGCTAATTTGTGTACACCACAAGTACTGTGCCTGCGTGTGTGTGTGTGTGTGTGTGTGTGTGTGCGTGCGTGTGTCTGTGTGTTTGTGTGTGTGTGTGTGTATGTGTGTGTGCGTATGGGCTATCTCTGTGCAATGGCTATGCATTTTATGGCCATGTGACTAGCTACTGGCATCTACGTTGCCCTCCTCTACAAGACATGCTGATGTCATTCACCTTAAGAGTGCTGGCTGACAGTCTAATAACAGATAAACTCTGTGGTGAATGCAATAAATACTGCAAGCTATAATGTGTAATAGTAGATAGGTAGGGGCTCTAATCTCACATCAGCCAACTCTATGTGTGTGTATGAGCAAATATATCCCCATGTAGCACTACAGACAAGCCGATATGGGCTATCTCTGTACAATGATCATGCATTTTATGGTCCTTTGACTAGCTGCTGGCATTTGTATTGTCCTCCTCTACAAGGCCTGCTGATGTCATCCACCTGAAGAGTTTTGACTGACAGTCTAGTATCAGATAAACTCCATAGCACATGTAATAAGGACTGTGAGCTATAACATGTAATTGTAGATAAGTAGGGGTTCTATATTCACAACACCCAAATGTGTGTGTGTGTGTGTGTGTGTGTGTGTGTGTGTGTGTGTGTGTGTGTGTGTGTGTGTGTGTGTGTGTGTGTGTGTGTGTGTGTGTGTGTGTGTGTGCACATGTGAATATATCCCTGTGCAGTGCTGCAGACATGCCCTTATGGGCTATCCCCATGCAGTGGTTATTCACTTTTTGGACCTGTGAGTAGCCACTGGCCCTAAATTACCCTTATACATAATCATAACTGATGTCCGCCACCTGTCTGACCCGGACATAGGATATTTGTAGGCATGTCAACTCCATCACCACACCATCTAGATTTGTAAGTTCAGATAACCCAGGTGACATGTAGCAAGGGTAGCAGACCTTATCACAAAATATGAATGCATGAATACAGTGACTGCCCCCATTGTCCTTGATAGACTGTTCTACATATATGCATCTAGAGAGCCTTGCACGTATACTGCTGTACCTTGCTGATGTCATATTTCTGCTGTGCTGCCATGCCATCCTGTGCCACTGTATTGCCACCATGTGTGCATAGAGTATCCCCTCAGACTCCTGGAACAGAGACATATACAGGTCCGTGACACAACTGTCATTCTATAACACTACCGCCAGTCCAACATCATGAAACAAAGATAAAGTTTCATATGTAGTCATGACATATGCCAGCATACAGTACCTGTTGTGGCTCACAACAAGTGGCATTGCAAACCAGTACTGCACTACCCAAGTACATGTCAAGTAATATAGACACATTGTGCATCAGACACATAGTAGCATTTCCCTGCATCAATGGCACGGATGGCAGGGATGTGGCACAGGTATAATCACATGCACAGGGTGTGGTGTAGATATGCCAGAGTCAGGAGGGGTGCAGGTTAGATGGGTCATGGAGAGGTGCCATGTGTGGCTGCAGGTGACTTGCATGTGACAGTGGTGTTTGAGTGTCTGTGAGTATGCAGTCAAGCCTAGTGCCAGCCCTACACATAGGTTCATAGGTTCATAGGTTGGTACTAGGCTATTGGCCCTAGGGCCTATGCATACCTAGCCATAACAATTCCCTGGATATTTCTTCCCACAATATTTACTTCTCCAGGCCCCTGTCTAGCAGGGTGACTGACATGATCCCTGGGGTGAATTTCCTACCTCCCATCCAATCATCAAGGTTCCTTTTGAAGAGGGCCAAAGAGGTGCTCTGCTTGATATGTATGGGCAGTCTATTCCAGAGTATGGGGAGTCTCTGAGTCAGGAACCTCTCCCTCCAGCATGTTTTGTTCATTGTGATGACAAGGTTTAGATCCCTGGAGCATGTGGCTCTGAGGGATTGGGATTTCTTTAAGTGGAGCATATCCAACAGCCCAGGGTTTGACATGGCCTTGTATGTTAAGCAGAGATCACCTCTGAGTAGACGATATGCCACAGAGTATAGCTGGAGTTTTTTTAGACGGTCAGTATATGGCATCTGCTTTAGGCCTTTGATTCTTTTAGTGAGGTATTTCTGTGGCCTTTCAAGCTGTTGCAGATAGCTTGTGAGGTACATACCAAACTGGGCATTATACTCTATAATGGGTCTAATGAGGGATGAGTACAGTGGGACAATGACCTCCTTTTTTCTGGATGAAAAGCCCTTAGTGATGAGGTGTGCCACATAGAAGGATTTCCTGACTGTTGTGGCAATGTTGTTATCGAAAGTGAGACCACTGTCCACCTGTATCCCTAAGTCTCTCATCACACTTTCGATGTTTAGTGTCCTGCCACCTATGTGGTAATTCATGGGTACATGTTTTTTTCCAAAGGGTATAAGTATACATTTCTTGGCATTAAGCTTGAGCCCATGGCTCTGGCACCAGATATCTGTTTCTGTAAGGCCCTTTTGTAGAATATCCACATCATTTGGGAATTAAATAATGGCTCCCAGTTTGCAGTCATCTGCAAACTTTGTTAGCCAGAGTCCCTTAGTGTTGCCTGTACTTCAGAGAAGTAGATGCCAAACAAGAGTGGTCCCAGGACTGAACCCTGAGGTACTCCACTTGTCACTTGTCTGGAGCTGGATTTGGAGTCAGCTACTTTTACTGTCTGGATTCTGTCAGTAAGACAGCTAGCAACCCATTGAGTGACATAGGGATTTATGCCCAGCTTAGTAAGTTTATCTATGATTCCAGAGTGGGGGATGGTGTCAAAGGCCTTGGCGAGGTCCAGATAGGCTGTGTGGACTGCCTTACCCTCGTCCACAGCTCTGGAGACTGATTCAAAGAAGTCAATCAGATTCAGGAGACAAGATCGGCCCTTCACAAACCCAAACTGGGTGGGGTCAAGCATTTGAAGGTTGCCAATGTCTTTGTTTATAAGTTCCATGATAATGTGTTCCATGCCCTTGCAAATCAGGCTTGTCAGACTGATGGGACAGTAGTTCCTGGGATCCAAGGTGGATCCTCCCTTGTGGAGCGGGATAACTGTAGCTGTGCACCACTCAGTGGGCACGAAGCCTGAGGTGAGGCTATGATTAAACATGACACTTAGGTGAGGTGCCAGTTCATTTTGTAGTTCATGTAGTACACAGTCTGGGATGTCATCTAGTCCCATGGATGCTGTATTCTTAGCTTTGGAGAGTGCGGTTTCTACCTGTGTGGCTGTGATTATCAGAATTTGGCAATCTTTTCATATTGAGATGGGCCCTTTAGGGGGTGAGAGTGGGGTGAAGTTGTCACTAAATTGATCTGGCAGGATATTGGGAATATCCTTGGGATCAGTATATTTAATGCCATTCTGTTGTAATTCAAAGCAGATCTGAGCATTGCCATTTAGATTCTTGACATAACTATAGAATGACTTGTGGTTGTCTTTGGAATCTTTGGCAATTTTATTTTCATAACTAGCTTTTGAGGATTTTATGACGGATCTCAGCTTCTTACTGAGGCTGGTGAGGGAGTTTTTTGCATCTGGGATTTTCCTCTTTTTTGCAACAGTTTCTTCCTTCTGTTGTATAGTTTGTTTATAGCAGGGGACCACCAGATCGGCTTCCTTTTTTTGGAGAATAGCATCTTGGTTCTATTTGGGATGGCACAATTCATGCACAAGTGGATGTGCTCGTACAGTGCCTTAGTGTAGGATTCTGCAGTCAAACTTCCAGATCCCATCTGCGTGGGTGTTGTGAAGTTTGTCACTTCTGACTTCAGTAGCTTGAAGTTGGCTTTGGAGAAGTTTTTTAAGGAGATTTTCTTACTGGGAGTGGGGGTGGGATGTGGATGTCAAGGGTGATTTGCTTATGGTCAGACCTGACCAATGAGGGGGTGACCACTGGTGTGGAGCATCTATCTCCCATGTTGGTAATGACCAGGTCTAGGATATTGGAGCCTCTGGTGGGACAATGGTTTAGTTGATCCAGGGCATTGGAATTTATGAATTCCAAGAACCGTTGGGAAAAGGAGTTGGTACCTGAGTAGTTTTCCCAATTAATGGCAGGGTAGTTGAAATCACCCAGTATTAGGGTGTTTGGTTGTATCTTAATATTTTCCAGTATGTTTAGAAAGGTGTAGTGAGAATCTTAGGGCATGGATGGGGATCTGTCGCAAGCTACAATTTGGATTGCAGTCTTACCTAGTGTTAGTTGCACCTGGAGAATTTCAGATGCATTGTGTTGGGCAACTAGCCTGGAGGTGTGAATATCCTTGGTGAATATGGACACTCCTCCACCTTTAGTGTTTCAGTCCTGGTTTTGTGGCCGAAAAGTGTGGTAAGAATTGTAGCCTGGTATTGCAGGGGTGCTCTCTGGAGCCTTGAACCAGGTCTCAGTTACTGCACAGATATCAATGTTCTCCATTTTAGGAGTGCCTCGAGAGAGTGCATTTTGAGGTTTAGACTTCTAGCATTGAGTAGCATTACCTTTAGATTTTGCCTGCTTCTATTTGTTACGGTGGTGGTTTTATCCTTTGAACCTTGCCTAAAAAAGGCACTATAGGGGTGGCAAGAGCTTTAGCCAGTAACCTGAATCCCAGGGGTGACAGGTGCAGACCATCTCTGGCAAAGCATCGTGGTTTGTCGATCATGTCTTCCCAGGCAGACAAATACTGGATCCCCTTTGAATGACACCAGAAGCTTAGCCAATTGTTGAAGTCAATCATTTTGTCCTTATACTGTGGTATCATTCTTGGCGAAGGCAGGATGCTATTCAGGATTAGGGTCATACCTGCCTGGGTCACATGATCCAAGTGCTCTTCCATATCTCTTTTCATGTAGTCCAGAGAGGTACGTCTCAAGTCATTCACTTCAGCATGGGCAATGACAGAGTCATATTTGTACTTGTTGTGGAGTGACTTGAGTGCATGTGTTATGTAGCAGATCCTGGCACCCGACAGGCAGCTGACTGTAATTTTCTCCTTGTTCAGTCTGGTGAGTGGGACATCAGTGTGCCTGACTATAGAGTCACCTATGACTAAAGTAGTGGGTACATTGTCTTGCCTTAGGGGCTGTTGTTGGGTGGAACACTGGTGTTGTGAGCTATGTGTCACTTTGGTTGCGACTGGTGTTTGTTTGTGTTTCGGCTTCGGGGGTCCTTGTTGCTTGGGCAGGTTAATGTTAAGGGCCTCCGCATATGTGGGTTTAGTGTTGCTATGTGTGGATGCTGATGGTGTGGGTTTTGAAGGGCTATGAGTTGCTTGAGGTGTGATGCAGGTGTTAACCTTCTCCTCTTGACTGTCTAGCACAATCTTGGCCGCAGAGAGCTTTGCTTCCAGTTTGGCTATGTAAGTGCATCTCTCGCAGGTTGTAGTGTTGGGTGGTAGGAGGAGAGGATTGTCTGTGTACATGAGGCAGTTGCCACATTGCCCGAGTATGCCCAGATTTACCAGGTGGACAGGAGAAATCACCAGAAGCTGACCCTTGGACATGCCTGTTTAGGTGCTTTTATGTAAAGTTTAAGAGCTGTTTTCCCTTACCTTTGCAAGGTACTTTGCAATTATAGGCTGTTTAGTGCCTATGATTAATTTCTCCTTATTGATAAGGAGAACTGAGTGCTTGTATCTATTTCAGGCTTCCTAGTGCTTTCCAGCAGGTTCTAGAGCAAGTGCTAGTCACAGGTGTTCAGCTTTTAGGGCTACTACTGAGAAACCAGTTAGTTTTAAGGGAAAATTTGAAGAGCAGACTTTCTGGAACCTGGAATAGTTTAACTGTAGCCTCGCAGTGCTGCACGATGTGAAAAATATCAAAACACATGCGTTTTTAAGCCAGAAAGTTGAAAGGGATAGAAATCAGCCCAAAAGGCTAATAAAATTACAATTTCAGAGCTGGAAAACACTCCTCTAGTGTTAGATAGGCAGTACAATGCTCACCAGTCCCACTGGTAGGCAGTAGGACTTCCCTCTACCAATGCAAGGTCTGAATAGCTCTGAGCACAGAAAGTAAAGTCCTGAGACAAGCAAAGCTTGGGATATGTACTGGCTAGAAAAGGTGGGAAACGAGCAAACAAGATAGTATTTTTTTGTTGTTGTTGAAACAGGCTAAACAATGCAATAATACAGTAAATAAACACAGAAAAGGCTAACACACTTGAGTGTGTAGTCCTAGACAGTAAATGCAATTTAAACTCTACAAAATTAGCAATTTAAAACTTTTTTAAATGAAGCAAAGCAAGTGCACAACTGAAAAATGATTTAAGAGGAAGTAACACAGCAGAATAAGTAGCTAGTCTACATATACAGAGAAGTCTATATATACAGAAAAGCAGCTAAAACACACAAACACTTAAGAAGCAGTGCAACCTAGAGCACCTGAGTTGTAGCAATATTAAGGCAATTACAGTTATAATAAATGCTCTGAAATGTACGCTATATTTCCAAAATGTTTGAGAAGCACAGTCAGGACACAAGGAGATTCAGGCAAAAAAAAATGTTTTTTTTTTTTTGAAAGGGAAAAAGGAGAAACAGAAGGCCTTATCAAATGTTCTCTCTGTATTAGGTAGAATGAGCTAATGACACTAAAGACTAGGAGGAGTGTCCCAGATCAGATTTACAGTAGGGGTGGGCCACTGCAAAGCAACCAAGTATAACAGAAAGACACCAACTGGGAGGGAGGGTGGAGACAAAAAAATAGCCTACAGGCAGTAAGCACTAGAGAAAGCCACAAAATGAAAGAGTTCATACAGATAAAGATTTGTAAAGATACAGAATGCTTTTAACTGCAAACAAATAAAATAAAAGTGCTATATATAAATTTTTAGAAACAATAATCTCTATAAATAATAAAAAAATAGGATACTTGTATATCTCAGCTAACAGTTGTAGTCAACACCTCTTATCCACTCTGCTCAGTGTGTATAGACAGAAACCCTATCAAAGTTAGGGCTTAAATACCAGAACAGCAACTTTTTTTTTTTTTACAAAAGCACAAAAGAACCAGCCCCACTAGCCAGCAGACAATTAACACAATCTAGCCAAAGTAAAGAAAGGCTTCAGCTAAAAAATAGCCTACAGACAGTAAGCACTAGAGAAAGCCACAAAATGAAAGGTTTTATACAGATAAAGATTTGTAAAGATACAGAATGCTTTTAACTGCAAACAAATAAAATAAAAGTGCTATATATAAATTGTTAGAAACAATAATCTGTATAAATAATAAAAAACAGGATACTTATATATCTCAGCTAACAGTTGTAGTCAACACCTATTATCCACTCTGCTCAGTGTGTATAGACAGAAACCCTATCAAAGTTAGGGCTTAAATACCAGAACAGCAACTTTTTTTTTACAAAAACACAAAAGAACCAGCCCCACTAGCCAGCAGACAATTAACACAATCTAGCCAAAGTAAAGAAAGGCTTCAGCTAAAAAATAGCTACAGACAGTAAGCACTACAGAAAGCCACAAAATGAAAGTTTTTATACAGATAAAGATTTGTAAAGATACAGAATGCTTTTGACTGCAAACAAATAAAATAAAAGTTCTATATATAAATTGTTAGAAACAATAATCTGTATAAATAATAAAAAACAGGATACTTGTATATCTCAGCTAGCAGTTGTAGTCAACACCTCTTATCCACTCTGCTCAGTGTGTATAGATAGAAACCCTATCAAAGTTAGGGCTTAAATACCAGAACAGCAACTTTTTTATTTACAAAGACACAAAAAACCAGCCCCACTAGCCAACAGACAATTAACACAATCTAGCCAAAGTAAAGAAAGGCTTCAGCTAAAAAATAGCCTACAGACAGTAAGCACTACAGAAAGCCACAAAATGAAAGTTTTTATACAGATAAAGATTTGTAAAGATACAGAATGCTTTTAACTGCAAACAAATAAAATAAAAGTGCTATATATAAATTGTTAGAAACAATAATCTGTATAAATAATAAAAAAAGGATACTTGTATATCTCAGCTAACAGTTGTAGTCAACACCTCTTATCCACTCTGCTCAGTGTGTATAGACAGAAACCCTATCAAAGTTAGGGCTTAAATACCAGAACAACAACTTTTTTTTACAAAAACACAAAAGAACCAGCCCCACTAGCCAGCAGACAATTAACACAATCTAGCCAAAGTAAAGAAAGGCTTCAGCTAAAAAAAATTCTACAGACAGTAAGCACTAGAGAAAGCCACAAAATGAAAGGTTTTATACAGATAAAGATTTGTAAAGATACAGAATGCTTTCACCTGCAAACAAATAAAATAAAAGTGCTATATATAAATTGTTAGAAACAATAATCTGTATAAATAATAAAAAAAGGATACTTGTATATCTCAGCTAACAGTTGTAGTCAACACCTCTTATCCACTCTGCTCAGTGTGTATAGACAGAAACCCTATCAAAGTTAGGGCTTAAATACCAGAACAACAACTTTTGTTTTTTTACAAAAAAAACAAAAGAACCAGCCCCACTAGCCAGCAGACAATTAACACAATCTAGCCAAAGTAAAGAAAGGCTTCAGCTAAAAAATAGCCTACAGACAGTAAGCACTACAGAAAGCCACAAAATGAAAGTTTTATACAGATAAAGATTTGTAAAGATACAGAATGCTTTTAACTGCAAACAAATAAAATAAAAGTGCTATATATAAATTGTTAGAAACAATAATCTGTATAAATAATAAAAAAACAGGATACTTGTATATCTCAGCTAACAGTTGTAGTCAACACCTCTTATCCACTCTGCTCAGTGTGTATAGACAGAAACCCTATCAAAGTTAGGGCTTAAATACCAGAACAGCAACTTTTTTTTTTTTTTTTACAAAAACACAAAAGAACCAGCCCCACTAGCCAGCAGACAATTAACACAATCTAGCCAAAGTAAAGAAAGGCTTCAGCTAAAAAAATAGCCTACAGACAGTAAGCACTAGAGAAAGCCACAAAATGAAAATTTTATACAGATAAAGATTTGTAAAGATACAGAATGCTTTTAACTGCAAACAAATAAAATAAAAGTGCTATATATAAATTGTTAGAAACAATAATCTGTATAAATAATAAAAAAACAGGATACTTGTATATCTCAGCTAACAGTTGTAGTCAACACCTCTTATCCACTCTGCTCAGTGTGTATAGACAGAAACCCTATCAAAGTTAGGGCTTAAATACCAGAACAGCAACTTTTTTTTTTACAAAAGCACAAAAGAACCAGCCCCACTAGCCAGCAGACAATTAACACAATCTAGCCAAAGTAAAGAAAGGCTTCAGCTAAAAAATAGCCTACAGACAGTAAGCACTAGAGAAAGCCACAAAATGAAAGGTTTTATACAGATAAAGATTTGTAAAGATACAGAATGCTTTTAACTGCAAACAAATAAAATAAAAGTGCTATATATAAATTGTTAGAAACAATAATCTGTATAAATAATAAAAAACAGGATACTTGTATATCTCAGCTAACAGTTGTAGTCAACACCTCTTATCCACTCTGCTCAGTGTGTATAGACAGAAACCCTATCAAAGTTAGGGCTTAAATACCAGAACAGCAACTTTTTTTTTTTTTTTTTTTTTTACAAAAACACAAAAGAACCAGCCCCACTAGCCAGCAGACAATTAACACAATCTAGCCAAAGTAAAGAAAGGCTTCAGCTAAAAAATAGCCTACAGATAGTAAGCACTAGAGAAAGCCACAAAATGAAAGTTTTTATACAGATAAAGATTTGTAAAGATACAGAATGCTTTTAACTGCAAACAAATAAAATAAAAGTGCTATATATAAATTGTTAGAAACAATAATCTGTATAAATAATAAAAAACAGGATACTTGTATATCTCAGCTAACAGTTGCAGTCAACACCTCTTATCCACTCTGCTCAGTGTGTATAGACAGAAACCCTATCAAAGTTAGGGCTTAAATACCAGAACAACAACTTTTTTTTTTTTTTTACAAAACCACAAAAGAACCAGCCCCCACTAGCCAACAGACAATTAACACAATCTAGCCAAAGTAAAGAAAGGCTTCCGCTAAAAAAATAGCCTACATACAGTAAGCACTAGAGAAAGCCACAAAATGAAAGTTTTTATACAGATAAGTATTTGTAATATACAGAATGCTTATAACTGCAAACAAATAAAATAAAAAAGCTATATATTTATTGTTAGAAACAATAATCTCTATAAATAATAAAAAAAGGATACTTATATATCTCAGCTAACAGTTGTAGTCAACACCTCTTATCCACTCTGCTCAGAGTGTATAGACAGAAACCCTATCAAAGTTAGGGATTAAATACCAGAACAAAAACTTTTTTTTTTTTTTTTACAAAAACCCAAAAGTACCAGCCCCCACTAGACAAAAGACAATTAACACAATCTAGCCAGATTAAAGAAAGGCTTCAGCTAAAAAAATAGCCTACAGACAGTAAGCACTAGAGAAAGACACAAAATGAAAGTTTTTATAGAGATAAAGATTTGTAAAGATACAGAATGCTTTTAAGTGCAAACAAATAAAATAACAGCGCTATATATAAATTGTTAGAAACAATAATCTGTATAAATAATAAAAAAAAAACAGGATACTTATATAGCTCAGCTAACTGGTGTAGTCAACACCTCTTATCCACTCTGCTCAGTGTGTATAGACAGAAACCCTATCAAAGTTAGGGCTTAAATACCAGAACAACAACTTTTTTTTTTTTTTTTTTTTTTTTTTTACAAAAACACAAAAGAACCAGCCCCCACTAGCCAGCAGACAATTAACACAATCTAGCCAAAGTAAAGAAAGGCTTCAGCTAAAAAATAGCCTACAGACATTAAGCACTAGAGAAAGCCACAAAATGAAAGTTTTTATACAGATAAAGATTTGTAAAGATACAGAATGCTTTTAACTGCAAACAAATAAAATAAAAGTGCTATATATAAATTGTTAGAAACAATAATCTGTATAAATAATAAAAAAATAGGATACTTGTATATCTCAGCTAACAGTTGTAGTCAACACCTCTTATCCACTCTGCTCAGTGTTTATAGCAGCTGTCCAACATGAGTATTTTGGAAAGCTTTGGATCATACATGGTAGAGTGAACAGTTCATCATCTCTGGCTATGAACATGGGAACTGGCTCTGCCAGTCGTAGCACTGACACCACCATGCATGCCCAATATCAGATGTGGTGCTAGTCCCTAATGGTGACTGCAAAATGCAGGGGCTGTGCCCCCAAGACTGCCCAGGACCAGGTGCCCATGGCCTGTTACATTGTGGTGTGCACAGCATATTTCCCTCTGTAGAGCTGGATGTACTGCCACTAGGGGATGGTGACTGTGCATGGCCATGTGGACTCTCAGCAGGTGGTGTTGCTGACCTATGTCCATGTGTCCAATGCCCAACTACAACCAGATGTTCCAACATAGACAATGTGCAGTCCAAGACAGACACTGTCTCAGCCCACCTTCTGCCCACTGCATCAGTGAACCAATCCAGGATATTCCCACTGCAGTGGTACACGGGTATCAGACTGTGCTGTGTCCATAACCCTAAGCATCCATCTGGTGTTGCATTCAAAACATGCCTATGTCTCAATGATGGCCTGAAAGATGTGCCAAATGACCTGTGATGTGACACCTGCAACAGGTGTTGGATGAACAGCAGTCCTCCTATGAGCATCCCTGTCAATCCACCCATGTGGGACGTTGCCAGCTTTCTGACTATGGCCACTGTCTACACTCACTGATCCCATACTTGCCACACTATCCTGTTCAATGTCACCGCCCAATGGCTGTCCAATATCTGTGGCCTCTGCAGACTGGGTATGTGTGGGCATACTGCTTCTGTGCAGTGACAATGGGGGCATAGGAGGGTAGTCAACCTCTGGGACAGATTTATCCCCCAACAACCCCACCTGTGCCTCACTATGGTCACCATCATCATCAGAGTCCGATGAGACACTGACATCATGTTGTGAGGGGGACAGACACCAACCCCCCAGGTCACCTGTGAAAACCAAGACAAAACCAGTACATTACTACCTGCACTTTTATGTATAGTAATCCACACAGACTCATACAAATGAGGATCCACAACTGCATTACCAGTCTCCCATCTTCTCATCTCCACTCCCATGCACAGCAGGCAACTTCACACCAACATACACAGACAAGTCCAGCCCTTTATTACATGCACTTCAGCCACATCTAGCTAAAGTTGCCAGTACAATCTGCCTGTAAGGTATACAATATGACACTATACATGATAAAACTACACATAAAACTCAGTATACCTATCCTGAGAATGATATGCCAGTACTAGTGTCACTACCCCAGGCATGTAGCATCTCTTTTTTTTGTTTGGCCAGCTATCTTGGAGTAATTACATCATGTATACCAGGCTGTGTAGCCCCTCATAACTAGTGCAGGTGTGTCAATGGTTGTTCAAATAGACACCTTTGAATAACCAGTCTATGAACCATAGTTAATTGTTCCAGCATGGAATATACAAATATTCTACTCTGGCTAAACACATCATTTATACATTAGGGCAATATGGCAGCCCTTAACTTTCACAGGGTATGTATGAGCCATAAAAAACAGTATCGCACTTACCAGGTACAGGACCATGGACTTGGGCCACACCTGCCAGACCTATGAAAAGGTGAGTGAGAAATATTGTCAGCACCACCAAAGGTTGCAGCATTACAAGGTAATATGTGCATATATCCACACTTACAGTAGCTACTGTGATACTGTCTGTATTGCTGAGATTCTGAGTATGAATGCACAACTGAGCATAAACTCTTAACTCCCCCCAGTTCAGATAGACATAACACCCATGTACATCTATGTATAGCCTGCCACAATGAGTGATACTGTATTACATTGGTGAACACAGTACTCTTACCTGGATGCTCCTATGCTGTGGACACTGTGACACTCACCTGCACAATGTATGGTGTGATGGATATCTGGTAACTGTCATGTGTTCTTCGGTACACCAAGAATTCCTCTGCGGCCGAGAGTGGCTGTTCAGTTGCAGACCCTCCACGGGTGGCAGCATGATCCCTGGCAACAGCAGCTGCCCTTCATTGTGCAGCATTTAGCATGTCTGTGGCCTGGCGTCAGACCTGCTCATAGGTCCTGTCCTTTTGGCCAATCTAATTGACATCCTGCACAAGGACTGCTCCCAATTCTGCTTGCTGCTCCCAATTATGCCTCCCTGTGGACAACAAGATCTGATGGGGCTGTCTCAGTACATCCACTATTATGTCATTCTCCACATCTGTGAAGGGGGAATGTCTCCTGTGGTATATGGTTCTTGAAAGACAACAAAAGGGGAACATATTACAGGACCTGATACGTGGACATCCACTATGTATAGATCCAGCACATCCATAATGGCCTGCACTATCCATAGCTTCCTCACACGTCATACCCAACAGTGTGGCAACACTCTACATGTGTGGATACCACCAAGACAGTAGCAATACTGGGGTATGTCCCTGTGTGCCATGACAGATTCTGCTGTATGTTTCAACATCCAGCACTGCAGCCTACTGTGGTGTGTCCCCTATGGGCTAACTCAAACTGATATGTCGCATGGCCAGTGCCAGACACTAACAGTGTGCTATTACAACAACTATATGGGGCAGTCCAGCAACACCAGTGTGCCACAATGACAGAAAACAATGCAAACCTGTTGTAGTATATGTTCCCTGTAGGCATCATACATCTCAACTATACAGATGCATCCAGAATGTCAGGATGTTTACCTCATAGTTGTGGTCAGTTTCACACTAACTTGTGGATCTCTGACAAATATTTAAACATTGTCACTGAGTTTGGGCCTTTGTTCCCACATAAATTATGGCTTTGTCCTGCTTTCATGCTGAATGGGGTTGACAGGTATGTTAGGCATAGCCGTCAACCAAACAGGGACATATGCCAAAAGTAATGGGGACTTAGCCAGAGTACATCAGGGACATTCAGGGACACTTTTAAAATGTTTGAGCTATGTATATGAGACAGTAACTGAATTAGGGAGGTGAATTATAGTACATTGTTTGATGTTACAGGAGTGTACACCCTTACTCATTGTCACTATGTATTATGTGTAATCCACTAGCTTTCCTACAACAGCCAACCATTGTAGGAGGGATTGACAGGGACTGAGCTGAGATGTGATTGAAAATCAGGGAAAGTTGAGAGGCATGCCTGTAGGTGTAGGATACCAGAGTATCACTCACATGTCATTATCATGCATCTAAGACAGGCTTGCTGTTGTAATCTCTATTCCCCATACCTCCACCCCCCATCATGATCCTGTTATATAGAGAAATCTATTACATACCTGCTGGAGTGCAATACTCTTTTTGAAATTTGCTTCTGGTAATCATTTGGAAGTACAATCCCCATGTGAGTTAAGTCTCATACAGACCTGAACCCCATAAGCAGCTGCTTGCTTTTTTAAGGTACTGTTCATTAGCATGTAATTACCTCTGCAGCAATCTGTGGCTTAGAATTGCTAATTGCAGCCAAAACAGTTGAATTGCACTATCAGTGGCCAATGACATGCCACCACAGTGCAATACATAATGCCTTCATGTAGAGCTGGGCCCCTTTCTTTGTTGTTATGATGGACATTACTGAGGTGTGGAGAGTACAGCATCACAGAGGGTAGGTACCATAACTGTCAACTGTAGAGATTTTTGGAGTATGCCCACAGTCTCTCGTCATATGTGTGGCCAGCGTCCCATGACATTGTGGTCATCTGTCAGTTCAGTGGCAAATATTGTGGGTTGAGGTTGGTAAGGAAAGAAACATACTTGAGTGTCAGACTTAATACCCATCAGTATATGCATGCTAATGCAATAGCTGTTATTCTGTCAACCTATTATCTTTGTAGGGGCAAATCATTACACATGTCCCTCTCTTTGGGCATTAGCCCTCCCACATTACCATATGGCTGTGACAGGATCCCTTGTTTTAGGGGGTTGGGAGATATGGTAGGTCTGTAGCAGCTACCTTTACATACAGGTGTGTATGTTACAGGCTGCAGCTGCTGCTGCAGCCTAGTGCACATGGGGGGAGTGTGGACACTTTTGAGGACAGCAAGCTATATGTGTAACTGTGGCAGCTGTGGCAGCCCTGTCATTATGGCAGAGCCAGGGTAAGGGTACCTTGTAGAGTCTGATCGAGGCATGTAATTAAGGTACGTCTGTTATGCAATGGTGCCAATAACAGAGTGGTATGCAACATACAGTTAGGCTATATGGATATGTGCAGTGTGTCTCTACCTGCAGGCCTCTAACTTGCAAAACTAGATAGAAGTTCATTAACTAGCACTAACCTGTGCAGATTAGGATTGCATGACTCAGTCATTACTTGCGGTCTTCACAATAATGTAATTGAACTGCAACACAAAACTGGATTTGAACCCAGGACTGTGTGTGGCAAAATGTGCTATATGGTAGGCATTTAACAGACTGCACTACTGAGTCTCTGCCAGTGCATGTGTATTTGCAAGATATGTGCACATGTACAGGCTGTGACAAATATTTCTACAGCCATCAGTATGTGCATGGCTTTATATGGCTGTATTTCTGCACAAGGATCCCAGTTGTATATGTACTTTGCCATTGCTGCCTTAGCAGGTGTCTTTACACATGTTACTGATAAAAGGGCACATATACCTGCTATCACAGGCCTCACTTACATCCATTATTATGTCTTTGGCTGACTAGGGGTGCATTATTTCAGCAGAGTCCAAGGTACATTCCCATTTTCCCATTAGTTTTTATTTCAGTTACATGCCTAATGACTGTAAGTGGCAATCAGTATGTTTTGCTGGAAACACTTATTTTAAGTCACATCTGTGTGGCATGGTGGGTTAATGCAGTGGACTGTAGGTGAGATGGGCCTGGGTTAGAAACTTGGCAGAGGTGTTTATTTTGTACATGTGTCTAACAGTGTCATGAACACATTTAATCATTAAAGCTCATTTAAGCTTGTGACGCCTGTGCCCTGGCCCACCAATCAAGGAGTCTCAGTCCTCACCACCAACACCAGAGAGGGCATCTCATATATGAGGAAAGGATAACAAATACAAACAGTAAAGTGCAATTTCTGTTAAGAGCACACTGAGATCACAGTCAGTCTGGGGCTGGTCACTCCCTTGCTCCCCAGGTCCCTAATAAGACTCCCCACTGGCACAGCTATAGTTTCCAGATCTCAGCCTAGCTGGGCAAGCTAAAATCTCCAGCACCCTCTCCGTCCAACCAGTGCTTCATGTCACTGCCCAAGTAGCTGACACACAAACACTTTGAGATAAGAGTTTACACAACCACACAGACACTTCAGAGGAAATCTGGCACAGGTTCTCCAGCTGTGCCCCCTTTTACCCAGACTATACAGTAGTAATTACTGCCACCACCCAGCTAATATTTATCAGCTAGTAAAAGGCCCTTAAAAGGGTGTCCATTTATTACTGTGCAATAGTATTATCCAATTGGTAGTATAGCCCAGGGCTAAAGCTATAGGAGTGGCTTTGTACAATTTTACCAAAGGCATGCAAGTACTCTTAAGAGCATAAATTATCTCTACAAAAACCAGCCACAGTTGAAGGTTTTAAAATATTTAATAATAAATAATTAAAACCACAAGATAATATTTTCTACTATACAGTGCTAGTCAAAAGTTCAGAGATCACACAGAATACTTAAATCAGTAGTACAGTTCTGACATCATAGGAAAACACTTAGTCTAATCTTTCTAATTTCTAGTTATTCCTAAAAGAAAACACACATCTAAAATAACTTACTTATAGAGCAAGGCAGAGTGCTGTGAGTTGGATAGTCAAGTCAAAATGCTTAATAATTTCTGGTTCTCACTGTTTAAATTGAAACTGCAGTTCTGATAAAACATTACATCATCTTTTTCACTTTCCTGGTGTTCCCAGGCTGACAGAAACTGCATTTACATTCTTTTACACTTAAAGCAATAAAGGACATTCCTCATGTAAATTTTGGTCATTAACTTTAGCCTTAAAACAATAGGCAGGATGCTTACTTCAGACTCATCGACTCCAAATTCTAACTTCAAAGGAACAAGCATAAAGTAATTTTAATTTCAAAGGACCAACAAGAAATGCTTGACTTAGCTTTCCTTACAGCAGAGGGCAATGTTGCCACATTGTTTTAAGTTCAACATTTCACAGTATTTACAAATGATAGAATTATGTACCAAATCTATTTGACTAGGCTGGCAGCCTTCACCCATCTCTATTAGTCTTCAAAAATCTTAGCTAAGTGAAGCAGCATGGCATGCTGCATCACACCGCTTCTCTTAGCTCCATGCAAATCCGCACTAAAAAATATAAAGAAAAGAAAAAGGGAGTGATATTAAAGTGGTGAAATGGGAGCAAGCAGGGGGAAAACATAGTGAAAGGCAGTTAGGGATATGCAGGAAGGGTATAGGAAATAACCATAACTATGTATATCTTGTACGGTACAAGTTGTGCATAATGACAGATTTTGTAAATGAATGAGGACAACATAAATGTGTTGGCAAGCCAATTAGACCACATTAGTGGTGTCCAGTGGACATATGTGTGACATGAAGAGTTATGTGTGAGACTATATTTTTTTTTGGGACAGGTACCCATTTTTTTTTTAAGGTGGGAGTGGAATGTAGGGGATATGACATAGGCATGTGTGGGGAGGTAAGTTGGGTAGGAGAGGATGTGTTTGCAGACAGACAAGACAGCAGGCAGGGGTGTATAACACATGAGGGGTAAACGATGGAGAGGGTGTTGTGCAATCCAAGTCACACGTGCCTCCAGATGGCAGCAGCATGACTCATGTCCCCACCCATGCGACAGTTCACACTGCTCCTTCATTGCCTCAAGGGTGGCTGTGCTGGAGGCTGGGTGCCAGGGCGAGCCTGCTCCAGCAGGTCAGACAGAGTATTCTCAATCTGGTGCAGGCAGCATTCATAACTCCGTTGAACAATCCTGTGCACCATGACCGGTAGTTGATCCCGGGTGACTGCAGCTCCTCTGCCATTGCTCCCAGGGCGAGGCCGGACCCTGTCCCCTGAAGTGGTTCTACTAGATGCCGCAGATGATGCAGGTGCAGCAGAGTGGGAACCACTGACCTGGGTCCCAGAAATGCTAGGAGCCAGTGCCATGGCCAGTTGAGGCATGGTAGGCAGATCACCAGAAACTGGCATACCCTGACGTGCTCTAGTAATGGAGGTATAGCAATAAGTATAGTTTAATTATTAACAAAACATTGTTAGCAATAACAGCATGGCAGAACATTGGAAAAAAAGCAATTACATATCAATGCATATTAAATGAAGCACAACAATAAATAACAGAACAGTCAGTATAGCAGCATGCCAGTAACAGTTACAGCACAAGGCCAGCAAAGTAGGTAATTTAACAAGATATGTTAATATGCATCCATTATAGTACATAATAATAAAACACATGTCCCAAAAAACAGTTAATTTAACAGCACATGTTAATAGTAAACCATAACCAATGAATAATAATAAATAAATGAAGATAAGGGGAGGGCACAGAGAGAAAATCAGTCCGTTAGTAACATTGCTGCTTACTTCCTTGAAAACAGTACTACTGTCTACTCTACAGGTCTGTATTTTCTTTATGTGTACAGTGAATACAAGTCTCCTGTAGCTGATGTAGCATATACATAACTCTAAAGCTATATGCATGGGACACTATGGGCCAACCAGTAACAACTGTGGGTACACACCTACATAAAACACTTGCATATCAGATGGACCCATATAACTACCATAGTGTTCTGTGGGCTGAGATGGTGATACATTGCAATCTAGGTACTCATTGCCATGGTATTCCTGTAATGGGTGGATTATGCACTATTACCTACATAACATGAAATTGTGACACTTGAGAGACATGTATGTGTACAGTACAGACACTAAACCACAGTCATGCCTTGGTTGGCAGGCATAGGAATAGAAGTCAATAGCAGTGACTGCAGGGGACATCTGCATGTGATCTATTAAATGATTGCAGCACCTTTAGCAAACACTCCAGACATACAGCCATACCTGGATTACACATATTATTTCTGACAGTACATTGCTGATTTTTCGCACTCTTGCTAATGATTTTAACAGTCTGGGAGATCTAAACACACAATTATCTACAGATAATATGGGCTACCTCATCCATTTACCTGTAGTTCCTGTGGAGAAAGAATATGTGAGCATTACGTGACTGCTACTGTAATATTTAGTGTTACCTAGCGCTGGATTCAAACCCTGGTCTTTGTGTGGCAAAATGCACTCCCTATGGAGTATTTAACAAGCTGAGCTACTGAGTCACTGCTGATTACTAATTGACTGATATTTGCCTAGAGCTTACCTGGAACCAAAATATGGCCCAGCAGTACTACTACAGTGTTATACTAGACTGCAGTGACAGCAGAACACACATGCATGAAATACAATTATATTCCATATAGTAGGTATGCTATATATCAGTATAAATAATGTTGGTGTCAGTGGGTTGAAATATCTGTGAAGTCAGTGAACAATATTAGTTCATGGAGTGGGCTACCTCACCCATATACCTTGATTACCTGATGTTTGTGGATGATAAAGCATTTTGTGAACAATATTGGCCCAGTGACAGCCTTGAACTGTACTATATGAGTTAAACTACACAATTGGCAGTCATTAGATTTGCATTCTACAGCTATTACAGTGTTATACTTGACTGCAGCACCTTATCTTACAGCCTGAATACATACAGCTCTACTGCAATGGTTACAACAAGACAATCCTGATGTACACCAGTTTCCTTGGTGTTATTGGTATTGTTTCATTTTTTTATTGCAGAACAATTGTCATTATTTATTTCTTGCAATACAGCTCTACTTCTACATTTATTGCACTACATCCTTTATTGTATATACTTTAGTGCAGATATTAGTATTGTTTCATATTTTTATTGCACTGCAGTTGGCACTTCTTGCAATACAGATCTAATTCCACATTTATTGCACTACAGACTTTATTGTATATACTTTCATTTCATTAATGCTTTACCCTTTTTGGCTTATTTCACTACAGTTAGCATAATACATCCACACTCATGGTGCAATCTGACCAGAAACCCAGCGTGCAACTTGACATTGCGAGCCCTCTCGTCTGCAGCTGTTGGGAGAGAAGCACACCATTATGCATACTAGTTTTAAGACATTCAGATTAGATATTGGTGAAACAGAGGTAAAATTCCTTACATACTTGTGGGGCATTCCCTGCCTGAGCTTCTTACACCCAGGTGTCCAAGAGTTCCCCTTTCTTCATTTCACATCATCATGGTGGTGACGATAATGCTCACCTGTGTGAGGGATACCGCTAACACTGGTGAGTTCTCTGGCCAGCTGTTCCCAGGCATCCAGCTTACACTCTGAGTCATGGAAACCTCCCTGCAGCAGCCGGTCTTCATGGTTTTTAACTAGGCTCGAACCATAACCCTGGACTCCAGAATGCCCCAACCCTGTGCCCAAAAGTATGGACATTCACCAACACCAGCCATAGCACCCATCAGAGGAAGAACGCCAATGGATTCTATTGTATTCCTGCCTGTTGGGCTTAATATAGGCTGTTTTCCCACCCTTACACACCATTGGGCAACATTCAGAAAAGCACTGTGTTACCTAACACAAGGCAAACCAGTGCAGCTGAGCTAAGAAGTTGTAAACTTACAGAACCAGTCTTAGCAGAGCTTAGTAGCGTGCAAACCAACCAAGCACAGCCGAGCAGCTCATAAACTTTTGCAGCCATTATTTTGTTTATGCAACATTTAGCAGGGCTTAGCTGGTCTCAGCAGAGTTGAGCAGAGCAAAATGGAGCCATATTTTAAATTAGTCTGCAAAATTTGTATATTAAAATTAAATAGTAACTTCCCTTCCATATATTCAAACCCTGGACATACTGGACATGAATCTGTTACTCTACCATTTAGCTACATGGCTATTAATAAATCTGGTATACCTTCACATGCTACTACCTGTAAGCTTTTTCTTCCTTCCGACACCTATTGTGAACCATCAGAGGTTTTTAAACCCCTGCAAAAGGGCGCCAAATCAAAAAAACTTTCCCTGGCCTGCTGACCCACTGTGGGTGCACCTTGACTAAGTTTATGTGCTATATGCTTATTTTTTGCCATTTATTTTGTTGTCATGATTTATTTTGCTGGAATTTTGTTTGAACTATCTGTGCTTGTTTAAATGAGACTTGCCTCTGCTCACCATAATGCATTATCTGTGTTTGTTTGTATAAATGAAAATTGCCTCTGCTGAATACGTTGTTTATCAGTGAAACACATGTTAAAGCGTTGTTAAGGCAACGGGTGCATTCAGGCTGTTATTTACTGTTAGGCTGCACTACTATATTTTTTCCACTGTTAGGAACTAAGTAGCAAATCAGGCAAATCCATATTGCCTACGCCATGTCAGGAGGTTTGTATTTAACACTGCCTACAGTAGGATTAGCCCTCTTTAAGTAACTAACCCCCAAAAAGTAAATGCTCAAACACTGTCTGCTGTACTTGCCTCACTCATTGAGTGCACGCTAAATGCACAGACAGCAATTGACCTCAGAGCTTTTTGTCTTCCTGAATACTGTACAGGGCTTCTCACCACATAGGCGATCCAAAATGCATTTATGGGCTGTAGCCCTAGTCCGCTCTATGCATGTGCAACCTATGCACTGACTGTAACATATTCATACTATAACTGTGTGTCCTACATACTTTAAACAGTAGAGTACTGCAATTCCCTATTGATTCCCCATCTAGTTTCACCTCTATGTAAGCTAGTACAGGTCTTGTTATTTTTTTTTTTTTGCAAACAAGCGTGGGTTGCAACATGCTCACACTGAAACAGTGCCTCACACACACAGTAACCCATTAGCATTATGTAATTGAATGTTGCTCCCCTGTCAGGTCCCAACTGAAAGGGAGTTAGTCCTGGTCTTGTAATGCACTTGCAATAATGCACGGACCATGATGTGTTTCTGTGCCTCTAAAACAGTTCAAACACTAGCGTACTGTAACTGAATATTGTCCGCTACCAAGTTCCAACTCAAAATGAGTTAGTAACCAAACCAAAATTCACTGTGAACAACCAAATGAGAGAACGAGCTGAAGGTATAAAGTTTACTGAATCCACAAAGAACAATATTAACGCTGCTAGTATATTTGGCGTTTTCATTATGAAACTTCTTCAGATAGAGTTACCACCTGTCCCACTTTGTGAGGGGCAGTCCCTCTTTGGGCAGTTGTGTCCTGACAAAAAATTGTAAAAATGGCAAATGTCCTGAGATTTTAGGACAAAATTATTTCCTATATTTTATGTAATAGTTGCATAAAACAGTTATTCTGTATCTAAAATACCGAAATGTTATAAGAAACAGAATAAGCAACTAAAATGCTACAAGAATAAGCTTTTATTTAGGCAAAAAAGTTAAGTTCTAACCTTTGTACTGACTGTGGGTATGTGTCAGCCTGTAAAATCTGATGTTTGTACCAAAAATGTCCCACTTTGGCCATTTGAAAAGGTGGCAACCCTATCTTCAGATACAAAGTGAAATAAAAAACCTGCCCAGTATTTAACTAGAAAACTTAATTGGAAGCAGAACGCCATTGGATATGTCAGTAATCAATTTACCCTAACCGGTAAAAATTATTTAAAAAGCTATGATTAAAAACATGTAAAATCTTGCAAAAACAATGCAATTGTGTAACATTAAAAGCACATAATACGTATATATGCACCAAATGCATATACAAAATTGAGTAAACATGAACGTAAAAGAAAAAACACATATATAGTCTTTTATAATAAATATATGTTAATAGATAATCTGCTATTGTTTGCTGCCCTCTAATGGTATAAAATATATTCAAAGTTTGGCAGCCCTTAATTTTAAAACTGGTAAGATGGAAAGCATGTCATTTAATCCTGGCTGTTGGGTAGCCTCCAAGATAATTTGCCAGTATAGTTCTCGGTATTCAAGTTTGGCTTCCCACATTTCCTTTGGGACCACTTCCAGGACAAAAAAAAAAAAATAAAGAGCTTGAGGACATACCATCTTGTGTCTATAAAGTGCATTGTTTATATTTGCCCTGCTAATTTCATATTGGTGTTCATAAATATGTGTCTTAAGTTTTCTCTCTGTTTTACCTTTATAAAAGGAATTACATTCCTTACACAGGGCTAAATAAACAAGTCCACTAGTGTTACAATTAGAGTAACCATTACTCTTTATATGCCTATTCCTACTAGAGATATCTACGGAAGAGGCATTGTAAATGTAGGTGAATTGAGAACATGCACCACATTTAAAAGTACCAGTCCTTGTATGGTGATGTAAAAATCCAGAACCTCTTCCGTATTCAAAAATGTTTTTAAAATTTTGGTCCCTTCTATAAGTAAACTGTAAGTGCCTAGAATGTATTTGTTCTAAATCTGAAATTTCCCTAAATTTCTCCCATTCTGTACTTACAACCTTTCTAATAACTTTAGAGTCCCCATTGAAATCCAAGATGTATGCATCGTCCTTATCATGATGAATATTAACATGTTGAGGGGAAATTGCTCCTGTTGGTGTACAAAATTCTTGACCTAAAATAGGTGCAAACCTACTTAATCTACCGCCGCAAACTTCCGTGGTGGCCTGTTGAATGATGTCAATAGAGTAACCCCTATTGTGGAACATGTCACTCAAAATATTGCACTCAGTGACAAAATCCTCATCATTAGATGTCATATGGCTCACCCTAACCATCTGCAAGATTTTATATGTTTTTAATCATAGTTTTTTTTAATTATTTTTACCGGTTAGGGTAGATTGATTACTGACATATCCAATGGTGTTCTGCTTCCAATTAAGTTTTCTAATTAAATACTGGGCAGGTATTTTATTTCATTTTGTATCTGATGAAGTTTCAAAATGAAAATGCCAAATATACTAGCAGCATTAATATTGTTCTTTGTGGATTCAATAAACCTTATACCTTCAGCTCGTTCTCTCATTTGGTTGTTCACAGTGGATTTTGGTTTGGTTATCAGTTTTTCTTTCATTCACTGTCATCCTGTTGGGTTATTGGTTCTGAGAGATGGTGGAGCAACCAGGAGTTGAGTCTGAGGATGAATTTGGAGGAGGCGGAAGGGGTGAACTTCGTAAAATGATCGGGCAGTTATCGCAGCTTGTGGAACTGCTTACCCCAGCCTGCCAATCCATTGTTGCCTTGATGTCAGGTGTTCCTGGTAACCAGGAAATGCTGAGAGTTTCGTGCAGGTTGGCGCCTACGAGTTCGGCGGTTTTTCAGCATTCTGCAGTTTCAAGTCCACCCTTGTTGGGTGATTCTATGGGACTACCTAATATTTTTTCTTCCAACGATGAAAGGACATCTACTCAGACCAGACATGGTACCCAAGTGACTGACACTGGTGCCAATACTAATGCCAAAAAAGGTGACTCTAATATTGTTTCTAATAATGTAGAAACGTTTTTCAGTTTCAAGGACATTATAAGCCTTATAAGTAGGAATTATGATTTTTCTATTAAACCGAATACTATTACAATGGACAATAGCATTCTTACATACAAGGAGAATTTGGATAAAATAAATTTTTTGACTGATAAATATAAGAGTTTGGATTGTGATAATGTGTATTTAAATGAATGTCCTAAACTCAAAATTGTTCCGAAAGGATTGAGAGTTTGTAAATATCCGAACCAGGTACAAGAAGTCTCCGAGGGGGGCTTAATGGTTAAGGTGTTTGCCTTACAAACACAAGGTGCAAAGCTTGAGTCTCACAAGGGATAATTGGCTAGACTTAAAATGGCTCACAAGGGCAGTTAGCCTAGTACTAATTTATGAACCTATGAACAAAACTGAAGTGCAGGGCAACAAATAAAGTACAAATGAGCACAAATTGCTCTGAATGAACACATACTTTAAAGGGTTGGGAGGGTGGCCTAATGGTTGAGGTGTTTGCCTTACAAACACAAGGTGCAGGGCTTGACTCTCACAAGGGATAATTGGCTAGGCTTAAAATGGCTCACAAGGGCAGTTAGCTTAGTATGAACTGAGTTTCATTCAAGCCTTATTACTATTTTTGATAACTGTGGATTAGAGATTGTCAAAGCCATTAGGGATGAGAATGATAAAGAAAAAATGTTATTGTTGAAAGAGATGGAAAAGGTTAATGGATGTATTCTTAATGACTTGTTGTTTACAGTTGAAAGTGAGAAGGTCAAGTATTATGATATTTTTGAGCAAACAGACAAGAAATGTATTAACAATGTTATTAGAAAACAGGGTAAAATGCAAAGGGACCTCAAAGAATATAAGGAAGGTACAGCATACCCTAAACCCAAATCCTTTGTAAGATTGATGGAACAGAATACTAGGGATAACAAAGGTCGTCCCTTTGATGATGGTTACCGCTTTGGTGCATCCGATTATGGTCAGGCCCATTATACAACAGAAATCCCATTAGAACACCCTTATCCACCACCCCCCAGGAGATCCAACAGGATACAGAACAAGCCACAGGTGTATTACAACTACAACCACTATCGGAACAACCAAGGAGGGAAACCCGATATTAATTAATTCTAATCCAGAAGTTATTTCCATATCAAACAATGTCCACTCATTTAAAGGCTATAATATTTTTAATTACAGTTGCCTTCCCATAACCATTGAGCATTTTAACTCATTTTCTATGGGCTTCAAGTTCATTCCTCTGAGAAAGGTCAATGTGGCCAGAGCTATAGTGGACTTGAAGCTTTTTATTAGGAAAAAGAATTTAGCTATTTACTTTGGTAATAACACATACGTTAACCATTCTGTAACACCATTGAGGAGAAAAGGAATTTTTAACCCTCCCCTTCACCCACAACTTAGAAATTTAGAAAATGTTATGGAAAGAGAAATTAGAAGGGAAGTGCACTACCACAAGATCCATTCAAACCTTTCCAAAAATGAAAGCGAGCTACTTGATTCCCTTAAAGCTGATCATACCATAAGAATTATGCAACCCGACAAGGGTGGAGGGACTGTTTTGCTGGACAGTATTCTTTATGAGTCCAAAATGAAAAATGAACTCAGTAACTCCTCAAAATATGTTTTAGCTTCAATTAACATTGCAAATTCTAGAATTCGTCTTATGCTCAAGGATTTGCTTCTAGAAAGTTCCATTAATTTGGATACATTCCATTATTTATTCAACAAATACCCTAGAGTTCCTTCGGTGTTTGGTATTCAGAAGGTACACAAGAGTACCCTGGACCCCCCACTTAGACTTATAGTTTCTTCGGAAGGTGCAATTACTTCACCAATTTCTAAATATGTAGATACCAAGCTTAAGGTTTTGTCATTAACTGGGCCAGCAGTATTAAGGGATTCTTGGGATTTTCTAAGAAATCTTAAACCTGAACTATATAGCGATACTTTAATTTTCATTACCTTGGATATTGTGGATTTGTTTGGTAGTATACCCCATGACATTGGTTTGCAATGGTTAGAAGAATATATGAGCTCATTTGGACATTTTTCTAATAATGATTTTGATAACATCCTTTTATTTATGGAAATCATCCTTAATAATAATTTTATGCTTTTTGAGGGTGAATTTTACAAGCAGATAAAAGGGGTGGCGATGGGGGCCAGTTGTGCCCCCACCTACACCAATATTGTTTTATCTTGATGGGAACACAATTTTGTTTTTAATAGTATATATACCAGTTGTTGGTCCCTATACAAACGCTTTTTTGATGACATCTGTATCTTGTGGACAGCTGGCGAAGAAACATTTTTTGAATTCCTGACCTATTTAAAAAGTACGACCAGCTTTCTGGATTTTACCTATCACTTAGATCATGAGATACTTAATTATCTTGATGTTAGTATCATTAAGGATAATGGTAAGTTTTCCTCCAAAATTTATAGAAAGAAAACTTTTTCAAATTCCTACCTTCATTTTAGTAGTGTGCACCCTTTCTTTCAAAAGAAAAATTTAGTTAAAGGGCAGATGGTTAGGGTTAGCCATATGACATCTAATGACAAGGATTTTGTCACTGAGTGTAATATTTTGAGTGACATGTTCCACAATAGAGGTTACCCTATTGACGTCATTCAACAGGCCACCACGGAAGTTTGTGGCGGTAGATTAAGTAGGTTTGCACCTATTTTAGGTCAAGAATTTTGTACACTAACCGGAACAATTTCCCCTCAACATGTTAATATTCATCATGATAAGGATGATGCATACATCTTGGATTTCAATGGGGACTCTAAAGTTATTAGAATGGTTGTAAGTACAGAATGGGAGAAATTTAGGGAAATTTCAGATTTAGAACAAATACGTTCTAGTCACTTACAGTTTACTTATAGAAGGGACCAAAATTTTAAAAACATTTTTGAATAAGGAAGAGATTCTGGATTTTTACATCACCATACAAGGAGTGGTACTTTTAAATGTGGTGCATGTTCTCAATGCACCTACATTTACAATGCCTCTTCCGTAGATATCCCTAGTAGGAATAGGCATATAAAGAGTAATGGTCACTCTAATTGTAACACTAGTGGACTTGTTTATCTAGCCCTGTGTAAGTAATGTAATTCCTTTTATATAGGTAAAACAAAGACAGAACTTAAGACATGTATTTATGAACACCAATATGAAATTAGCAGGGCATATATAAATAATGCACTTTATAGACACAAGATGGTATGTCCTCAAGCTCTTTATTTTTTTTTTGTCCTGGAAGTGGTCCCAAAGGAAATTAGAGGGGGCATGTGGGAAGCCAAACTTGAATACCGAGAACTATACTGGCAAATTATCTTGGAGGCTACCCAACAGCCAGGATTAAATGACATGCTTTCCATTTTACCAGTTTTAAAATTAAAGGCTGCCAAACTTTGAATATATTTTATACCATTAGAGGGCAGCAAACAATAGCAGATTATCCATTAACATATATTTATTATAAAAAACTATATATGTGTTTTTTCTTTTACGCTCATGTTTTATACAATTTTGTATATGCATTTGGTGCATATATATGTATTATGTGCTTTTAATGTTACACATTTGTATTGTTTTTGCAAGATTTTACATGTTTTCAATCATAGTTTTTTAAATAATTTTTACCGGTTAGGGTAGATTGATTACTGACATATTCAGTGGCGTTCTGCTTCCAGTTAAGTTTTCTAATTAAATACTGGGCATGTATTTTATTTCATTTTGTATTTGATGAAGTTTCATAATGAAAACACCAAATATACTAGCAGCGTTAATATTGCTCTTTGTGGATTCAATAAACCTTATACCTTCAGCTCGTTCTCTCATTTGGTTGCTCACATTGGATTTTGGGTTGGTTATCAGTTTTTCTTTCATTCACTGTCATCCTGTTGGGTTATTGGTTCTGCAAAATAAGCTAGTCCTCGCTTTGCAAAACATTGCCTACTACATTTAAATTGTCATTGGCTACCTAGATTCCCCCCACTGCAAAGTAAAGTTGTCCTTTTTATTAAGCTGTTATAATATGTTGCAAACTACAGTGCATGTGCTTAACGTTTCGGGCCCATCTCACTATTTTACAGCCTACTGTACCATCTAGTGGTTAAATAATTTCAATTAATGCTCTCAGCTGCTCTGTATGTGATTAAAGTGTTGCTTTTGACCTGTAGTATGTATGATAAGTACATATATCTGTAAATATCACTGTCCTAGTCTTTAACTCACCTTGATAAGAGTTATTGATTTTTTTTGCTTTTACTAATCTCAGCTCTGCCTAGTATACCTTGCTCAAGTGTCTCCCTTTCTTGTTTCTAACCATAGTGCGTGTTTAAAAGCGGGGCCACCCATCCAACACCCACCCCACACACACACATACTGAGCCAACAGGAAAACATTTGAAGCAAGAAGCAAAGGTCCTGCAAACAATCAACCTACCAGTGAAATTACAAGCAAGGTCACTATCATATTATTATTATCTGTGTACCACAGTAATGGAGCTGGTGGTGCGAAAGTTTTTCCATAATCCTGAACCCATCCATTTCTTACCTGCTAGTCTACTAACTCTCTAGTGACCTAACATAAGCCCCTGTATAGCTTCTTTCTGGATGTGTTAGATTTCCTACATTAACTGCCTATCTACACAGGTCTAGGTTACAGACTGCCCTTACTTCTTACAGTTCTTAGAGCACCTTTATTGTTTTTTCTATCTGCTCACACACTCTATAGCCCAACACACAGATTGTTTTTGGGGGTCACTCACCTACTCATCTTGGTACAGCCTGATGCGTTCACCCTCACTAATGCTCGGGCTCACTCCACTCACCTACCCTGCACCCATTTCCCACCCACCCCCACTACTCATAGATTTATCCCTCCACCCTATTATCTGACTCCTTACCACACCCTCAATCACACCAATCACACTCCAGTTTACCACACATCCCACATCCTATATCAGGTCACTCTTATTATTACTAATTAACCACTCGCACACCTCCTACCTTCTCTAACTTCACACTACAAGTACTCCCCATACGCAATGTGCTTCCCAACCTCTCATCCATAACATAATCCCCCCTCTTTTACAATTTAACCGCTAACACTATGTCTAACACCTGCCAATCCCAGCATTTCAGTACACCCCTACTTCCAGCTTCCTTATTCACACTTTTGTCCCTAGCATCTGTAAGTACTTCTTACCACTATCCACTAACCAAACACAATTACCACAGGTCTCCCACCCTTCCCTTCACCTCTACTATTCACCCCAAGCTTAGAAGGATATTGTCACCCATACTTAGTCAATCCAAGATTCTATTCCTCTCAACTATTCACTACAGCCCTCACTCAAAAAAAACAAGCAAGTCTTGCATATCACTCCCTTATAAAACTTCCATCTCAAAACTATTACAAACATAGATGGCCAGTTACTACTTGGAGGTGATATTCACCCCAACTCAGGACCAGCAGCAATCTCTATTAATGCATCCAACTCCAATGTTCCACTTAAAAATAATCCCTCCAACCTATTAATATTCAACTTGAACATTCATAGCATCATTAACAAAATAGACAATATCTCTTTATATAACCCCAACATTATGCTTATTACAGAAACTTGGCTTAAGCCTCATACCAAGGACAACTCCATAACCCCACCCAGATATAACATCCTAATGGTAGATAGAACACACAAAAGAGGTGGCAGAATTGCCCTACTTTACAAAGCTAAACTAAAACTCTAGCCCCTACAAAAAGAATGCCCAAACTTAAAAAATGCAGAAACATTATTTGCAATACTCCTCCTATACCAGCAAAAACAAGTAAACCTACTCAGGGTCTACGTACCCCCCAGGTGACAACCTGCACACACTAGGGTCAATACTACACTGGGCTTTCCACACCATTCCCCAAGAAACACTATTACTAGAAATTCCACAAAAACAAATAAAACTAGCAAAAAGAAACAGACGGTACCGCCCAGAAGGCAAATCTTCTTACTTTATTGACAAGATTGACTTTAAGTGCTTTTCATTTGCACCAAAGCAACTTCTTCAGAAGTGCAGAGAGTACAATCAATTCTCATGACATTTATACTTTAAAGTGTAAGTGACGTATTGGAACATGCATCTCATTACAATTAAAACCCACATTGCTACAAAAACAGTTAATGTATGTACATGCATTTAAACTAATATAACATTTAGGCTTAAAACCTGTAAAGCAAAATATATGTACTTTAAAATATTACGACAATTTTGACTTTGAAACAGCTTATATACGCTGCTGTTAAGGTTATACTAGATGTTACTCTACATTTGATGAAGCCGTATTTGTCAAGTTTAATGGACTGACAGAAGAAGCAATTAAAAACTAAATAAAAAAAAATAAATTAAAAAAGATATATGCATGTTTAAAGGCGACTCCCAGGCCAGTATAGAAATGGTTGATTATTTCAACCAAACAACCAATTTCCTTCAATTTACATCGGCATTTGATACTGAAGCAATAGCAATAGCTTATTTAGATGTTTGGTTGTTGAAAAACAGAGTCCAAGGTTGTTTTGTGGCCAAAATTGATAGAAAAAAATACCTATTCTAATGACTTCCTGCATTTCTCGAGCTGCCACCTGTACCATCAGAAATGCTCTGTTGTTAAGGGTCAGTTGGTAAGGGCTGCATGCATTGTATCACAACAGAATGATTTTTTGGATGAATGTCAGCTCCTTAAGTCAATGTTCCTACGTTGTGGTTACCCAGAGAATCTACTGGATAACCTAATAGAAGAAGTTGGACATAAGAGACTTGACAGGGTTTACAACCCTATTTTAAGTGTCAAGGAACAAGTCATAAACATAGTTTCCATTAACAACACCCCATTCCAGGTTCATACACAAACCCAACACGGTAGTGGAATTATAGATCTTGATAAGGTAGAACCCCGTTTGAACTTAATTACAACCTTCTGTTTGGACAATTATTTGGTAACTGAGATCTTAAAGAAGAAGTGGAATTTATTTAGAGTTACCCCATTGTTGTTAGAGAAGATTGGTGAATTCCCTAATATAACTTTCAGGAGAGGGGAAAACCTCAAGAACTTATTGTAGTAACAATGCAGAGTCACCCCCAAGAATCACAAGTATGTTTAAATGTGAGTCCTGTAGTTTTTGTCAGCATATGGAAGTCACAAATTCCTTTATAATAACCCAAGTTCAGTACAGGGTAAACTAGTTGCCAGTCCAAGAATGTGGTGTATTTGGTTAGAATCAGAAACAGCTTGTGGAATACCTTCTAAACATTAACACCATTTATATCACCAAAGATGGCTTCTATCTAAATCATAGCAGATGTCTATCTTCTACATCTGGTTGAAAACATCTGAGGAGAACCATGACAGTCTCAGACTGGTTAGTACTATTGTCCTGGACAACTCTAAAGACCTTCATACAATTTTTTAATCAAAACGTATATTCATGGTGAACACAGTGCAATCCAAAGGTTCAGTGATTATCTCAGAACACAGATATTACAATGGAGCAGTTCTGTCTTTTCCTCATCATCTAGTTAAAACTGTTGTCTCTCAAAATGTTCTGCTTGCTTGGCTGCTTCTCTAAATATTATATGTGAATGATAAATCATATTGGGCGTACCAAGCTAATATAACATTCAGGTGACTCCATCACTGTCCTAGCCATGAACATGCCAGATTTAGTTTATGTTTTTGTTTCCTGATTTTTTTTAATTCGCAATAAACCTGGATAAATATCATGGGTCTCTGTGTCCATATTCCCAACTGAAAGCCATGCTTTTCTGCCACTGACCTTACCAGTTCTTCTCACAATATTTCTCCTTATAAGAACATGTTTCTTCTCTCTTTGCTTGATTCCACCATAACTGAGAAAGTATTTTCTTCACAAATTATTATTTTCAGTCTTGATAACCAACTAAAATTGCACTTGGAAGTAATGCACACAGTGACCAATGCCAGCATGAAACTGGAAAACCTCTGTAGGCTAAAACTTTCCATAGCAAAGTCGCATTGATGTCCATATAGGATGTACTCTTCTCTTGTAATATTCAGTGTTTTACCACTGATGTGTTAGCCTGCAGAAGAGTATGATAAAATAGCTAGATTTGTTACAGGTCACCCTAGTAAGACTCATCACTTGTCATTCAGTATGCAAATTATGTTGGATGAAATGTAACCACCATTTAGCTGTTACACTGCATTGTGTGACTCAAATTCCTCTATACAAACAAATGCCCCTTCTTACCACTGACCATCACTTAGATGGCCCTCAATGGTTTCATGCTATCGGATGGACACCTCATTACCATACCAAAATCAAATGACAGACATGGTATTTACATTTTATGAATGCATTGGCAACATGTGTAATAAGCTCACATTTAGATTACATCCATTTTAGTCAACCCTCCTTCAAAAATTCCTGAGAGGCTCATAATGATTACAGATGCATATGCAGCCATGGAATTACATAATTTTTGTAACTTGTATCCATCACAAACAATTGTTATACATTTATCACGTCATGAATTTGTGGCATTGGTGCTGTTTCTTCTGTATTATGTCCATAAATTCTGATTTTCATATTTATGGAATATGTTTGCACTCCCTTTTATGCAGCAGTCATTCTATATTTTTGCGTGAATGTTCACTTTGTTATATTCTTGGTAATTCTAAGGGTTGTCACTTTTTAGTGTATTACCAATACATATTTTTTTCTGTTGTAGGCCATTATGTTAATATGATTAAGATTCATTCTCTGTCTGTAAAACCATTCCTTCCCTTTCACAGGCTTCATGATGCATACAAAGCTGGGTGGAGACTTCTTTCCAGCACTCTACTGAAAACAGAAGAGTACCATAAGATGTTCTTGGTCGACAAATGTAAATCAAAGAGGTACCTATTATAAGCTAGCGTGATCGCTAAACAACTGTAGGTTTCCAAGGCAGCTCTAATTAATTATTTTTTAGGCAACTTGATTTTGGTAGCAGCTGTACTCTAATAAGCATCAAAAGAGAGACAGAAAAGGATAGGTGTCCTTCTGAACAATGTTTCAGGCTGTACTAATGTAACAAAGGTCTATATCAAGAAATGCATTTTTGGCATACCGTCTCACAACTGGTGTGATACTGTCTCTATGACAAACACAACATAATTTACAATAGTGATAATAATAAGGAAATAAAGGAAAATATCTTAGATGGTCTGGATGTAAACAGCTACAAGAATTATGTTGGCTGTGTGAGGCATTTTTCATTTGAGGAAGCTGTTGGATTGCTGCAGAGTAGTAACTATGTAGTCACACTTGAAAAATCGTCAGATATGTCATCAAGATAAACACACAGCTTGGGAAATGGTGTGCCACCTGTACTGATGCCTACATTTGAGCCCCAATTTAAAATTGCGGAGAACCCTCGTCAATAATTAAATACAGAACAGTTTGATGACATTTGTTTGCTGGATGCTGATGCCCCCAGTAATGATGAAGGAAGTTGCATTCATCCTGCAAAGTGACCCTACTCTGTGCCATAAGATAGGTCTCTACTGCTGGAGATGAGTTCACAGATAATCATGTGACCATACGATGTGCATCACAGGCTCTGTACACAGAGAAAGGATCCATGGTGAGCTATCTGGAAATCTGGACGCAGTATACTATATACTGCAGTGAAGCTGATAGACACATTGGCAGGACAAAGTTCACTCAACACTATGCTTCACAGCGACAATAATCACATAGAATGTAGAGCACTACATTCTACTACACTTCATTTTATTTACCCTCAGATTGTTACAAAGCTACACCCACAAACTTCTGTTGTGACAGTGAAACCAGCAGTCACAATAGCTTTCACACTACTACAGCTTTGCCATATCAAACAAAACACACATACTGTTGCAAGGCTATGTAAATGTTGCCACAAGAAATTACAAATAAGGGAAGTTTTTTTTTGTATCACTAATTGTCTGAACAGTTTTGGTTTGATTTTCTAGTGTTCTGGCACATAGCCAACTTGGAAAGCATTCTGGGCTTATTGAACTTAGGTTTATAATACATGTAGGAAAACTAAGTATATTACATTAGGACTTTGAAAATGTCTTTGCATCAGTGCAAAGCATAACTGTAAATCTTTTAGTGCAAAAACTGGGGACAAAGCCAAAGATAATGGGAAGACAAACAACCAAAACATGGGTTAGGTTTTAAATGTAGCACTTATCAAATGGAAAAAGAAGTTTTGCGTCGGCATTTATTTTCTGAAAAATACAAAGTCTGAAATTGCAATGTCTTTCATTAATTAATGAAGGTAACTCTCCATGATTTGGCAGAAAATTATAAACTTTACAATGTATAGACAAAAATGTGAGGCAAAAGTCTTGACTTTCTAAGAAATAATGGGCAATTGACAGGTATGATGCAGAAAGAGGAAATGGTGTGCTTTCAATATTTAAATGTTGTACAAAGTATTAAAATGATGCTTTATTGCTCAGAAACTGATCACATTTGAAACGTCTGACTTAGATTCTGTTGCAACTGTAATTAGAATACATAGATCTATATCAGCTGCTTCCCATCATTAAGTTGTTATAAAATGTAACTAAGAACCGAAGAACAAGTGAAACATACAAATACCATGGTATTCCAAGCTACAATGAAGGCTGTCTTCCTGAGAAAAACACCATAGCACCAACACCACGTCCAAAATCCCAGAAATGGTTCCAAAGATGTCACAAAACGTCTTTATTAACAAGTTGATTTAGCGCTTTCATCTCCAGAAACTGGAGACCTCATCAGAATCAAGTACCACTACACACTAAATTCCTTTTGTCCAAAAACAGTAATTGATCAAGTGATAATTGGTCAAGTAATGAGATAATTAAATAATTAAACAATTAAACATTATACTGAAATAAAGTGAACTGGCTAGTCTTTCATGATATGAACAAAAATATTAATCTCAATACATTCTTAAACTCTTGAAAAACATTTATAAAACTTTTGAAAAACTTTTAAAAAAACATTCTATCATTTTCCATTCACAATTCATGTGAATTTGTGTGTATAAATCTATGTGTATATATGTCCATCAAAAATTGTATATATCTATATATATATATATATATATATATATATATATACACACACACATTTTTGTAGGAATATTTGCATATGCACAAATAAATTGTATGGATATTCAAGAACTACTTATACATATCAATCAAATACAAATACATATAAAAATACATATAAACATGTAAAAAAACTGCATGTCACCATAACCATGGTCTGTGTACATATATGTGTGTTTGCATCAATATATGCTAATATACATAAATCAATTAACTATAAAATTCATAGCACAATTGAACTATTGTATATAAAATATTATAATTGATTTGAAATAAATAATATATACAAATTATGTATGTTTTGTTTAGGGTCATTAGATAATAATTTCAGGGCTGGAACAATGGATATGTGATCGTTCAGGCCCTTGCCACTACAGGCATCTAGCCTGAGCTGCCATATCATTTCCCTATATGCCAATTTGGTTTCCCAGTCACCCCCTCTATCTAACTGGTCCACCACCTCGACCACTCAAAATTTGAAATTGGCCTCATCACATGTTAAAGAATGTCTGTATAAAGTATTGTTTTCATTTTTACAATTTATATCTCTCATATGCTCATATATCCTTTTTCTCAAATGGCGTTCCGTTTTGCTAATATAAAACCCCCCATAGAATTAACAGTAAACTAAATAGACCAACCCCTTCATATAACAACTACTATATTTCTTAGACTTCAACGTAATGTTCAAACTAGGTAATGTTACTATTTTTCCCCCGCTATGAATGGACACTGGGGGCATCTATCACATTTAAAAGTACCTACTTTGTTTTGAAAAATTTCTCCTTGGTTAGGACATTTTCTTTCTCGTATGACTTCAGATAGGGATGAATTCCTTGCAGAAATAGACAAAGTACAAAATATGTTCCATCAAAGAGACTATCCAGTGGAAATTACACAACCTATAAAAGAAACAATAATTAAAGGATGGGGCAATAAATATATACCTCTATTAAATCATATGAATAACATAACTATTGAAAGAACTGATAAATCATCGCAGAACAATAAAAATGTGTTACCCTATTTGATTCTTACATACCATCAGAACATCGGGTGGTTACATAAATGTATTAATGAGACATGGGATTTGTTCAAAACAGTGTCTATAAGAACTACGATTTTTCATAACAAATTGACATATAGTTATAGGAGAGGTTATAACATAAAAAATATTTTAGAAAAAAAGAAATGTCCTAACCAAGGAGAAATTGTTCAAAACAAAGTAGGTACTTTTAAATGTGGTAGATGCCCCCAGTGTCCATTCATAGCGGGGGAAAAAAATAGTAACATTACCTAGTTTGAACATTATGTTGAAGTCTAAGAAATATAGTAGTTGTTATACGAAGGGGTTGGTCTATTTAGTTTACTGTAAATTCTGTGGGGGGTTTTATATTGGCAAAACGGAACGCCAATTGAGAAAAAGAATATATGAGCATATGAGAGATATAAATCGTAAAAACGAAAACAATGCTTTATACAGACATTCTTTAACATGTGATGAGGCCAATTTCAAATTTTGGGTGGTCGAGGTGGTGGACCAGTTAGATAGAGGGGGTGACTGGGAAACCAAATTGGCATATAGGGAAATGATATGGCAGCTCAGGCTAGATGCCTGTAGTGGCAAGGGCCTGAACGATCACATATCCATTGTTCCAGCCCTTAAATTATTATCTAATGCCCCTAAACAAAAAATATATATATAATATATAAACAACGAAACAGAACATCAGTCTAATGGCACTATTAAACGGAATAATAGAGAAAAAATACATAATACTAGAAGTACGCAACATAACAATAGGAATAATCAGGGTAATGATAATTCCTCAGATCATTTTTTAGGGAAAACAGCTGGACCGCCATACCCGAGGAGGAACTGGAACAACCGGAAGTGAATTTTGAAACTTCCACCACCCCTGACTGTTTTGGTGAACTGAAAGTCATAACTAACGATAAGGGTGACTTTACTATCTACAACTTTTCTTCATTCCAAGTTAGCCCTTGCCTTATCGAACTTTTGGAATACGGTAACACTTTTGTACCTACTGCAAGATGTAACTTGGTTAAGACAATAATAGATTTAAAATGTTTTGTGAGAAAATTGAATCTAAAACTTTTGTTTAACAACAATGAAGCAGGTGGAGATGCTAGTTTGAGACTAGCAAGTACTTTTAATCCACCGCTTCATACTGGTTTGTTATTGTTTGAGAAAACTTGTGAATTGGATCTTAGACATATGATCAGTAACAACCCAGCACAAAAAGGTTACCATAAATTTAACGCAACGGAAGAACAACTGTTGGAACTTGAATTATTGTGTAAAGCACCAGTCAGAGTAATCAAACCAGACAAGGGAGGTGGGCTCGTCATCTTTGACAATTACAAATATATTGAGAAGATGGAGTCCATATTGGGCAGTTCCGCTTATAGTCCATCATCCCTAAATGAAATGAATACCTCATTTGCTAGAAATAGGGGGTATTTTAGGGACTTATTTTTAAGTGGCAATATCGATATGGATACATATAATTATATTGATATCAACATGCCAAAAACACCAATGATATTTGGGATCCCTAAGATTCATAAAAACTTGCACAACCCACCTTTGCGTGCATTAATAGACAGTCACATCTCTTTAACATATCCCTGCGCTCAGTTGGTAGAGAAAATCTTATCAAAATACGTGAAGTTGATTCCCCAAGTTTGTAAGGACTCTTGGTCTTTCTTGGAGAAAATATATAATGTGGAATTTAACACTGCATTCAATTTCCTCACCATAGATGTTACTGATTTATATACTTCAATTCCGCATATCGAAGCAACTGAATGGTTAACTTTATTGTTAATAGAATTGAAAGCTTCAAAAAAGGAAATTGATACAGTTACACAGCTAATTGACATTATATTATCATCCAACTTTTTTACATTTAATGGTAAATACTATTTACAGAAGCAGGGTGTGGCAATGGGGTCCCCTTGTGGGGCCAGCATTGCTAATCTTTTCATGGCTTACTGGGAGAAAACTAATATCCTTAGTGACAATAGCAGGATGCAACAGGTCAAATTTTATACAAGGTACCTGGACGACATCTTCATATTGTTTGATGGGGATGCAACATCTGCCGAAAATTTTGTTAAGTTTATTAATGATTCAACAATCTTTTAAAATTTACTTACAAGTTTTCAGAGACCAACATAGACTATTTAGACGTCAATTTAACTAAGGATGTAATAAAAAGCGAATTTTTCTCTAACATATACAGAAAGCCAACTTATTGTAATTCCCTGCTACATTACAAAAGTTGTCATCCTTTTAAACAAAAGAAAGCTATAATCAAGGGCCAAATAATACGTGCTTCAAGAATGTGCAGCAGAGAGGAGCTGTTTATCGAAGAATGTGAAATTTTAAAAAATATGTTCATCAATAGGGACTACCCAATTAATTTGTTTAATGAAATTTTGGAAGAGGTATTTGAAAAGAGACTCAATGGCCAGTACAGTCCCTTACTACCACACAAGCAAGTTGTACAATTTGACAACGCTGAGGGTATAATTACTCCTACAAGTAACGAACATTTAATTAGTACTAACTCCAGTACTTTGAATATACTAAGATCAGGGCCTGAAAGCAGTTTCATTACCTCTTTTAACATAGACTGTAAGAATATACAACTTATACTATTTAAGAACTGGTTTTTCATTTGAATAATGAATTTTAATGGAAAAACTAGGATCCAAACCTAGGATCACTTACAGGAGAGGTAACAACTTAAAATCAATTTTAGAAAGACCCAAAACACCTAATTTAACTTCAAAAGTTACAGGGTCATTTCAGTGTGGGGCTTGTAATTATTGCCATCTTGTGAGAGTAGCAAACTCATTTATAATACATGGAAGAAGGTTTTATATCAACCACAAACTAAACTGTGAGTCTAGATCTATAGTTTACTTGGCAACATGTAACTGTTGCCAAGCATTCTATGTTGGCAAATCAGACAGAAGACTGCGTGACAGGGTATATGAGCATTCTTATGCAATTCGTAAATTGAACAAAGAGAATGCTCTGGCCAAACATATTTCTAAAAATGAAGGACACAGTTTTGAGTTTATGGCCATAGACCAGGTTAGGCACTCAGAAAGAGGAGGTCCTGTCGCTCTATATTTAGAAAACAGAGAACTAGAATGGCAGGTACAACTGGACTCGTTTTCATTCCCGGGTCTGAATGAGCATTGTAATATAGCATGCGTACTAAAAATGAGGAGTTACAAGCGTTAACTATTTTTGTCAATATTTAATTAAGACTAAAACAAGGGTTAAAGTTTAACTTCTTGTAGCTTAACCTTAAACAAGTTTTAACCGATGGTCAAGTTACCCTTAGTGAGTATTAGGACCCTACACTGTATAGATAAGCAGATCCAAAAATGGACATGTTTTTATTTCTTTTATTCTTTTGATTAACAATATTCATTTACAAGATGGGAATTTATTATTTTTATTATTTTCTTGATGGTGTATTTTCCATCTTCAATATTTATTGGAATTTTGTTTTTTAGACTTAGACACAGTTTTTACTTACATATCTGATGTTGTAGATCTTGTTTTTAAGAGGATGAAAATGAAGTAATTAATTGTTTATGTACAAAAAGGCAAGGAACTTGTCCTAACATATAGAGCATAATTGATGTTATTAATTTTTTAGCTATTGCCTGTAGGCGAAGTTATGTAAACTTCATGGGTTTGGACAAGCGGTTACTTCGTAACACTCTTAATGGCATAGTGCACTTTTTGACATTGCAAGAGCTCCTAAAGTTTTATTTAAATGGGCATGTTAATTCATTTAAAATGTGAATAGGTTTTATTATCTTAAATGTATTGCTGATTTAATCACGCAATGACGTGGCTATATAAAAATTGTGAAATGGCGGGTTTTTTTTAAATCTTTCTCTGAAGAAGCTGCAAGCATTGGCTTCAGCAGCTCCTTTTTTTGTTAAATAAAGTTTGCGTTAAGACTCTGTATACGAAAGTGTGGTACACTCTTGTGAAGGAAACGCTTATCTACTATTAGGATTTGTTGTGCCGTGGGACTGCTTTCTTGTGTTTTTACAAAAAATATATAATTTGTATATATTATATATTTCAAATCGATTATAATATTTTATATACAATAGTTTAATTGTGCTATGAATTTTATAGTTAATTTAATTTATTTATGTATATTAGCATATATTGATGCAAACACACATATATGTACACAGACCATGGTTATGGTGACATGCAGTTTTTTTACATGTTTATATGTATTTTTATATGTATTTGTATTTGATTGATATGTATAAGTAGTTCTTGAATATCCATACAATTTATTTGTGTATATGCAAATATACCTACAAAAAATGTGTATATATATATATATATATATATATATATATATATATATATATATACAATTTTTGATGGACATATATACACATACATTTATACACACAAATTCACATGAATTGTGAATGGAAAATGGTAGAATGTTTTTTTAAAAGTTTTTCAAAAGTTTTTTAAATGTTTTTCAAGAGTTTAAGAATGTATTGAGATTAATATTTTTGTTCATATCATGAAAGACTAGCCAGTTCACTTTATTTCAGTATAATGTTTAATTGTTTAATTATTTAATTATCTCATTACTTGACCAATTATCACTTGATCAATTACTGTTTTTGGACAAAAGGAATTTAGTGTGTAGTGGTACTTGATTCTGATGAGGTCTCCAGTTTCTGGAGATGAAAGTGCTAAATCAACTTGTTAATAAAGACGTTTTGTGACATCTTTGGAACCATTTCTGGGATTTTGGATGTGGTGTTGGTTCTATGGTGTTTTTCTCAGGAAGACGGCCTTCATTGTAGCTTGGAATACCGTGGTATTTGTATGTTTCACTTGTTCTTCGGTTCTTAGTTTCTTTTTTCGGTAATCCAGGCTTCGAGGTGTCTCCGTTTATATTTTGGAATTTCTGAACTGTTTCAGCACCAACTTTGTGTTTTTTCAAATATGGACAGTAGTAGCTTATTGTCAGAACTTATTAAAGTGATTCAAAATCACTCGCAAACGCATTACTCGCCAGTGCCAACTTCGGGGGAAGATATTCCATGTGCACAGAGCAGTCCGTCCGTTAGGGACGAAGCGGAAGCGTTACCAGATATTGGGGCAGACGTATGTACTATGAACAGGAGAACCATGTTGAAGGAACCAGAACTGCGACCTAACCATCGGGAGGTTCGTACAGGGGTTTCTAATCAAAGAAACAATACTACAACAGACAAAGTTGGTTCTAATGATTTTGTTCAAACATATCAGGACATCGACTTCGACAGTTGGTTAAATTCTACCTTTACCAACAACACCAAACATCGGGAAGACAATAGAAGCGATGGCCTAAGCTACAAGGAGAAATGCAAAGCTTTAAAAACCCTTTTAACCAGGTACAAGTCTTTATCTTTAGAAAATTGGTACTTCAACAAATGTTTGCATGACAAAATTGTACCAAAAGGGTTAAGAATAAATAAATTTCCCAATAATATAAATGGTACTATGGACACTGAGTTTTTTAAAAGTATCTGCGACATTTTCAATGACTGTGGACTGGCTATATTGAAGGTGTTAATTAAACACAATGAAAAAAGAATGGAAATAGACAAAAAGGACATTGATAAACTTTACAAAGAAATTAATGATGGCTTATTGTTTTCTGTACAAGAATATAAAAATATTTATTTTAGATCTTTGCATGATGTGGATTATGTTATTACACGTAATTATAACAGGAAATTATCTAAATTTGAAAGGGACATAAATGAGTACAGATTAAGCTTGGCTTATAGTTGTGATAAGAAATTTACTAATAGAACCTATAGGGGTTATGAGAAACAGAACTGTGATTTAGATTTACAATTTCAGGATAATCATAGGAACAGTAACAGGAATTTCAACAGAGAACATGATGGGAATTTGTATGAACATGAGTATGATTTATGTGATGATGGTTTTAATAACAATGAAGGGACCCCTTTGGGGGGGAGGGACCGAGGAGGTCCGAAAGACTGAGAAATCGGTTACAACAACCATCTTATGCACAAGTTACAGGGGCCAACAATTACAACCCCCGCAGAAGAACAAATTACAGATAGAACAGTCTATTTTAGGTGAATTTGGGGATGTTACACCTACATACAAACCTGTATCTATGTATGTACACAACATTTTTTTTATTTTTAACTATACAGATTTGAAAATAGATGATGTGCACTTCAAGTTATTCACAAAAGGATTCACTTTTGTACCAGTTACTAAGCCCATTATAGATAACATCCTGTTCGATATAAGATTTTTCACTAGGAAGCTCAACATGTTACAGATGTTTGGAAAGTACAAGCCACACTACATGAGTAATAATCTAAGTAGACACAGTGTTTACAATCCTCCTCTTCCTCAAGATATTCAGAATTTTGAAAATATAGTCAATAACAGAATCAGAAGGGAATTTAAACAGAATGTGAACACGAATGTCAGTAAGTTAACGGATGAAGAGAAGAAACTTTTACACGAACTTAGTGAAAACAACAATATCCGGGTTATGAAACCGGACAAAGGTGGTGGAGTTGTCCTTATGGATAGTTGGGACTATGAGAACAGAATGTTAGAGATATTAAACAATGACAAGTGTTATAGTTCAGTTTCTAAAAATGAAATTAATATTTCATATCACAAAATAGATTACATTATAGAGGACAACTTATCTCAAGGGCTCATAGATATTGAGCTATGGAAGTTTTTGAAAGTTGGTAAACCAGTCATCCCCACGATCTTTGGGATACCAAAGACTCACAAGAATATTCAAAATCCCCCGATGAGACCAATTGTCTCATCACAAGGTTCAAAAACCCAGCCCTTGGCTATATATACAGATAGCAAACTTAAGAACTACTACATGAAATATTCACACATTTTGGTAGATTCTTGGGACTTCCTACAAAAAATTAGTAAGGATTCTTACAGTGTGGATATGAAATTTATTACTATCGACGTCAAAGATTTATTTTCAGTCATACCTCACAACATTGGAATGGACTGGTTCGAGAATATGTTAATAGAAATGAATTTATTAATACCTAATGAATTTAAACTTGTTTTAGAGTGTATGGAGTTGGTACTCAAAAATAACTTTATATTTTTTCATGGCGATTATTATCACCAAAAAGAGGGAGTAGCTATGGGGGCAGCATGTGCCCCCATTTATGCCAATATCGTAATGTTATACTGGGAAAGACAATATGTTTTTGATACTGAAATTTTTTACTTATATCAAAAGCTACTATCGATTCCTAGACGATATATTTATTTTATGGGAAGGCCCTGTTGAAGCCATTGATAGATTTATTACTTTTATTAATCAAAGTACTGACTTTTTATGTTTTACTCACCATATAAATTCACATAAAATTAACTACCTTGATGTAATGCTACGAAAAGACTACCAGTGCAATATGTATAAATCTATTATCTACAGAAAAGAACATTTTTCTAATACATATTTACATTTTAACAGTGACCACCTGATCACCTTAAGCACAATATAATCAAGGGGCAGATGATTACAGTGGCTCGTATGATGTCAGATAGGGATGAATTCCTTGCAGAAATAGACAAAGTACAAAATATGTTCCATCAAAGAGACTATCCAGTGGAAATTACACAACCTATAAAAGAAACAATAATTAAAGGATGGGGCAATAAATATATACCTCTATTAAATCATATGAATAACATAACTATTGAAAGAACTGATAAATCATTGCAGAACAATAAAAATGTGTTACCCTATTTGATTCTTACATACCATCAGAACATCGGGTGGCTACATAAATGTATTAATGAGACATGGAATTTGTTCAAAACAGTGTCTATAAGAACTACGATTTTCATAACAAATTGACATATAGTTATAGGAGAGGTTATAACATAAAAGATATTTTAGAAAAATGGAAATGTCCTAACCAAGGAGAAATTGTTCAAAATAAAGTAGGTACTTTTAAATGTGGTAGATGCCCCCAGTGTCCATTCATAGCGGGAGAAAAAATAGTAACATTACCTAGTTTGAACATTACGTTGAAGTCTAAGAAATATAGTAGTTGTTATACGAAGGGGTTGGACTATTTAGTTTACTGTAAATTCTGTGGGGGGTTTTATATTAGCAAAATGGAACGCCATTTGAGAAAAAGGATATATGAGCATATGAGAGATATAAATCGTAAAAACGAAAACAATGCTTTATACAGACATTCTTTAACATGTGATGAGGCCAATTTCAAATTTTGGGTGGTCGAGGTGGTGAACCAGTTAGATAGACGGGGTGACTGGGAAACCAAATTAGCATATAGGGAAATGATATGGCAGCTCAGGCTAGATGCCTGTAGTGGCAAGGGCCTGAACGATCACATATCCATTGTTCCAGCCCTTAAATTATTATCTAATGCCCCTAAACAAAAACATACATAATTTGTATATATTATATATTTCAAATCGATTATAATATTTTATATACAATAGTTTAATTGTGCTATGAATTTTATAGTTAATTTAATTTATTTATGTATATTAGCATATATTGATGCAAACACACATATATGTACACAGACCATGGTTATGGTGACATGCAGTTTTTTTACATGTTTATATGTATTTTTATATGTATTTGTATTTGATTGATATGTATAAGTAGTTCTTGAATATCCATACAATTTATTTGTGTATATGCAAATATACCTACAAAAAATGTGTGTATATATATATATATATATATATATATATATATATATATATATATATATATATATACAATTTTTGATGGACATATATACACATACATTTATACACACAAATTCACATGAATTGTGAATGGAAAATGATAGAATGTTTTTTTAAAAGTTTTTCAAAAGTTTTTTAAATGTTTTTCAAGAGTTTAAGAATGTATTTAGATTAATATTTTTGTTCATATCATGAAAGACTAGCCAGTTCACTTTATTTCAGTATAATGTTTAATTGTTTAATTATTTAATTATCTTATTACTTGACCAATTATCACTTGATCAATTACTGTTTTTGGATAAAAGGCATTTAGTGTGTAGTGGTACTTGATTCTGATGAGGTCTCCAGTTTCAGGAGATGAAAGCGTTAAATCAACTTGTTAATAAAGATGTTTTGTGACATCTTTGGAACCATTTCTGGGATTTTGGACGTGGTGTTGGTGCTATGGTGTTTTTCTCAGGAAGACAGCCTTCATTGTAGCTTGGAATACTGTGGTATTTGTTATAAAATGTACTGAACAATTATCTAAGGAAGTGGTACTACAGTAGATTTAAAGCATGTAATAACAGTAGGTTTGCTAAAGTCACCAACTACTGCACATTTCCCATTTAAGTATGGACAGCTCATATGTAAAATGGGAATTCAGTGAATTATAATATAGCTTAAAACATCCATTTATTAAACAAAAACATGTCTCCATTGTAAGTGGATTGTACTCTGTATACTTATTTCACCTTCTGGTGTTGAACACAGCAGTACAGACAAGCCAGACATAGCAGGTATATGGGGAAAACTTCAATAGACCAAGCAACCGTTTCTGTTTTTAATCCGGGATATAGTCACCTATTCATCTTTCCTCTCACCCATAGAGAAGTAATCAACCACAACCAGAGGAGTCTTCTCTCACCTTCAGTTCTTTCTCCTCCAGTGCCAGGATCACTAATTGATTCCAGATCATCTAGGTCATAGTCAGACCCTGTACACCACAGAGCAAACTCTTATTTAGATAGTAGGCTTCAAAGTGTTGAATGACACCTACTGTCTCCTGTAATTCTAGTAAGTAAAATTTGGGAGTTATTAAGAAATGTGGTCAAACAGCATTCGGTACTAGGCTGATCTCAGTATAAAGTGTTCTCAGTACAGCATCTCACTGAAGATAATGACCTACCTTTAGAAAACTGGCTACATGTAGAAGACGCTGTTAATGCACTTAAGTGCATTCCATCCCCTGCCAACAAGTCAACTGTGTGTGTGTGTGTGTGTGTGTGTGTGTGTGTGTGTGTGTGTGTGTGTGTGTGTGTGTGTGTGTGTGTGTTTGTGTGTGTGTGTCTAGCCAGAAGAGCAGAAGTGTAGCAATGTGCCCCTATAACTATGGATCTAGTTTTAGTGTAACAATGTGCCCATAAATCGATCTCTTAAACCATCCTACCACATTTTACTAGCATTGTATAACTCGTTGACTGACAACTATAAAATTATGCTGCTTCCTTTTTGTTCTTTTGTAGCAATGTAAGGTATACTACAAGTAAGAAAATGCACAGGTTACTACTGTCATCATTATATAAAACATTCTCTTTACCATTATGATTATATAATACAGATTTCTTCAGATTTATTTCTAACTTCTGGTACCACCTGCTTTTAACTGTGTTAACAGTAAATAGAAACATCTGATATACAGCTGAAGACAAATCTTATCCGCCAAATCCCACATATTGGTCTAAAGTTATGTAAACTCCCACAACACAGTTTACTGTAAAAATCTACTGAATATATTTTAAGCCATGAGTAAATTGACTGTGGAAAATTACAAAGCATAATTCAGGGTTTTTCAACTGGCTGTTATCTTAAATTACAATCTATATACCAGATTGTATGGTATACTATGTTCTTCTCTTTTCAACATTACAAAAAAAAATCATATGCTTATATATATTCTGAAAATCATTGTCGCGGTATTAGTCTGGCCACATTCAGTGTTTAAATAGTGTTTCATCTATTCTAAGCAATATGATATTTTTAACCTTCTAGTTTACTTGATATGAACTGTGTATACCAATAAAAGTTGTAGAAAAAACAAACAAAATGACATTTTCTACAAATGAAAGGAAAACAGCTGTGTACTGTATACTGTAAACCATAACTAATTTACAAAGGAAGTTTGGAAATGACCAACGGTGGAGAATAAATGTTATGAAGGACAAGAGGCTACAACAAACCATGACGAACATGGGGCAGAAGGAAAGCTTGCAATGAATACATTTTAGGTAAAACAGTTTAACTTTAGAGTAGAGTAGTTTAGCAAAAAGAATGGCATGATGTAGAACACTAAATGAATTACAGGCATTTGTTGAGTAATTCAAGTTCTTAAAACTGTGAAGTAAGTAATTTGTAACTAATAACCTCCTCACCTTTACAACTGATTCTAAGAAATACCTATTTGCTCAACCCCCTGGGCAACATCTTACTACTTAAATATCAGTTTTGACTGACATCTGTTAACTAAACAGGTGTAAATGTTTTCAGCTCATAGAATTCTCTTAAACTACCCATAAATACTATAAATATCCCTACCTTATCTCAGTATCTCTGTACAAGTCTACTTTGACACAGTTATTTAGGTATAAAAGCTAGAGTTGTTCCAGTGCTTTATTCCTTCTTTCTTTTCCATGCTATGCACAGTGTGTGTGTGATCACTTAGGTTCATAGGTAGGTACTAGGCTATCTGCCCGTGGGCATTTATAAGCCTAGCCAGAGTGTGTCAGCTTTCACCACCCCATTGCTTAATTAACTGATCCTCTGTCAAGCAGAGCCAATGATGTGATCTCAGGGGTGTATTTTCGGTTACCCATCCACTCGTCAAGGCTTCTCTTGAAGAGTGTTAGTGAGGGGTTCTGCCTGATGTAATTTGGAATTTTGTTCCAAAGCATGGGGAGTCTCTGTGACAGGAATCTATCCCTCCAGCATGTTCTATTTATTTTTGTGGCAAGGTTTAGCTCACTAGAGCACGTGGCTCACAGTGACTTGGATTTCTTTAGGTGGAGCATGTCCATCAATTCTGAGCTGGACATGGCTTTGTAAGTCAGGCAGAGATCACCTCTGAGTAAGCGATATGCCATTGAGAACAGCCAGAGTTTTTTCAGTCGGGCTGCATAGGACATATGTTTGAGACCAGTAATCCTCTTGGTGAGGTACTTTTGTGGTCTTTCCAACTGTTGGAAGTGTCTTGTGAGGTACATGCCAAATAGGGCATTGTACTCTATGATGGGTCTAATGAGTGATGAGTAAAGGGACACTATAACCTCTTTATTTCTAATGAGAACCCTTTAGTAATTAGATGGGCCACATAGAAGGATTTCCTATCTACTTTGGCAATATGATTGTCAAAGGAGAGATTACTATCTACCTGGGTCCCCAGATCTCCTATTACCTCTTTTGTATTAAGGGGGCTGCCACCTATGTGGTAATTCGTGAGTGTTTTGTTTTTCCCAAATGGGATGACTATGTATTTTTTGGCATTTAGCTTGAGGCCATGACTTTGACACCAGGTGTCCATCTCAGTAAGGCCCTTTGAAGGATGTCCGTGTCAGCCAGAGAGTCAGTTATGGCTCCCAGTTTGCAGTCATCGGCGAACTTGGTTAGCCATAGTCCTCCTGTGTTTGCCTGTACTTCTGAGAAGTATATGCCGTACAGTAGGGGTCCCAGGACTGAGCCTTGTGGGACACCACTTGTGACTGGTTTAGAATTGGATCTGGAGCCCACTATTCTTGCCGTATGAGTTCTGTCTGTAAGTCAGTTGGCAACCCATCTCATGATGTAGGAGGTTATGTTCAGGCTGGTGAGTTTTTCTGTAATATCCGAATGGGGAATATTGGCGCCTTGGCGAGGTCAAGGTAGGCTGTGTGAACCATCTTTCCCTCGTCTATGGCCTTGGTGACTGTCTCGAAGAAGTCACCCAGGTTTAATAGGCATGATCTGCCCTTAACAAAGCTGAACTGGGTCGGATCAAGTGTTTGGAGGTTCCTAATGTCTTTGTTAATGAGTTCCATGATGATGCGCTCCATAACCTTGCAGACCAGGCTAGTCAGGCTTATGGGGCAATAGTTATCAGGGTCAGTTGTGGCCCCTCCTTTGTGGAGAGGAATAACCATTGCTGTGCACCATTCTATGGGCATGTAGCCTGTGGAGAGGCTGCGGTTGAACAGCGTGTTTAGGTGGGGGGTTAGTTTATTCTGTAGTTCATGCAAGACACAGCCTGGGACTCCATCTGGTCCCATTGATGCTGTGTGTTTAGCTTTTGAAAGGGCTGTTTTCACCTGTGTGTCTGTGATTTTTGGGACACTACACTTTTCCGGTATTATTGTGGGCCCTTTTGGAGGTGAGAGGGGGGTGAAGTTTGCCCTGAATCTATCTGCCAGGATGTTGACAATATCAGTAGGTTTGGTATATTTTGTGGGACTTTGCACTAGTTCAGTGCATATCTGTGAGTTGCCACTTAGATTCTTAACATAGCTAAAGAAGGCTTTGTCGTTATCTTTTGAATCCTTGGCTATTTTTCTTTCAAAGTTAGCCTTGGATGATTTCATGAGGGACCTAAGTTTCTTACTGATACTGATCAGGGATGTCTTTCCTTCTTGGGATTTGCTTTTTTTCTGAACTAGTTTCCTCCTTCTATTGTATAGCCTGCTTATTGCAGGCCTGTTTATTACTAGAACCTTTGCTTAAATATAGTCCCAGATAAGTACAGCCATAAAATACTGAACAACAGAGATGGCTCGTGCTATAGGACTGTGGGGCTGCAGCCCTCCCACCTGTGAAATAAAGTCCCTAGTTAGTCCCCGTAGAAAAAATAAAAATAAAACATGAAAATTAAAAAAAAAATCTCGGATTGCACACGTGTGCTTAGTTCCTGGCTGCTGTGTTAGGCAGACCAGAACACCAAGCATGCATGCTCAGGCATTCCCGAGCTCCAGACTGCTCAGTTAAGCAGCTCGGATAGGGAAGGGAGTAAACTCCTCCCTTCCAACCCAGAGATCTGTGCGGTGACGACCGCACAAACCAGATGGTCACCAGACTGCATCGCCCACAGTCTGGACCAATAGCAGTAGGCTCCAGCCTCCTCACATCTTGCAAGAGAGTTAGGATGGGAGAGGAGTTGCAGGATCATGCCAGCATGGAGGACCGAGATCAATGAGGGAACTGCAGGATGGATTTGTTGCACACCAGCATGGAAGACCAAGATCGGGGAGCTGCAGGATGGATTTGTTGCATGCCAAGATCAGGGAGCTGCAGGATGGACTGAGTACAGGTAGGGTGTACGATCGGGAAAGTGTGTGTGTGAAATGCCCCAGTTGCTTCATGGTGGTGGGTAGAGAATAAGACTTGAACCCTGTACCTTAGGCCCAAGTGACAAGAGCCTGAATTCCCTACCCACCACCATTTCTAAAACATTTGAAGATTTTTGCCTCATATTTGTTCTGTTCTCGGCACATAAAAATCCACTACCAAACATTAGCGGACCGGAGTTCCGCTGTGGCAACCCCTAACCGGGATAAGCCAAAAGACACAACAACAACAACAACAACAACATTTGTTCTGTTCGTCATAAAATCTGTGGTTTCTGCAGTTTTGTTACTTAAAACAGGCAGTGGTGCAGTGGTAGCAGTGTTGACTGACAGCTATGCGTTGTCTGGTTTGATTTTTGGCTGGGGTGCCTTTTGTGTGGAGTCTGCATGTCCTCTCTATGTTGATGTGGGTTTGCTCCGATGTCCTTAGTGGATATTTGTCCCTATTTTTTGGACTGTATTCCCCATTATTGGCTTTGTCCAGGCTTTTTGTGCCAAGGTTGAGAGCTATGGTGATAACTGAACTCACTGAATATGTTTGGGGGCTGTATTCCCCCATTATTGGCTTTGTTCAGGTGTTTTGTGCTAAGATGTTGACAGCTATGGTGAGAACCAAATTCACTAAATGGTAGCCATTTAAGTTTCAGTCTTCCTGTCTTTTATAAAATAGATGATTTGGCATAGTAGTATGTTGCTCTGGCTGTTTAGCACAGGGACCTAGGTTCAATACTTAGCAGGGAAATGTATGCTGTTAACACAGCATTTTATTATAGCAACTTTCCAACATTATACAAGCAATGTTTAAAATGTATCCCTGGTATTTGGGCTTTTGTCCCCCCCCCCCCAAATACATTTTGGCTTTGTCCAGATTTCTTGTGCTGCAAAGTTCAGTGATACAGCTGAGGGTCGAGTAGATTTTACAAGGAGCTGAGAGCTGCAGGGGAACAAAAGTTTAGTACTGCTTATGCCAAGTCTGCTTGCACTGTAAATAGCACAACAGGTAATGTACTTGCTTTTGATGCAGAAGGTTGTGGGTTCTACTCCCACAGTAAATAGATCCATTGCTGAGACTATGCTCAGTTTTAAAGGGGATGGATGCTGCAGTCCTCTTTGGTGAAGATACCTAGTAACTATAAACACCTACTATCAGTTTGCCATCCATTCCCTATTGCGATATTACTAGCATTACAATTTTTTTAATGCAGCATAAGCAATTTATTCCTCGAGGGCAACAGGCACTTTATTTGTAGATGAAACAATGACATATAAAGTTGTTTGCTAGCAGTAACCTCTTCATTAGTTAACAGATTTCTTTAATGTGGAATTATTTAGATGGCTTTTACTTCTTCAGAGATCATGCATATTTACTGATACTGGTGGACTGTTGAAGTTTGAGTAGACTTTTATGATGGAAATGTTCTGAATTGGGCAGTTCAACTGTACTGTATTGTACAAGGAATATAATTTAATACAGTCAGGAAGGTGTATCAAAGAGCATGTGTATGTTTTGTGTTCCAAGGGGCCTATTATTTGAAAACAGCCAAAGTTAATCTTTATCTGCCACTGGCAAAATGTATTTTCTTTGAATGTGGGTTTCAATGCTGTTTCAATGAATGTGAGTTTCAAGGGCAGAGAAGTTTTAATGCAAGTCTATTTTCATTGTGAGACTGCATTGCTTTGTTTAGCAGATATCTATTAGGGTTTATGCTGTAAAATATAAAATAAAACTTTGAAATGAAATCCATATCATCGCAGAAGTAAAGCAGTATGCACATTACAGTGTTTATGGCAAATGGGGCAAAATAACCAAGGAATGGGATATTGGAATGGCTGCAGGGGGGATGCTCCATTTGACCATGATTTTGTGAGGGGGGGAAGGGCAGCAAACTCAGACAGCCCCAGTATACCTCTCAACTGTCCAGACATTTGCAGAATGAATAGATTTTTGCTTCTTATTTTTGGTTTGTTCCTCATAAAATTTGTGGTTTTCTGATAAATCATTTAGGAATGAAGTCACTACATAATGACAGACATCGAGTTTCAGACATCATAACCTTCAGAAAAATGCATGCTAAAGCAATACCTGTTATTCTTTCAACTGTATTTTTAGTACTGTTTGTATGTTCCCCCAATATATTTGGCCATATCCAGATTTCCTGCATTAAGAGGTTGAGAGGTACGTGTAAATAAATTGCTTTATAGAATTAGGAATACCCAAATCTCTCAACTGTCTCCAATTTTGGCTCAAAATGTTGCTCTCCCCTTAATAATCCCTCTGCAAAATGGCAATTTTGGAAGAAAATGTGGAGGGTTTACAATTATAAATAACTGTAATGATCAGAGTTATAGATTACTTTTATTTCAGAAATGTATTTAGATGTTCTTATTTTGCCAGCTGCTCAAGTTAACAGTACTAATTTTAAAAAGGTGTCCCTTCTTTGACAGGTTCCCAGCTGTATTGTGTGGCAATTTTATAGTTTTGCATAACATATTTGGTCTGTTTTTCATAAAACTGTGGTTTTCTGGCAAATTATTAGCAAATCATTAAAGATTGAAGTTAGAAAATAATGGCAGACATTTGGGTTTCAGATTTCATACCCTTCAAAAATTCATACTAATGCAAGACCTACTGCTATTCTATTATCTTTAAGTTTATAAGAGCAATATTTAAAAATTGTCTTTATTTTTGGGCCTGTGTCCCACTTCTATCTATGGCTTTGTCCAGATTTCTTGCTCTGAGGTTGAGAGGTATGAGTGTCAGAGCCATCACCGTCAGCCAGAGACATTTCAAACTGTGACCTACTTGTTGCACTTCACTCCCCATTGTAGTGGCTCTGGATGTGTCCAAGCAAGGCAAGGAGCAGTTATGCAGTGTAAGTGTGCAGAGTATTTCCCCATCTAAGGTAGACCACAAGTATGACCGTGGCTTTTCATCTGTCCTTGATTTTGCAGAATGTTCTGTTTTTCTGTCATATTTTTATACTGTTGATTTATGCTTATTATTCAGAAAATGTATGCTGTTGCAGTGCCCTGTTGCTCTGTATTAAAGTAGCAATGCTTTAATGACCATCAGGTAAGCTTGTTGAAGATTGTAAGATGTAAGTAAGCTTTAATAAGCATACTGTTAAAGAATTACCAACATTGAAAGCCTTTTCATTGTTGTCATGCAGAGAATATTTACATAACTAGATAACAAATAAGCCTTAGGTATTGAAATGCATATGACAGTATTTGTAATAAAGGACAGGATTACAGTATTTTCATAAGCTCATTGCATTTGTTGGAGACTTGCAGCTATCTTTGCAGGCTTTACCCGTAACTGTAAACTAAACAGAATGCCAATCTATCATGTGTGGTCCATAACTTGTACAGTAATCCTTTAAGCGATTTATCTTGAGCTTGTTTCTTGTTCGCTGTTCATTTTTTACTTTGATCATGTGTTCTCCATGAAACAAGTAGATAGCTGTTGTCAGGCAGCAGTTCTTTTTTGAATAAGAAATATTTTTACAAGAGGGGTATCACAGATATTGCTACTTTCAGCAAGTTACTTGTTAATTTTATAAAGCTGAATATAAATTATAATTAGAACTGCAGTACAAGGAGAAGTGGTTTGAGCTGAGTGCTGCTTGTTTTTTTTTTATACTTGATTTTGACTGGCATTCCAGTAATGTATTTAAAAAGCAATTTATTTTTTCATGCCTCAGCACCTTTGTGTTTCTATCTAGATATTAAGTAAGTTGTCATGTAGCTAATGCATTGAAATATTGTTTTCATCTACAGATCATTTTGTCTTGATTGGACTCTTGTAATGACGGTTTGGCACGCAGGGCAGCATATTTAATTAAAGTTCCAGTTGT